>NC_053490.1:356222443-356542443 GCF_905171775.1 Rana temporaria | reverse complement strand
GGGGCCTTGGGACCGCGAAAAAGCAAAAATTTCAGCGCTTCTAACGATTTTACCACCGCCGCCTCAACCATGGTGGCAGGGTTTGTCGTATCGGGAGTAAGCCACCAGGCTGCTGTAACTAGTTGGGTGGCCAGGAAGTATTTATGTAGGTCAGGGCACGCCAGCCCTCCCTGGGAGGACGGGCGTGTTAACGTTGACCATCCATACCTGGGGGACTGGGTCCCCCAGATAAAGGAGGCGAAGAGGCTATGCAGCCGGGTGAAAAAGGATTTAGGAATCCACTGCGGAGATTGGCGGAGTAGGTAAATCAATTTGGGCAGGATTTTCATTTTTATGAGATTTATCCGACCGAGCAATGATAACGGAAGAGACTCCCATGCCTTCAGTCTCAGCCGTGTCTCCCGAACCACAGGGGATAGATTTAGGGGCAAAAAATCTGAAGCCTGTCTCGAGATTACCACACCAAGGTATTTGAAGCTCTCAACCCATTGTAGGGGTATATCGGAGGGGGCAGTGGTGCGGGCTGCGGGGTCTATAGGGAACAAAAGAGATTTAGACCAGTTGACCCTGAGGCCCGTGACAGCGGAGAAGGAGTTCAGGATCTGTAGTGCCCCCGTGAGCGAAGAGTCTGCATCATTTAGGAAGAGAAGGAGGTCGTCTGCGTACAGGGCGACCCTCTCCCTCAGCCAGCCGACGCGCAGGCCCCTGACGTGCAGGGAGGTGCGTAGGGCCTCCGCCAGCGGCTCCATCGCGATGGCGAAGAGGGCCGGAGAGAGAGGGCAACCCTGCCGTGTGCCCCTGGACAGAGGGAAGGGCCGCGACAGACCCCCCCCAAGCTTGACAGCTGACGTAGGATGCTTATATAGTGTCTGTAACCATGCGATAAATATCATGGGGAACCCCATTCTACGGAGGACCTCCCACAGAAAAGGCCATTCCACAGTGTCGAAGGCCTTCTCTATGTCCAAGGAGGCCACCACACGAGAACCTTCATTGAGATGTTGTGCGTGTATGTTGGTAAACAGGCGTCGTAGGTTGACATCTGTGGCTCTATTGGCCATAAAACCAGTCTGGTCAGTCTCAATTATAGACGGCAGCAGGGGTTGTAGTCTCGTAGTCAGCAGTTTGGTGAGAATTTTGAAGTCCGCGTTAAGCAGGGCGATAGGCCTATAAGAGGCGCAGGAAGTGGGGTCCTTAGGGGCTTTATGGATTAGAATTATGTGTGCGTGGCTCATCGATGTGGGAAGGGTGCCCTCGGCCAGACAATGAGAGTAAAGCTGAGCTAGTTTGGGAGCAAGTAGATCCCCATGTGCTTTGTAGAATTCTATTGGGAGGCCGTCTGGGCCTGGGGATTTTCCTGCAGGAAAGGATCCGATGGCCTTCACAACCTCCTCTGGGGTAATGGGTCTCACTAAGGATTCTCTCTCGGCATCAGAAAGCCAGCCGAGTGCCAGGGGGTCCAGCCAAGGCGCCAAGTCCTGTGGCCTGAAATCCGAGGGCAACACGGAGGTGTAGAGGGAGCCGTAGTATTGCCGAAATACATCTAGTATGTCCGGGAGAGAGGAGACCGACTCACCCGAAGGAGACACCACGCTGGGTATCACCGTCAGGGGCAGGTCATGCTGTGCTAACATTGCTAGGAGGCGACCATTACGGTCCCCTTGTTCGAAGAATCTCTGCTTGTTGTGGTAGAGGTCTAACCTAGTAAGTTCTGCCAGATGGAGATGAAGCTCTCGTTTTGCTGCAGCGAGGGCCTCAAAGTTAGAGTCAGAGGGGTCGGCCGCATGGGCCCTAGCCCGGTCATCTACCCCGCCCTGTAGCTCAGTTGTGGTGGTGGCCTGTTCCCTGCGGATCCCAGCTATCGAGGAGATGTACTGGCCCCTAGTGAAGGCCTTGAAGGCGTCCCAGGTGATCTCAGGGGAGGAGGAGCCCGCATTAAGTTCCCAGTAGTCGGTGAGGTGAGGTGGGATAGAGTCAATCAGGTCGGCGTGGGAGAGCCAGTGGGTTCCCAGACGCCAAAGGGCGGAGGTTCGGGAGGCAGGGGAGCGGATGGCAAGAAGGAGCGGGCAGTGGTCCGACAGCCCGCTAGGCAGGTATGTAGCGTCTAGTACGTCTCCCAGCATGGACGGATTGGCAAAAGCTAAGTCAATGCGTGAGGACGTTTTGTAGGTGGCGGAAAAGCAGGAGTAGGCCCTAGTCGAGGGGTGTTTCCACCTCCAGACCTCGGACATACCCACCGCTTGTGCCCAAGTGGAAAGGTCTGATGAGCAATGTTTAGGGGGGACAGGTCTGTCCAAGTCCGGAGCTAGGATGGCGTTAAAGTCGCCCATAAGTAGCAGCTTGGCAGGGCAGTATGGGGTAACTCGTTCCATGATAGTGTATAGGGTGGAGGCCGAGAAGGGAGGAGGGATGTATATACTAACCACAATATATCTCGTTCCCCAGACTGTGAAAACCACTAACACATATTTGCCCTGAGGGTCAGTGTGGATCTGTTCCACTACGCGTGGAAAGGATTTGCTGATCAACACCGAGACCCCCCTGGCATAAGAGGAGTATGAGGCGTGAAAGGCTCTCTGGATCCACGGCTTCTTTAGCGCCAGCAGTTTACTGCCCGTAAGGTGCGTTTCTTGGAGCAATACCATGTGGGGGGAATGTAATTTAAGATACTTGAACAATACTGCCCTTTTAAATTTAGAATTGAGCCCCCGGACGTTCCAGGATAAGACATTGAAGGTGGACATGTCACGTGTGGCCATTAGGGAATTCAATTATGACATTAAGGAGACATGCGTTGACGTCAACAGTGTGTAACAAGAGCCGCATAGATCCAGAGAGCCCTCCATAGGAAGAGTCATGACCAAGTATTAACCGTACAGGCAAAAAAAAACATACAATAACAAGAAACAAAAGAACCCTTGCTGGCAGCAAGGTGTTAACCCTGCCCTTATCTGATGGCATCCCTGGGAACTTGGGAGCGAACAGATTGGGCTTATACCCAGAAAAAAAAACAATTTAACCCCTTAAACTTTTCTCAGCAACAGTTCAGTGCTGCACGTGAGAACTTGTGGGAGTTCTCCGGGGGGAAGCTGGTACAGGTTGGTAACAACACGGTGTGCTGTACCTAGGTCCTCGGAGTGGTTCCCAGCTCCGGTTGGCCCAAAACAGTAGGCGAAGGCGGGGGGCGTGATTCCCCGCTAGGCACGCGGGGCCTGGTGAGCAGTCCGCACAAAATGTAGGAAACACCAGGCCGTCCGCTGTTTGTGGAACAGCTGAAACGTGGGGGTTCAATGCAAAACTCTTGACGATGCGCTGGTCAAGGTGAGATGGCTCCGGTACTTACAGGAATTTTGAGTAGGATGCAACAGGCGAGGATAAAAGAAAATTCGTGCTTCTGAAGGCTTCATGGGGAGGGGTCCTCAATGCAAGGTGGTCAGCCAGCCGTCGGCATCCGATGGGTTGTCAAAGAATCGGACCGCTCCATTGTGTTGGACTCGCAGGCGGCTGGGGTACAGCATGCTATATTTTATGTTCTTGTCTCTGAGTCGTCTACGAACATCGTTGAAGGTCTTCCTCTTCCGCTGCAAATCGGCCGAAAAGTCAGGAAAGAGAAGAATGGAGGCGTTGCCGTAATTGAGAGCGGGATGTTTGCGGGCTTCGGATAGAATCTTGTCTCTGTCCCGATAGTTGAGGAAGCGGACTAAGAAGGGCCTGGGGAGGTTCCCCGGGAGGGCGCGGCCGGTGGGCACACGATGAGCCCTTTCAACCACGTAGGTGGGAGGGACATCTGTGAGACCCAGGAGGTCTTTGAAGAACGTCTCCGCGAATTCGGCTGGGTGCTCCCCCTCCTCCCTCTCCGGCAACCCCAGGACCCGAACATTGTTGCGCCTGAGCCGGTTCTCAGCGTCGTCAGATTTTGCGACGAGGGACTGTACTGTGCGCTGCAGCTCGGCAATGGAGGAGGCATTGGTGGTGGTAAGATCTTCAGTGGCGGATATTCTGGTCTCGGTTTCAGCCATTCTCCCCCTTATTTTATCGAGGTCATTCCTGATAAGATTGCACTCCTCTGCAAGATGATCAATGCGCACAAGCAGTGAGGTCTTACTTTGCTCGATCGCAGCAAGGATTGTGGCGGTGTTATCTTGCGATGGTTGGGTTGGCGCTTCCGCCCCTGGCGCCCCTCCCGGATCCATCTCCAAGTCAGCCAATAAGGCCCGGAACTTATCAATCAATATGGGGTCTGGCTGCGGGGTGGAGAGCTGAGGCTGCCGGGGCGATGAGCCGGTCCCTGTGACCCCAGAGTTCCCCTTCTTCCCCTTTTTGTGGGGGGGTGACATCAGGCGGGACGCTAGAGGGGGTCCCCCGACGCAGGGGCAACAATTGACCAGGGCAACGTCCAGGAGGCAGCGGGGGGGTTGCTCAAATCACAGTGGGGGATGAGCCCAGGAAAGCACAGTCCAGGCAGATAGGCTGCAAGACCCCCAGCCCCCCCACACACAGTCAGAGGCAGTTCAGTATGGGCAGTAAGGTGACAGTGGCTAATCAGGGAGGCTCAAGCAGGGGGAACCCAGGCAGGGAGACGGCAGAGGCACCAGGCTCCAGGGCACCGCCACCCGCCCACACAGACAGTCACAGCAGGGCACTTCAGGGAGGTGGATGGGCAGTGGGGCAGGCAGAGGCAGCAGGATCTAGGACCCCGATCGTGGGCCGGGCGCGGCGCCCCTCGGCGGGGTAGCCGCTCAGGAAACAGCGGTGACCGGCAGGCTTCACTAGGCCGCGGCCTCCGCAGGCTCTCCCGGCGGCCCGGGATGTCTCCGGAACACACCAGACAGGTGAGGGGGTAGATAGGAGGACGGAGGACAGTCCCAGGGGCGAGGGATGGCTGCTCACCACTCGGTTCGGCGGGGATTCGTCGGCATCGGCCGGGTGCAGGATGACAAGATGGCGGCGGTTGGAGGCCGAGCAATCCCCCTGTTCCCGGTCCTCCACTGCAGAATCTCCACTCAATATCTTCGCAGGGCCCACCAGGGGATAGGGAAGATCAAAGATGTAGGGCGATTTGCACAGATTAGGCCATCAGATTCATGGATGGCAAAGGATTACAATTAGGATACCCGGAGCTCCTCTCAAGCGCGTCCGCCGCCGTTCACATCCGGACACGCCCCCCATTATATATGTTTTTAATTTCACTTTTTATTTCGTTGAGCAGGGGGATAAAATTTATTCTATATATTTTCTTGATGGTATTTGCCAGTTTTATTCCCAGGTATTTTATTTCTTTTTGCCATTTGAAATTATATTTCTTCCGCAGATATTGTTCTTCTTCTTTAAGAATGTTGATATTCAAGATCTCCGTCTTTTCTGTATTCATTTTAAAGTTTGACACCTCACCATATTGTTTTAAGGTAGCTATTAACTTCGGGAGGGTGACTCTTGGGCTACTTATATAGAATAGAATGTCGTCTGCGAAGGCGGATAATTTGTGCTCATCTTCTCCAACTTCTATTCCATATATTTCTGGATTTTGTCGGACCATTGCAAGCAGGGGTTCCAATGATAAGACAAAAAGAAGGGGGGACAGGGGACAGCCCTGTCTGGTTCCATTTCTCATCTCAAAGGGTGCGGATAAAGATCCATTGATCTTGATCCTAGCACATGGGTGGAAATAGAGCGTTTTGATCCATTTGATCATCCTTGGGCCAATTCCTATAAATTCTAGTGTTTGTATCAGGAACCCCCAGTCTACCCTGTCAAACGCTTTCTCAGCGTCTACTGACAGGAATAGACCGGGGGTCCCTCTTTCTTTGATCTGCTCCATGAGAAGAAGTGCCCTAACTCCATTGTCCTTTCCCTCCCTCCCAGGTATGAAACCAACCTGGTCCGGGTGGACAATGGCAGTCATTACCCCCTTCATTCGTTCGGCCAGAATTTTTGCATACAGTTTGGTATCTGCATTCAGGAGTGAGATAGGTCGGAACCCTGAACAATTCGTATTGTCCTTTCCCTCTTTTTTAATGACAGTGATCGTAGCTGTTAATGCCTCTCTACTCATCTCATAGTCTAGCCCCAACCCATTGAAATATTGACATAGTCTAGGGACTAAGATGGTACTAAACCTTTGTATGTAGGCAGACGTGAAGCCGTCTGGTCCAGGACTTTTCCCATTGGGAGTATTTTTTAAAACCTCCCTTATTTCCTGCTCAGTTATACTTTCCTCCATTCTTTCTATCTCATGCTCTTCTATCTTCGGTAGATTAGTTTGCTGTAATACTTCCCTGATCTTATCCTTTTTTTCGGCTGGGTCCCTGATCTTCTGTTGGACGTCGTATAGTTTTTCATAATAGCTTCTAAAGGATTCTGCTATTTTATTTGTCGCATAAACTAAGTCCCCATTCCCATTCCTGATTTTTTCGATAAAATTCCTGGTTTTCTTTTTTCTTACCATTCTGGCCAAGTTTTTACTAGGTTTATTTCCCCAGACATATCTTTCTCTCTCTACCCTGTCTATGAAATTCTTGGTTTCTTGCCCGGCTAGGGCTTTGTATTCATCCCTTGTTACAGTTAACTTACGGAGTGTTTCCCTCTTTTGGCCCTGTAATTTATGTTCCTGTTCCAGCCTATATATCTCCTCTTTTAATGTTTTTAGTTTACTCATTCTTGTTTTATTTTTCTTTGCCCCTTCAGCAATAAAAATCCCTCTTATATACGCTTTGTGGGCGTCCCACAGGGTTGCTCCTGTGATTCCCTCCTTGTCATTCTCCTGAAAATACCATTCCAATTCTTTCTGTACTCTCTCGACCACATCCTCGTCCCTCAACAGACTTTCATCCAATCTCCATTCAGGAGGGATGCATTTTTGTATGGATGTGCTTATTTTCATGGTTATAGGGGCGTGGTCTGATAGCGTTATGATCTCACATCTTGCTTCGACCACCCTCTCCAAAAGTCTATGGTCTACGAGGATGTAGTCGATCCTCGAGTACGTCCCATGTACAGGGGAAAAAAACGTATAGTCTCTTGTCTTGGGGTTGAGGATTCGCCAGACATCCACCATTTGGTTTTGTATCATTTGTTTTTTCAGTAGCTTAAGGTGCTCACCGTTATTCCCCTGAACATGGGACGTACTATCGAGGCTCGGGCACATGCAAAAGTTAAAGTCCCCCATTAACACCACATGTCCCTCTTCAAAATCTTTTAATTTTCTGAGTATTTTACTAATATATTTAGCCGAATTCACATTGGGTGCATATACGTTTGCCAGAGTGTAGTCCTGCTCTCCTAGTTTTATTTTCAAGAACAAGAACCTCCCCTCCGGATCGTTCAATCTGTCCACCAATGTGTATCTAACTCCTCTTGCAAATCCTATGGCGACCCCCCGAGATCTCGATGATACTGTGTCTCCATAATACCAGACGGGATAATCAGATGAATATATCTTTATATTAGACTCTAAGGTAATGTGGGTCTCTTGTAGGTAGACGATGTCTGCTTTATACTGCGTAAGTTCGGCAAGAATTTTATGTCTCTTAATATGAGAGTTTAATCCTTTTACATTATATGATAAGAACTTAATATCTGTCATTTATCTCTCTTTTTTTTTTTTTTTTTTGAGTTTGAGAATAATTCTTGTGGAGTCGTTCAGATGGTCCCCCTCCCGTTACCCTCCCTTCCCCCACCTCCCATTTCCCTCCCCCCCTTCCCCCCCTCCCCCTCGCCCCAACCCCCCCTCCCTCCCTCCCCCACCCTGGCCCACTCTTGGCCTGGGAGCCGCTGGTAGAAGACTCCTCGCCTTCATCCTTGGCTCCTCTTTCGTGGTGGTGTTCGGGGCTCTCCCTTGGCTCCCCCCTCCCCACCCCCTCCCCCCACCTCACCGTCCCGCTTCTTAAAGTTCCATGCTAGGCAGAGCCCATCTAATCGACCCAATCAGGGAGTTCAGGAATTGTTAATTCCATTTTAAGGCAAAATACGTTCAGTTCCTCCGGGTACCTAAGTCGTGCTGTTTAACCCCCCTTTATACCTATGAGGCACGCCGGGAATCCCCATTGGTACTTAATATTTTGTGCCCGCATCAGTTCTAAGAAGGGTTTCAAGCATCTCCTCCTTGCCAGTGTTTCTTTCGCCAGATCGGAGAATATTTGTAAGTCTGTGTCTCTATATCTCAGGGGGGGTTTTCCCCTAAGCCTGCTCCATATTTCTGCTTTATCGACGTAATTCCTGAACCTCACGACCACATCCCTTGGGCCGTATCTTTCCATCTGTTGGGGGTTCCCCACTCGATGCACTCTCTCAATCTTAAGGGGCTTAGATTCTACTGATCTCTCTAGCAGAGGGTTAAAAATTGTATTCATAATGCTTCTAAGGTCTTCATCCTTTTGTTCTATCAACCCCCTGATTCTAAGGTTCTGTCGCCTGTTGCGATTCTCCTGGTCCTCGATCCTATATGTCGCCAGTCTCTGATTTTCAGTCAGAGCCTTTACTTGCTTTTTCAAGGAGTTTATTTCCTGGTCCTGCTCCTCTATTCTCTTTTCCGTCTCTACCACTCTTTCACGGAGCCCTCCAAGGTCAATTCTTACCTTGTTAATTTCTGTCCTTATGATATTTTCCATGACATTTTCCATCCTCAACAGCATTGCGTTCATCTCTGCCTTTGTGGGGGGCTGTGTATCTTGGGCTAGTTCCTCTGCATTATTTTGCTCTTGCTCGCTTTCTAGTGTCGTTTCACCTCTAGAGCTCTCCACACTACCTGTTCCTACATCTTTTTTTTTTTTCAGTTTTCTTCTTTTCAGTTTTTTTTGCGAGTCCTGGGCTTTTAAGGCTCCCTTCCTGCGTCATATATTGCTGTATGGAGCTATTCCCCGAGTTATTCTTGGTTGGTTTTGTAGTACCACCCCTCGTTGATCTATTCATTTTATTGGAGGGTCGAATTCTCTTCCCCAGTTTGAAAGTGGAATTTTTTTTTTTTTTTTGTTTTTATGTAATTAGCACCCTTTTCGGCTCACAATTTTCTTCACCTATGGATGCTCCTATCTTCCCTTAACTACTTCTCATGCCCTGGAAGAATAGATATTTTAATATAGAGAGGGCCACAGGAAGGCGAAAGCCCCGAACTAAAAAGAGGAGGTAAAGGGCTGGTCAACACGAGAGAAGACGTTTACTGCTGTGGGCAGAGTTACTTGGACTACCGGCTTTTCTTCTTATAAGGTGAAAACTTTCAGTGTTTTACCAAAATTTCTCTTGTGTTGCATCCGCCCAGTACGTCCTAATTGTTCCGGCCAACAAGGTAGACACTTTGTGTCAGGAAGGGTCTAAATGATCTTTCCCCTATTCCCCAATCATCAAAACTGGGATTTTACCAGCTTCTCACATTTACGTATGCGTTTTGTGCCATTACAGTCCAGAGAAAATAATATATTTTTGACCGCTTCAATGCCTAGGCCCTCGAGGTTGTCGTTAGTTCCGCTATGAGCCGGGCAATTTAGGCAGGATACGGACGGGGAGTTTTAAGTTTAGATCTCCCTAGGTTTCCCTCCTGTTTAACTCCTCAGGCCCGCCCGGGCTCGTCAGAGCGGTTTAGTAAAGCCAGTACAGGCAGTAAAGACAGGAGCGAGACTCATACATATGTCCCAGGCCAAGCAGGCAAAGCAGGCAGTGTAGAGATATTGCAACAGGTGGGGAGCTCAGTTAGACCAGATATCATTCCCCTCAGATTATCCTTCAGTTACTTCACCTTGTCCCGGTGTGAGTTATATATTTAGTTATGTGTTCAATTACGTTTTGTTCTCATAATCCTTTCATATGCAGCAGACACAGAATTCAAATCCAGTGGTATGATAGTTATTCTCTTCTTTACACAAGAGGGCGCCTTATGATGTAAATATGTAAGAACTTCTAGAGAGCAGTATCGTAACAAACGGGAGGGGGGGTCACAGGGGGGGGGGGACCTGCTCAGACTCGGCTCTACTGAGCGCCTCACCAGTCCCTTTGATTTTCCTCCTGGGCTGCTCCCCGGCGACGCATCTCCGATGGATCTCTGCAAACCCAGCACGACTGCTGACCCCCAGCGCTGAGCTCACGCAGCCTCTGATCCTCCGGCGCGTTTCCAGTGGGAGCCCATTCACCGGCGCCTCTCAGGTAAAGACCCCCTGAGTATGTCTACACCCGGGCAGGGATGAGGCATCCGCTCGCTCCTCGCAGATCCCGGCCTTTCACGCTGTAAACTGCGGGGCCACGAGCGGTGCTGACGGAGCCTTGGAGCGGCGTGTGTCTCCTGCCGCCATGGAGCCGTCCGGCACCTCCCACCTCACTCACGTCACGTCCTCCACATCCTGTGAAGTTATTCTTTAATTTTAACCCTAATTCTAAAAAATCTCCTATCAATCCCACAAAATGTTATCACTATTGCGACCCACCGATGCTTAAATATGTCCTCACATATATATTTTACATATTATGTCTATAATCTATATATATATTTTTTATATCTAATTCATTTACTTCATGTGGTTGAGTTCTGTGCTTCCTATGTTGATAGAAAGGATCAATTCTGGTCCTTCGCCACTAGATGGCAGATACTCTCCATCCATAAAAGGCATGTAGTTCCCTTCAGCCTCTATGCTTGAAAAAGGAGCGCGCTCTGTCAAATACAAGCGCCGGCTCTGAAACGTTGTCGCATCTTAGTGACATCACCGCGGCCTACGTTTTCTCCGAATCCCACCTACAACGCTGCAGTATACCAGCTGGATTTTACTACAGGACCGTTTGACCGGACAACAGATAGACATACAGGCACCACTGGCGTGCGCAGCCTATTGCATTAGGGTGTGCACCCCAAAGCTCAAACACACATCTGTGTGCAAAAAAACAAACTGTATCCCCCCCTGCTCACCTGCCCCACCACTGTATCCCCCCCTGCTCACCTGCCCCACCACTGTATCCCCCTCCTGCTCACCTTTCCCACCACTGTATCCCCCCCTGCTCACCTGCCCCACCACTGTATCCCCCTCCTGCTCACCTTCCCCACCACTGTAACCCCCCTCCTGCCCCACCACTGTAACCCCACTGCTCACCTGCCCCACCACTGTAACCCCCCTCCTGCCCCACCACTGTAACCCTTCTGCTCACCTGCCCCACCACTGTAACCCCCCTCCTGCCCCACCACTGTAACCCCCCTGCTCACCTGCCCCACCACTGTATCCCCCCTGCTCACCTGCCCCACCACTGTAGCTCACCTGCCCCACCACTGTAACCCCCCTCTTGCCCCACCACTAATTTCCCCTACCTTCTGCCCCACCACTGTACCCCCCGGTCTTCAGCCCCATCTCTGTAAAGCATGCTGGGACTTGTAGCCCTATCACAGGCTGTAATGCTCCTGCAGAGCATAGTGGGACTTTTAGTCCTATCGCAGGCTGCAATTAAAGTGCAGAGCAAGCTGGTACTTGTTCTATCACAGGCTGCAATAGAGGAGCAAGACATGCTGGGACCTGTAGTTCTATCCCAGGCTATACATCTTTTTGTTTCCCCCTTCCCAATCTCAGCCACTCTCTCCCCCTCCTCCCTGTCTATCGATAAAGCATGGGAAAGTTTGTAGACCTGAAGTCATCGGTGTTCCTCCTCCCCCTCCTCTTCTGTGTATACAGAGCTGAATGAGGAGAAGGGGGAGGAGACAGCTTCGTTCTTGAAGTGTGTGTGGGTGGGTGAGATGGGCTGCAGGATGGGAGACAAGCATCTGAAGCATGTGAGGTGACTAACCTCTTGGTACGCCGAGTCTGCTGGGATCGGTCCTGGCAGCCAGTCGTTGTCTCGGCGGTGTACACATGGCAGTGATGGCTGCGAGAGCCCCCACGGTGGCAGGACGTGTTGCTAAAACCGGCTTGCTCCTGTGAGTGCAAGCCACTGGCCGCGGTGTAAGCAGGCAGCGGAGTGATATTCAGCTGCCAGGGAGTCGGAACTATAGAGGTATAGGGTGACCACGTGTCCCGGATTGCCTGGGACAGTCCCGGATTTTGCAGGTCTGTCCCGGGCACATTCATTCCAGGACAATACAGTGTCCCGGAATGAAACTTACACAGCCACCCCCCCAGGCCAATCTGATGCCCCCAAAAAAGGCCACCACATCACCGCTTTACTCACTGACAGTACTTGTCCTGGCCGGGAAATGCCTGGAGGAGCACAATCCCCGCCCCCTGCTTGTGATTGGAGAAATCATAAATCCAGCCTCTTGTGTCCAATCACTGTGCTGATTTTTTGGGAAGGGAGGGTGTCCCTGAATGGTAGTTTGTAAATGTGGTCACCTTATAGAGGTAGCATCGGAAAATGCGGCTGCCTGTCAGCTTACTCCGCGGCCAGTGGCTTGCACACACAGGAGTTACATAGCCAAATGAAACATAGTCCCATAAGCAGCACTGACATTGTCACATAGCAGAGATGCCAAAATGGAGATCCCGCACCCTGGGGTGTGCCAGGTGTGCCTGAGCATTATGCACGCCTATGACAGGCACTCTCAACCATCGACCGCGGAAAAGCATCACCTAAGGGACTCCAAAAACATGCCGTTTTTCTACTACTTGATTGTAAGTGGATGCTGCACCTTTGTATAAATAAAGCTTTTATGTTTACTAACCTGGAGGCGCCTTCTCTCTCTCTCTTTTGCATGCTATTTATGATGTTATTATTGGTATGAGGAGTTTTTGACAAACTAGTGAAGACTCCAAACAGACACTTGTCAATGGAATTTAACGATACATTTTTGGAGGGTAAAATTGGTTATCGTTTTTATAGCTCTACCTCTTGTCGGTTTGGGTATCGTGACAACTAGGTAGCCCACAAGTGTGTAACTTTAGTTTGGTGTTTATGCGGATCTACAGTTTATAAGGTAATTCCCCCTATGCAAGAGGTTCATGCGTGCTGGTGAAGCTGTCCCAGAATCTTATGTAGCGGCCGATCGCGAGGATCTGATGGCGCAAGAGAAGGTAAGAATGGCAGGGACAGCTAGAAGGGAATTGTTCACCAAACCCGACCAGGTCTGGGCATGGTTTCCTGCATGTACAAGGTGGGGGGGGGGGGGGGGCTTGAGTTTATGATACGATTTAACAAATCTCATCCATTGAGGATGGGATGTTTCATGTAACTGTTGAAGCTACAAGGAAGTTCCCACAGTCCAAGGAGGGTTTCTGGGAATTTACAAGTAAAGATGGTTATACCTGGATCGGGGATACTAGTGACAAAGTTCAGGCCCATATGGATAAGGTTTAGATCCCTGCAAGGCAAGGCCAGAGCTATAGCTAAGTGAAGGTTGGGAGTCCTTTTAACCACTTACCCCCTGGACCATATTGCTGCCCAAAGACCAGAGTACTTTTTGCGATTCGGGACTGCGTCGCTTTAACAGACAATTGCGCGGTCGTGCGACGTGGCTCCCAAACAAAATTGGCGTCCTTTTTTTCCCACAAATAGAGCTTTCTTTTGGTGGTATTTGATCACCTCTGCGTTTTTTATTTTTTGCGCTATAAACAAAAATAGAGCGACAATTTTGAAAAAAATGAATATTTTTTACTTTTTGCTGTAATAAATATCCCCCAAAAATATATAAAAAAACATTTTTTTTCCTCAGTTTAGGCCGATACGTATTCTTCTACATATTTTTCGTAAAAAAAATCGCAATAAGCGTTTATTGATTGGTTTGCGCAAAAGTTATAGCGTTTACAAAATAGGGGGTATTTTTATGGCATTTTTATTAATATTTTTTTTACTAGTAATGGCGGCGATCAGCGATTTTTTTTTTCGGTATTGCGACATTATGGCGGACACTTCGGACATTTTTGACACATTTTTGGGACCATTGGCATTTTTATAGCGATCAGTGCTATAAAAATGCATTAGATTACTATAAAAATGCCACTGGCAGTGAAGGGGTTAACACTAGGGGGCGAGGAAGGGGTTAAGTATGCCTGGGTGTGTTCTTACTGTGGGGGGGGGGGGTGGCCTCACTAGGGGAAACACTGATCCTCGGTTCATACATTGTATGAACCGAAGAAAAGCATTTCCCCTGCTGACAGGAACGAGAGCTGTGTGTTTACACACACAGCTCCCGTTCCCCGCTCTGTACCGAGCGATCGCGTGTGCCCGGCGGCGATCGCGCCCGCCGGGCACACGCACGGGAGTCGGGGGCGAGCGGGGGGCGCGCGCGCGCGCCTCCGGCGGCGCGCGTGCGCCCCTAGTGGCGGCTAAAAGGTAGGACGTCCATTTACGTGGTCTCGCCTAGGAGAGCCACCTTGTGGACGTATAATGACGGTGCGGCGACGGCAAGTGGTTAAGGATCTGGGAATCTTTGGGGATTTAATTTTTTATTTCACAGCGGATCGTGGTTAAAGGAAGTGGGAATATATATACTCATGTCGTGATGAGTGCTCCTGTTGCCTGATTGGACGTGTGACCAGAGCCCGAGCAGATAACCACATTTTTCTTGATGAGATGCCCTGAAGCCAGACCCACGTACAAGACACAGAGGATCCCAGACCAATCGGCGATTACTACAGCTCACCATGTCGTGTCCTCCTTATAAGTCATGCTCCTGAAGAACAGAGGGGCTGATTTACCAAGCCTTTACTCCATGACTCATGGAGTAAAAGCAGGAGTAGCAGCCGTTTTGACATTTACTATTGAAATACGCTGCTAGTGCAGTGTATTTCAATAGTTACTAAAGTGCTCAGTGCGCCCAGGAGAGGGCGCATTGTGCGCCTGTATAGACCTGGCGCACGGCACATTGAAATGTAAATATCGGGGATTCGAGTTTATTAGGGGGGGAGGTGGGGTGATGCAGGGGAAGTGAAGTGACATGTGTTTGAATGTGTTTGGCGGGCCGAATTGAAAGTGAAAGTGTTTTTTGGAAACCGATCCCCGTACGCTTACACAGTGCGCCTGAACCTCGGGAGGTTCATTTGCATACTGGGCATGCGTACAGAGAAATTTCGGAGCTTCCCGTGCGCCTTGTCAGTACGGCGAGAAAATCTTGGTAAATACCAAGCGGCGTACCCATGATTGCACGGCGCGGGTCCCCCTCCAGGGGTACATTAGTCTCTTAGGCTTGGTCTGGAACCTGAGGGGTTAAACCAATGGCGCGGGGTCCCCCCAGATCCAAACCAAGCCCTCATCCCAAGCACGCAGTCTGGCCCGGACAGGAATGGGGGTGGGGACGAGCGAGCGCCCCCCCCCCTCCTGAGCCGTACCAGACCGCATGCCCTCAACATGGGGGAGTGTGTGCTGTGGGGGAGGGGGGCACTGCCCCCCCCCATCCCACAGCACTCTTGTCCCCATGTCGATAGGGACAAGAGCCTCTTCCCGACAACCCTTGCCATTGGCTGTCGGGGTATGCGGGCGGGGGCTAATCGGAATCTGAGAGCCCCCTTTAATAAGGGGGCCCCCAGATGCCGGCCCCCCACCCTATGTGAATGAGTATGGGGTACATCGTACCTCTACCCATTCACCTGGGGAAAATGTAAAGTTAAAAAACACACCACACAGAATAAAATAATTTATTAGTCAGCTCCGGGCCCCCCCCCCCGTTTCTTCTCTCCCGATCTTCCGCCGGGACCCTGGGCTTCGACGATTTCTGCCGGGGGAGGGCGCCATCCCTCGGTCCTCTCCGGAGCCTTCCGCCGGGGCCCCCCAACCCATTTAAGCTCTTTTTGATTAGGGGGGGGGCATCCGGACTTCGGCGACTTCTGCCGGGGGATAGCGCCTATCCCCTGGTCTTTCCGGTGCCTTCCGCCAGGGCTCCGGTCTTGTTCGTCTTCTGCCGGGGGTGCGCCAACTCCCCGGTCTTTTCTCTGCTGTCTTGGCGTTCCCTCTTCTGCCTGTCTCCCCCGCGGAGCCAGGGCTTTCTTCCCTCTTCTGCCTGTCTCCTCCGGGAGCCCAGGGCTTTCTTTCTGCTGTCTTCTCTGTTCCCTCTTCTGCATGGCTCCCCCGTGGAGACAGGGCTTTCTTTCCGCTTCTTTCTTCTCTGTTCCCTCTTCTGCCTGTCTCCTCCGGGAGCTCAGGGCTTGTCTCCGCTGTGTTCTCCCTTCTCTTCCATTCGATGTTGACACGACGAGGTTCCGCGCTGACATGCCTTGTGAGCGGCAGGCATCGACTTATATAGGGCAATGCCACCATGTGACCTCAACCCATGTGACATCACATTCCCTGGGCATGATGGGAATGTGATGTCACATGGGTTGAGGTCACATGGTGGCATTGCCCTATATAAGTCGATGCCCGCCGCTCACACGGCATTCCAGCGCGGAACCTCGTTGTGTCAACATCGAATGGAAGAGAAGGGAGAACACAGCAGAGACAAGCCCTGAGCTCCCGGAGGAGCCAGGCAGAAGCGGAAGGCACCGCAGAAGCCCGGAGGGTGACGCCCTCCGGCGGAAAACAACGAAGCCCGGAGCCCTCCCCCATAGGCAAGGAGCCTCATGGTGAAGGGGGCTCCGGCAGAAAACAGTCTGGGGGGGCTACAGCAGCACCCCCCCCGGCAGAACTCGACGAAGCCCGGAGCCCTCCCCCATAGGCAAGGAGCCTCATGGTGAAGGGGGCTCCGGCAGAAAACAGCCCGGGGGGGGGCTACAGCAGCACCCCCCCCCAGCAGAAATCGACAAAGCCCGGGACCCTCCCCCATAAGCAAGGAGCTTCATGGTGAAGGGGTCCCGGCGGAAGACGGCGAAGCCTGGGGCCTAATGGGGTGGTGGTGGGGGGCCCCTGCAGAAGACCCCCAGCTGACTAATAAATTAATTTATAAATATGTGTGGTGTATTATTTTTTTACATTTTTTCCCCCAGGTGAATGGGTAGGGGTACAATGTACCCCATACTCATTCACATAGGGTGGGGGGCCGGAATCTGGGGGCCACCTTATTAAAGGGGGCTCTCAGATTCTGATAAGCCCCCCGCCCGCATACCCCGACAACCAACGGACAGGGTTGTCGGGAAGAGGCTCTTGTCCCTATCGACATGGGGACAAGAGTGCTGTGGGGTGGGGGGCAGTGCCCCCCTCCCCCACAGCACACACTCCCCCATGTTGAGGGCATGCGGTCTGGTACGGCTCAGGAGGAGGGGGGCGCTCGCTCGTCCCCACCCCCATTCCTGTCCGGGCCAGACTGCTTGCCTGGGATGAGGGCTTGGTCTGGATCTGGGGGGGACCCCAGGCTGGTTTTCGGCGTGGGTTTAATCCCTCACGTTCCGGACCAAGCCGAAGAGCCTAATGTACCCCTGGAGGGGGACCCACGCCGGTTTCTTGTTTGAAATTTGGCGCGGAGTTCCCCTTTATCCCGGTCCTGTCAGGGGGGGAAATGCCTGATCGTCTGTTCATACAATGTATGAACAGCGATCTGTCATTTCCCCTAGTCAGTCCCACCCCCCTTACAGTTAGAACACACCCAGGGAACATAATTAACCCCTCCCTCGCCCCTAGTGTTAACCCCTTTTCTTGCCAGTAACATTTTCATGGTAAGAAATGCATTTTTAGAACATTGGTCGCTAGAAAAATGCCAATGGTCCCAAAAATGTGTCCGCCATAATGTCGCAGTACTGATAAAAATCGCTGTTTGCCGCCATTACTAGTAAAAAAAATAAAAATAAATAAAGCCATAAAACTAACCACTATTTTGTAGACGCTAGAACTTTTGCGCAAACCAATCAAACGCTTATTGCGATTTATTGGAACCCAAAAATATGTCGAAGAATACGTATCGGCCTAAACTGGGGGAAAAAAAGATTATTTTTAGATAATTTTGGGGATATTTATTATAGCAAACAGTAAAAATGTTTTTTTTGGGTAAAAAAAAAAATTCGCTCTATTTTTGTTTACAGCAAAAAAAAACAAAAAAAAACGCAGAGGTGATCAAATACCACCAACAAAAAAAAAATCTATTTGTGGGAAAAAAAAGGACGCCAATTTTGATTGGGAACCACGTCGCACGACCCCGCAATTGTCAGTTAAAACGACGCAGTGCCGAATCACAAAAACTGGCCCGGTCATTAACCAGTAATATGGTCTGGGGCTCAAGTGGTAAAAAATTAACAAAACACTTAGGCCAATTTTTGGTGATAATGTGAAAGATGATGTTACACCGAGTAAGTAAATACCTTACATGTCACGCTTTACTATTGCAAACACTCATGAAATGGCGTCAAACTTCAGTACTTTAAAATCCCCATAGGCGACCCTTTTTTTTTTTCAGGTTACCAGTTTATAGCTACAGAGAAGGTCTTGTGCTAAAAGTATTACTCTCGCTCTAACGCACGCGTCAATACCTCACATGTGTGGTTTGAACGGTGTTTACATATGTGGGCGGGACTTATGCAAGTCCCGCCCACATATGTAAACATCGTTCAAACCACACATGTGAGGTATTGACGCGTGCGTTAGAGCGAGAGCAATACTTTTAGCACTAGACCTACTCTGTAACTCTAAACTGTTAACCTGAAGAAAAAAAAATGTGCATGTTCGCTTCTGACTGGAAGGACAGGGGCATTTTAATTATTATTATTTATTTTTGTTACGTAATAATTCACTAAGACCTCCCCTTCAGCCTGGAAAGCATGAGTTCAGGAAAAAAAACTCTCATGCTTTCAGCAGCCATTACAGCTTTGCTCCTGCATGTGAGATGAACTGAGCCTGCTCAGACACTTAGAAAAAATTTTCCTTTCTTTTTAAAGGATGAAAATCACTTGGATTCTCATAGAGCGTGGGTGGGTTAGTAATTTAAGGACATCCTTACCAGGTGTAAGCACTTACAAGCTCACCCAAACTAGAGACTGAAATTTGTTCATGTGATTTCAATTGCTAAATTAGCACACATGTTATATAAAGCGTGGATCGATCAGTCCTCAGCTGCCCTCAGAGGGGCAGGCAGGCATGCTGTTGCTAAACAGAAATGTGGTTTGGAGCGTGTTTATTTTGCCAATGTTTTTGTTTATTTTTTTTTTATTTTTTTTTTATTTTTTTATTTCTCATCAAAAAGTCAGTCCTCACGGACCACCAATATACACAAGTTACAGTAGCAACAGTACAAATCAAACACAGTGACAGAGATACTTGTAGGCCTTTGGTTATACAAACAATGTCACAGTGGGATAGTAAGGCATAACTGAGAGCTCTCGGAACTTGTCTCTAGGAGGGTACGGCTGCCCCCAGCTGCCCTGGCATTGGGGCCCGAGTTTTTGTTTATTTTTAAATGATGTTCACTTTGATGTATTTGTCTCTGCTGCCTTATTTAAAAAAAATATTCTGAAGATGTTGGGATGGTTAACCTATGTTTATTTTCAGTTTTGAAATGTATTTATGTTTGTGTGTTTGTTTGTTTGTCTGTCTTTTTTGCTTTCCTTGTTTTGTTGACCAATAAAAATTACTTTAAAATTTTGAAGATTGGTTTTTGTTACTTTTTCATGCTAGTCAGCTGCAGCTGAAATAGGTTTGGGCCTAACAAATTAGGTGTGATTTTTGTCTAAGCTTCTTTCCTGGTGTGTAGGCATGAAATGTTTGCCATGTTTAATCTCGAGGAAATTAAAGGGTATAACATGCCTGTGAAGCACATGTTTCCCGTGCTTAGAACTGACCCTGTAAAAGATGTCATTTCTGAAGTGAAAAAAAAGTAATTTTAAAGTACTCATGGCTATAAGGAATACAGTCATTGCTCATTAAAAAAAACAAAATGTATGGGGGTCCCCCCAAATTAAATTACCAGGCCCTTCAGGTCTGGAATGGATATTAAGGGGAACCCCGCCGTAAAAACCCCCAAAAAATGGCGTGGGGTACCCCCAAATATCCATACCAGGCCCTTCAGGTCTGGTGTGGATTTTAAGGGGAACTCCACCCCAAATTTAAAAAAAAAATGGCGTGGAGTCCCCCTAAAAATCCACACCAGACCCTTATCCGAGCACGTTAACCTGGCCGGCCGCAGAAAAGAGGGGGGGACAGAGTGCGGCCCCCCTCTCCTGAACCGCACCAGGCCACATGCCCTCAACATGGGGAGGATGTCCCCATGTTGATGGGGACAAGGGCCTCATCCCCACAACCCTTGCCCGGTGGTTGTGGGGGTCTGCGGGCGGGGGGCTTATCAGAATCTGGAAGACCCCTTTAACAAAGGGGACCCCCAGATCCTGGCCCCCCCTATGTGAAATAGTAATGGGGTACATTGTACCTCTACCATTTCACCCCAAAAAAAGTGACAAAAGTGTGAAAAATGACAGTAGCCGGTTTTTGACAAATCTTTTAATAAAATCTTCTTTCCGCGGTTCTTCTTTTCTTCTTTCATTCGGGTTTCTTCCTCTGCTTTTTTCTTGGGTCTTCTCGTCCACATCGTCCGTCCTTCAGCCTTCTGGTCCGCATCTTGCCCGGTGTCTTCTCCTGACTTCTCCGTCCGTCCGCCAGCCTTCTCGTCCACATCTTGCTCGGTGTCTTCTCCTGTCTTCTCCGTCCGTCCTTCAGCCTTCTCGTCCGCATCTTGCCCGGTGTCTTCTCCTGTCTTCTTCTCGGTCCGCCAGCCTTCTCGTCCACATCTTTTTCTTCCCCGGACGCAGCGCTTGAATTTGAATTGGCCACCGTGTTCCGCTCCTGGAACCCGCCCCCCTCTGACGCACATGACTTTCTAAGGAGTTTACTTGTGGCGTCAGAGGGGGGCTGGTCCCAGGAGCGGAACACGGCGGCCAATTCAAATTCAAGCGCTGCGTCCGGGGAAGAAAAAGATGTGGACGAGAAGGCTGGCGGACCGAGAAGAAGACAGGAGAAGACACCGGGCAAGATGCGGACGAGAAGGCTGAAGGACGGACGGAGAAGACAGGAGAAGACACCGAGCAAGATGTGGACGAGAAGGCTGGCAGACGGACGGAGAAGACAGGAGAAGACACCGGGCAAGATGCGGACTAGAAGGCTGAAGGACGGACGATGTGGACGAGAAGACCCAAGAAAGAAGCAGAGGAAGAAACCCGAAATGAAAGAAGAAAAGAAGAACCGCGGAAAGAAGATTTTATTAAAAGATTTGTCAAAAACCGGCTACTGTCATTTTTCACACTTTTGTCAGGGGGGGACTCCACGCCATTTTTTTTAAATTTGGGGTGGAGTTCCCCTTAAAATCCACACCAGACCTGAAGGGCCTGGTATGGATATTTGCGGGGAACCCACTGTAACGGACGTATGAACTATTCTGCCTGGACATCCTATAATACTCCTACAGTGAGGTCTACAAAGAACTGCATGGCTCGTTACAATTGGATTTACCACATTGTATTCTGAGCTCAAAGGGTTAATTAAACAAGGGACTTTTTCACTGCTGAATGCTAATATTCCCTTTGCATAGCTAATGGACTCTCCTTTGTGTAGTTAATCCCCTCAGCATACGGAGGCTGTTATGTGGGAGTGTATAATTGTTTTAAAGGTTAATTGAATTCTATTGTCTGATCAAGTCATGTTAAATGTCAGCTTGGAGCCAAAACAGTCTTTGTAACCATATAAAAAGCGAGGTGAAATGTGCAATGAAAAGTCAGTCTTGTTTGACCCTTCAACGTAGTCTTGTCTTGTTCGTGAAGGGGAATTCTCTCTCTCTCTCTGGATCTATTGGACGGGGATACCGGCGGTACTTGCATATCGCAGCTTGCCAGGGAAAAGGACGTCTCCAACGGCTGATACCCTCTCCCTAGCAGGGTAGCCGTTACATTGGTTGGCAGCACTGGGATGGTCCTTTTATCCAAAGAGCAAGTACTGAATGGAGTCGCAGTACGCCAGGCTGAAAAGATCCACACTAAAAGATCTATTGGAGAGTCGTGGTAGGAGCGCCAGCAACAGACCACGGAGGGAGCTGATAGCTGACCTGCTGGAGCTGGACGAAATGGATGGATCCATGGAAGGAACGGAGCCCCTTGCACCTGTCAGCGAGGAAGATGTAATTACTGGGATTGTACAGCGGAGATTATCCTTGTATCCAGAAACGTCCGTGGAACTAATCAACCAGCTGTTCCGGGAAGCAAGGGAGGAGATACAAACGAAGAGGGGACAAGAACTGGAACTGGTAAGAGCGAGACAGCCCATTACACCTGCAGTTCCTACCCCCCCACCCGTGGCTACAGGAAAGAAAATACCGTTCACTGCATTTAAAGCTTTTGTAGAAAGTGAGGAGGAAATAGATGGATATTTGGCGGACTTTGAGAGGCAGTGCTCACTACACCAGGTACCACCAGACCAATGGGTCACTATTTTGTCGGGCAAAGCCAATGAAGCCTTTCGGGCTCTCGCTCCAGAGGATATTTTACAATACCAGCAAGTTAAAAAGGCGCTGCTAACCCGATACGCCGTAACTCCAGAAGCCGACCGCCGTTGCTTCCGGGAGTCCAAGAAGAAGGCTGTGGACTCCCACATGGAATGGGCAAACCAGTTACAAAGGGTGGCATCCCATTGGGTCCAAGGGTGCAAGGCAAACACCGGGGAGGAAGTATTACAGCTGTTCCTAATGGAACATTTCTTCCAAGACCTGACCGCAGACATACAAGACTGGGTACGAGATCGCCGTCCCGCTAACTTAAACGAGGCGGCTCGGCTAGCAGATGAGTACGCGGAAACAAGGAGAGTAAGCCAGAGTACTACACGGCTGGCTCATAAGGTGGAACCACGTACTCCAACCGTCACCCCACGCCCAGAGTTTCGGGCTCCAGTCCCACCAGGGCCACCACGTCCTCAGGGGCCTAACAACTACCCCCGGGATTCGTCTAGGGTGACGTGCCATCACTGCAGCAACACGGGACATATTGCTCGTTATTGCCCTCTGAGAGCTACAAATAACAACTGGAGACGCACAACACCCAACACAGAGGTCACTCCATCACGTCCCTCTGCGGCCCACTGCCTGGAGACCGAGGGGGGCCCGGAGGAATGTCTGGGAATTTTGTATGAGGCAGACCCAATACAAGCTGCCTCTCCAGATAACCATCAGCATCACCGTCAGGAGGTACGGGTGAATGGACAAGTAGCACAAGGCTTAAGAGATACCGGGGCCACTATCACTCTGGTTCAAAAACATCTGGTAAAGCCAGAGAACGTGTCTACTCGCACAGTTGCCGTCCGGGTCGCAGGGGGTGCTGTATTCCGCTTACCCACCGCCCGGGTGCACTTAGACTGGGGAGTCGGGTCAGGAAAGACCACAGTTGGTATCATGGACAACCTACCGGCCGAGGTTGTGCTGGGCAACGACATTGGCCCTCTGACTTTGGCGTATTTACCTACACCTGATGCGGCTTGCCCCGTGACCACCCGCTCACAGACCCGTATCACAGATGATCCTACCACAGGCCAGGAGACCCAGGTAAGCCAAGAACCGACATGTAACCCCACTACGGTAGAGAGACCCATAGCTTGGGACACCCCAGAGGAATTTGGGAGGGAAACTAGGGAGGACTCCACCCTTCAAAAGTATCGAGAATTAGCAGACAGTAGAGGGGATGAGCGGGAACATTTTATATGGGATGGTGACAGGTTATACAGATTGACTGAAGGCAGAAAGAGAGGCGGTGTCACTTCACAAAAGCGCCAACTAGTGGTACCCAGAAAGTACCGGTTGGAACTTCTCCGAATCGGCCACGACATTCCGTTGGCAGGGCACCTAGGGGGTAACCGTAACCACCTACAGGATCACCCAGACTTTCTTTTGGCTGGGGATCTCGAAGGATGTGCGACGTTACTGCAGCACCTGTAACGTATGCCAACGGGTAGGAAAAAGAGGGGACCACCCTAAGGCTCGACTGTCACCTATGCCCGTGATCGAGGAACCGTTAAGCAGGGTAGCAGTCGACCTAGTGGGACCTCTACCTAACCCCAGTCCCTCGGGTAAGAAATATATTCTTACCGTAGTAGACTATGCTACCCGCTACCCGTAGGCCGTCGCTCTGACGAATATTCAGGCGGACACAGTTGCCAGTGCGCTCGTCGGGATATTCACCCGAGTGGGGTTCCCTCAGGAAATCCTGTCCGACCGACGGACCCAGTTTACTGCAGACCTAACACAACAGTTATGGAAGGTCTGCGGTATTAAGACTCTGCTTAGTTCACCGTACCACCCTCAGACCAACGGTCTCTGTGAACGCTTTAATGGTACCCTCAAGCAATTGCTGCGGACCTTTACAGCGGAATACAGAGACTGGGAGCGATTTTTGCCACGCCTCTTGTTTGCCTATCGAGAGGTACCGCAGGAATCCACAGGGTTCTCCCCCTTCAAGCTGCTCTATGGGCGGAGAGTGCAAGGCCCCCTCGACCTCATCCGGGAGCACTGGGAGGGCGAGACAGAACATGAAGGTGTCCCCATTGTCTCCATTCCACCTGCAATAATGGTATAATCTGAATATGCGTTATTCTATGGAATGGCGCAAAATAAGATTTGCTATCAGCGGTAATATGAGAGCTTGTGAGCGTTTTCAGAGTCAGGGAAGGCGTCCATGTTTTGAAAGCAATACGGCTTTGTTTGCTACTAGCATACATGCTTTCCCTGCCCGGACACGACCATAAGACTTTAGCTAGCATTGTATTGAATTCATGGGAGATCCTGTTAGAGGGATGCCCTTACATGGTGTTTCCTGTGTGGAGGGGACATCCTGTGATGGCCCCTCCCATGGAAGACGTGATTGGCTGCTGCAGCCATCACTTCCTGTTTGAGATCTTTTTTATATAATAAAAGAACGAGCGACACTCCCGGCAGGGGGAGTCTTGCTGTGATGCTAAAATGAGAACAGTCTGGTGATGTCTATTGACTTGAATGAATGGCAGATCGAATGAATGGTGAGTGAACCTTTTAGCTTAAAAATGCATTATATCACTGAGAGGAAAACTGTGATTATTAGCTGAGGCGAAATGGCGGTGTGCTCTGCATACAACCTATTTTGCCATATCAACCCCCACTTAATTTAAAGCAGCGCCTGTTCAACAGGAGCAGGGCACTACATACTTCCCCCACTACAAAAAGACACTGTCCCCAGTGTCGGGAACAATAGTACTCAAGCCTGAGTGCCAGTACCTGAACCCTAAACATGGATGGGGAAGGGAAGAAAGAAATAGGAACACAGTATACATTATCATGTTATAACAATTCACAAATGTACATCCTATCTATCTAACCCGCCCATTCTCCGGCAGTCGTGATCAGCTTACCTAAAAGAAAACAGAAAGAGACAAACACACAACAATTCTACTCCTAATATTATACAGTTAAGGGAGAGCAAAGCTGCACCTTGGTGAAGGTGGAACTTTCCTTCTTCCTTTTAAAGAACACACAATATCTAGGCTTAAAAGTCTTTCCCTAGTCTTATTGACCACTACCACCTAGTACAGAAATCACAATTCACAGTTTGCACCAATCCTTGGCAAAAACAAATCTTGACCTCGGAGTCCTCAGAGGCCCTGGTCCTAACTGACTAGTTCCTCCGCTCCCAAGTTCAAATATTTCAGCAAGTGAAAAGATAAAGCTCCTTTGTGGAACTTCTTTGAAGAAGGGAAAAAAAAGAGGAAAAAAAAAACTCTCCAAACAGGTCCTGCCGGTCTTTCACAAATAAAACGGGGGATCCGGCAGGGTCAGGGATTTTCCCTTCTTGTCAAGGGTGGTGATGAAGTACACTCTGTCATCCATTTCAGGCCTTTGGATGACCACCCGATCGGAGTAAATGTGCCGACCATAACTCCAGTGCAGCTGACATCCTTGAAAGCGGTGAGCCATAATAAAAGAATGGTCCAAGTTCTGAGACAGTTTAGGCACATTCAAGTAGTCCCAAATGGCTTCCTCATACCACATTTTCAACGATTTGTCTCAATCTCCTCCATAATTGCCTTTGGCACGTAAGGAAACTCCAAGCCATAGTCCATAGCTACCCTTTTCATCAATACCCTTTGCAAGCAGGCTAGTTTGGGTAGTGTGCGGGAGCTCCCCAGTCCCAGCATTACACATGCCTCCGAAGACCTTTCTTGAGATGTAACAGATGGAATTGCATCTTTTTCCCCATAAACAGTCTCTGCATCAACAACAACTTCTAAGTGAACACACTGGATTTCTGCCCGAGGCGTTGTCTCCCCAGAGTCCATGGATGAACATTTCTCTGAACTAGGGTGGCGGCAGGTCTCCATCTTTTGTCCCACGTTAACTCGGGGAACTCTAGTTCAAACCAGTGGTCACCCCCAGGCGCGCAATGGTGGATACTCTCAGCACAGCCATGGGTGGAACAGAGGCTAAATTGCTCTTAAAGCGAAGGTTCCACAGCAAATCGTTTTTTTTGTTTGTTGCATTCAATGTATTTTTAGATCACCAATTAGTACTCACGTGTTTGGTGACTTCAAACCTCCCCTGTCTGTTTTCGGGCAAAAGATGAACTTTTAAAATCAGCTATAGGAAGTTTCCATTTTGCTTGTGGGCATTGTGAAGCCCACAAGCACTGACTTCCTGGAAGCGGTGGACGGTGTTCTGCCGCAGAAGGCCCCCTCCGGCGGATAAGGACCCCCCTGTACTGTGCAGGCGCGGCACGAACCTCAACAAAGTTTCCAAGAGTAGCCGAACATGTAGAGCTGCGAGTTAGCTCTACACGGCGCCTGCGCAATGACTAGGAGCCATGTAGAGCTGACTGCGCAGGCGCCGTGTAGAGCTGACTCGCAGTTCTACATGTTCTGCTATTTTCAGAGGCTCCGTTGAGGTTCGTGCTGCGCCTGCGCAGTACAGGGGGGTGCTTTTTCGTCAGGACATGACACATCTGGGCGAACTCCCAGATTACATTGTGCCTCAGAATAGAAACGCCTACTCCCGCGGGAGTGATTTCCTGGAAGCCGAAATTGACATAGCCATAATACGGTATGTACAACAGAAAAAAAAAAAGATGTGGCTACTGGACATGTTAGTAGTGTAAGGAGTGTGCTCGTATATACAGTAGATGTTATTTTGGGTGACACTCCGCTTTAATTACTCTGGTCTGAGCCAAGTAACAGCTCAGACCCTACCTACATTTAAAGCAGCGCCTGTTCAACAGGAGCAGGGCGCTACATATTTTTTCATTATTATTCCTAGGAATGTGATAGTTTACTTGGTTGCTAAATATATAGGTAATCACTCTATGTTTCCTGTTGATTGACTCATCAATGGATATTTCAAAGCAGAGCATTGCAAGGCCAGTACAATGTATACATATTCTGTCATTCACTTAAACAACCAATATATCCTTTTTTTTTTTTACTCTTCCTGATTGCCACATTTTAAAGCCTGTGTGAACTGTACTATATTTTGAACTGTAATTATAAATGACACCACTAGCAGGTACCACAAACGTTATTGACAGGGGACATAGAATATGTTAAACAGTAGTGAAAAGAGTCTGGCACAATGTTCAGTCATGTGGCAGAGGAACTGTGGGGCATTCAGAAAAGAATAATGGGTGCTTTGTGTTCCCCACAGCTGAGATTTCCTCCCCCAACCGACTATACTCATTACATTCCCCCTCCTTCATGCTTCAAGACTTTTTTTTGCAAATATGAGAGGTTTAGCAGTCATATTCAGGTATTTACTGTTTGTTTTGTTTTTTCAGTTCATAAATATTGAATCTACTGATTCCAGTTCACTGCATGGAAACCTGAGTTTGCCCGACAGCACAACGGTGGTGGAAAAAGAAGCAGCAAAACAGCTGAAAAATCGAGGCAAAAAAGGTTTGCAAACTGACGAGTCCAGACAAAACCCTGCCTTACTGGGATACCCAAGGCTCATCAAATCACCAACCAGTGGAATGCCAAATTTAAACAGAATGTATAATGATTCTCTTTCATCATCTACTGGGGCACCAAAGATTGTAAACTCACTATATCCTTTGGGTGAAAATTCCCTAATTGCCTATGGAGTGCTTCTTCTGTCTCTGGTGGTCTTTGCTGTTGGCATTGTTGGCAATCTATCCATCATGTGCATAGTATGGCATAGTATGTCTATGAAGAGTGCTTGGGACTCCATCCTGGCTGCTATAGCACTTTGGGACTTTCTTCTTCTTTTTTTCTGTTTGCCTGTAGTTGTTTTCCAGCAGATAACACATCGTAGATTGCTTGGGGCACTCTCCTGCCGCATTATACCTTACATGGAGGTAAGTACATTTTAAAAATGTATATACTCTCTTTTTGGCTTTATACACTGTTCTGTGACATAGGCAGGGCTTCACTTTTATTGGGTCATATATGACCATCTTTAGTCAGTTCTCTATAGAGCAGTGGTTTTCAACCTGGGGGTCGGGACCACCTCAGGGGCCGAATGACTATTTGCCAGGGGTCACTGAATCCTAGGCTGTTCCTGAAGCCCACACCACTCTCCCAGCCTTTCCACAGCCATCCAGAAGGGCTGTTCCTGGAGCCTGTGGCCACCCAGCTGGGCTGTTCCTGGAGCCCACAGCCGCCCACCCACTCAGCCTCATGGCATGGCTGGGGGGCAGAGCCTAGAGATCAGCTGACTGGTGAGGAATGTGAAGTGGGAGGGGCTAGAGGAGACCCTATCTTCTGATTTCGGCATAGATGTCACAAGTCGGAGACACCGTGAATAACACTACCTGTGATTATAGTTGCCATTAAAAGTCCTTGATCAAGAGCATCTAAGTTGGCTGATCAGACCCCCCCCCCACCAGCTCTGCCACTGATCCTACTTCCCCACCAGCTCTACCACTGATCCCACCCCCCCCCCACCAGCTCTGCCACTGATCCCACCTCCCCCAGCTCTGAAACTGATCCCACCCCCCATGAGCACTGGTACTCATTCCATTCCCCCCACCCCCACTGCCACTCATCCCATTCCCCCCACTCCCCTACCAAGGTGTAAGAGAAGGGGAAAAAAAGAGAGAATACATGTACGGGAGAGTCAAAGAGGGGGAGGAACAAAGAAAAAGGGAGAGAAAGAATAAGAGAAAGAACAAGAAAGACAGCTAGAGAGAGGGTGGGGGAAAAAAACAAGAAATTAGGATAGAGAGATAAAAGACAAAGAAAGGAAAACAAAGAGAAAGAGTGGTATATCCTAAAATGTACCATAAGGGGTTTTGATACTGTACGAGTGAAAGGTACTCGGGGAGCGCTAAATGTCCGTGGGTTAGGGGCGCAAATTACTTGTTTTGCCTTGGGTGCTGACAACCCATGCTACGAAAATAATTTTTCTGTTAGGGGTCCCCATAACTTGGGAAATTTTATCAAGGGGTCACGGCACTAGGATGGTTGAGAAACACTGCTATAGAGAGATCAGTTCACATCAGGATCACAAATTTACCTTAGACCTTCAAGAATCTGATACATACAGCTCTAAAAACTCTGTATATGTGGTTAACTTAAATCTCAACTCTGGGAAAAATATTTTGTGATATATGGAGTGAGCATGAGTTAAAATTCTGTCAAGTTTTTCTTAAAGTGGTTCTAAAGGCGGATGTTTTTTTTTATCTTAATGCATGCTATGCTATGCTATAAGATTAAAAAAAACTTGTGTGTACAGCAGCCCCCCTCAGCCCCCTTAGGCCCCGTACACACCAGCGGATCTGTCCGATGAAAACGGTCCGCGGACCGTTTTCATCGGACATGTCCGCTGCCGGATTTTGGTCTGATGGATGTACACACCATCAGACCAAAATCCCCGTTGAAAACAGACGCGATGACGTGTCGCGACATGGCCGCGCCGTCGCTGCGACAATGACAAGGCGACGTGCGCGACCCTGGAAGGTCAATGCTTCCACGCATGCGTCAAATCACTTTGACGCATGCGAGGGATGGTGGCCGATCGGACATGTTCGGTGAGTCTGTACAGACGACCGAACATGTCCGACGGACAGGTTTCCAGCGGACAGGTCTCTTAGCATGCTAAGAAATTTTTGTCCGCTGGAAAACGGTCGGCTGACAAATGTCCGCTGGAAACCTGTCCGGTCGGCCGTACACACGACCGAACTTGTCTGCTGAAACTGGTCCGCGGACAAGTATCAGCGGACAGATCCGGTCGTGTGTACAAGGCCTTATACTTACCTGATTCCTTTCTCGATCCAGTGATGTTGCACAAGAGCCTTGGCTGTCCGGGACTCTCGCTCCTCATTGGTTGAGACAGCAGCTGGCACCATTGGCTCCCGCTGCTGTCAGTGAGCCAATGAAGAGTGAGGGGGCAGGACCGAGTCACAGCGCCATGTCTGAATGGACACACAGATCAGCGGCTCGGCTTGGGTGCCCCCATAGCAAATTGGTTGCTGTGGGGGCACTTGGCAGGAGGGAGGGGTCATGAGCACTGGCGAGGGACCCGAGAAGAAGAGGATCTGGGCTGCTCTTCTCACCAGAGCAGGTAAGTATAACATGTTTTTATTTTTAAACAAACCAAAAAAAAACTTTAATATCACTTTAATGTCTTAGGCCGCGTACACACGGTCGTTCCATCTGATGAGAATGGTCCGAAGGAACCGATGAAGCAAACTGATGGTCTGATGTGCCTACACACCATCAGTTAAAAAAAAACGATCGAGTCCAACGCGGTGACGTAAAACACAACGATGTGCAGAGAAAAATGAAGTTCAATGCTTCCAAGCATGCATCGACTTGATTCTGAGCATGCGCGGGTTTTGAACCGATGCTTTTGCGTACTAACCATCGGTTTTGACCTATCGGTTAGGCATCCATCGGTTGAATCTTAAAGCTCTAAATTTTTGGACCGAAGGATAACTGACTGATGGGGCCCACACACGGTCGGTTTGGACCGATGAAACTGAACTTCAGTCTGTTTTCATCGGTTTTGTCCGATCGTGTGTACAGGGCCTTAGAGATTTCGCCTGAAACCAGGGCAAGAACCTAGGGAGCAGCTATGCAGCAAAGCACTGATAGCAATAAACCATCACCAAGAGTTCTAACCCTACTAAAAACGTATTTTTTTTATATTTATCAAAATGAATCAGTCCTGAATCACCAGCTACCATGCTGATGTAACTGATGGAAAAATGCTAGGGATCTGGGATCCCTTGAAGACTGCCTATGCTGTCTGGTATGGATTTTAACCACTTCTCTATTGGTGTCAGCCAGCAGGAACACTCCCTCCCTCTTGCAGTCCATCAGAGTACCCGTGTACCTATCTGCAGTCCATGCCTCATAGAATATACGTTGGCAGGGCCGGTGCTACCACTAGGCAGCTGTCTAGGGCGCACTGCTGCCTAGGGCGCCCGACCACTGGTGTTCCTACTATGTTTTCTTTGCAGCAAGCAACAGCGGAGGACTGTGTCTGTGTCCCAACTCCCGAACGAATGGAAGCAAGCAAACATTCATTGATGGGCACTGGTAGGTTGCATTGAAGGGTGCTGGTGAGGCTGCATTTGATGGGCGCTGGTGAGGCTGCATTGATGGGCGCTGGTAGGCTGCATTGATGATGGGCGATGGTGAGGCTGTATTTGATGGGTGCTGGTGGACTGGGCACTTCATTAAAAAGGTGGGGTATTCATGGGCAGGGCAAAGGGGGTGGAGTCAGGGGTGGAGCAAGGAGGGTGGCAAAATTAGGTTTTGCCTAGGGTGTCAAAAATCCTTGCACCAGTCCTGTACGTTGGGTTGTTTCTTTCCAAAATTGGGCCATTTTTTCAGTAATTCCACTGTCTTGGTGCTCCAGGACCTTCAAAAGTGTAATAGGTAGGAATTAAATTACATGTGTAATTTATGTTCCAAGAACACCTGATGGTGCTCCCTGCATGTTGGGCCTCTCTATGTGGCCTGGCTGTGCAAAAAGTTTCACACATGTGGTATCACCATACTCAGGAGTAGCAGAATATATTTTGGGGCTTAATTGGAAGTATGCATATGCTATGTGTGAGAAATAACTTTTCTGTGTAATTGTGTGTAAAAAGAAAATGTATTTTTTAATTTTCCCAAGAATTGTGGTAAAAAAATTACAACTTCAATTTTTTTTACAATGCCTCTTACTAAATACCTTGGACTGTCTACTTTCCAAAAAGGGGTCATTTGGGGGACCTTTGTACTGTCCTGATATTTCATGGCCTCAAGAAATTAGATCGGCCATCAGTATTTCAGGTGTGATCACATTTTTGTTATTTGCACCATAGCTTGTAGACTCTATGGCCCGGATTCACAAAGCACTTATGCCAACGTATCTCCAGATACGCCGTCGTAAGTACAAATGTGCGCCATCGTATCTATGCGTCGAACCAGAAACCAAGATACGCCTAAAAATAGGCTTCCTCTGACCGACGTAACTTGCCGGGGGAATCGTGGGCGCATAGTTACGCTGGACGCATGTGGCGCTCCCATTAATTTCCTATTCAAATATGGAAATGAGGGAGATACGTCGATTCACGAACGTACTTGCGCCCGGCGCATAATATATGCGGTTTGCGTAAGTCGTACGTCCGGCGTAAAGTTATTCCCCATATAGGAGGCGCAACCCATGCAAAGGTATGGACCAGGGAACACAAGCTGTTGTATCTTATGTCGTTTACGTTGTACGTGAATATGACTAGGCGTAGGTGGGATGCGTCCACGGAACGGCGAATGCACCGTTCGTTATTCGTATCTTTATGGCGCTCGGCCCATCATTTGCATGGGTTCACATCTCATTTGCATGGCTCACGCCCACTTCCACTTACGACGACTTACGCCTAGGAAACCCAGCGCAGATTTGGCAGCACTGGCTTTGTGAATCCAGTGCTTGCCTCTCTGCGCTATGTCGGCGTAGCGTATATGAGATACGCTACGGCGGCATAAATATGCGCCGATGTATGTGAATCCGGGCCTAGAACTTTCACAAAGACTAAATAATATCCACTAATTTGGGTTATTTTTTACTAAGGATTTGTAGCAGTATACATTTTGGCCCAAATTTATGAACCAAAATTACATATTTGCAAAATTTTATAATAGAAATTAAAAAAAGTGTTTTGTTTTTTTTCCAAAAGTTTGCTCTTTTTTTACTTATATCACAAAAAAGAAAAAACACAGTGATACTACCAAAATAAAGATCTAATTGATTAAAAAAAAGTGTTTTGGTACAGTGTTGCATGAGTAATTGTCATTCAAAGTGTGAAAGCAGTGAAAGATGAAAATTGGTCTGGGCAGAAAGGAGTGAAAGTGCCCTGTATTGAAGTGATTAGGGGAACCCTATGACAGAATTAGGAAAAAAATGGTGTTGGGGCCCCCCCAAAGAAAATCCATATCACGCCCTTTGTGTCTGGTATAGATTTTAAGGGGAATTCCACTCCAAGTTAAAAAAAATGACGTGGGGTACCCCCCAAAATCCATACCAGACCCTTGTCTGAGCAAGCAGCCTGCCAGGCCAGGAATGGGGGAGACTAGTGATAGGAAGTTCGGATCTTTAAAATGAATCGGTTCATTTCAAACTACTCACTGAAATTAACCGATTCAATGAATCGGTTCTTCGGTTCACTTGCTGAGTCTCCTGACAAGCAAGTGAACCAAAGCTCTGATCCAGCCTTATTATATGATTAGAATCAGAATCAGAAGACTGATACGCAGAAGGTTGGCAGGTCCTGGGGATGTTTACTTTGATTTTGTTCCATGGCTCAGAGCACAAGCCTATTGTGTTAGCCTAGGGTTCCTCACATTTGATGGCTAGCAATGTTAACTGGCCCATCAGAATGCAGCTCACAGGCACAAAAAAAACTCTTTTCATTTCGGCTCCATTTCCACTTGTGCAACTTGACAACTTGATAAGTCATACCCCATGATTTCCAATGAGTACCATTCATATCTGTACGACTTCAAGTCACAGCGACTTCATAGTCCCTGCACTACTTTGGTTCCACTTTGATGCGACTTGAGGTCTATAGGCCTGTGTCGTGTCAAAATTGCAGCAGAATCGTGCAACTTTTAGGCTTTTCAGGCTAACGCAGCCTAAAAAGTCACACAATTCTGCTGCGATTTTGAAGCAATGCCTGTGTATTCTTGAGGTTTATGGACCTCAAGTCGCATTAAAGTGGGACCAAAGTAGTGCTAGGACTACGTTGAAGTCGCTGAGACTTAAAGTTGCACAGATATGAATGGTACTCATTGGAAATCTTGGGGTATGACTTGTCATGCAACTTTGCAATCCCAAGTCACAGGACAATTTGCACAAGTGGAAACGGAGCCAAAATGAAAAGCGGGTTTTTGTGCATGTGGGCTGCATTCTGATGGGCCAATTAACATTGCTAACCATCAAATTTTTCCATAGTCTTTACAGCGCATGTGCAGGAATAATAATCAGATTTTACTACCGCAAGCAAAATACCCACAGTAGTAAAATCAAATCGTTAAGGCTCCTTTCACACGTGTGCGACTTGAAAAATCATGTGATTTTTGCCTCAATTTTTGCCACAACTTGTAGCAATGTCTGTGTAACTTTGAGGTCTATGCCTCAAGTCGCATCAAAGTTTGACAAAAGTAGTACAGGGACTACTTTGAAGTCGCTGCAACTTAAAGTCACACAGAAATGAATGGAACTCATTGCAAATCATGGAGGAAAACTTGTCATGTGACTTTGCAGTCTTGAGTCGCAGAAAGTCACACAGAGTGTGAAAGGGGCCTCAGGGTGTTTGTACCTTATCACTGCTGCTACCTGATCATTAATTTAGTGTATTGTTCTACTAGTGGTGACTAGGGATGAGCTTTATGTTCGAGTCAAACGTATGTTCGACTCGAACATCGTATGTTCGATCGTTAGTCGAAATACGAACAAAATGGGTCGTTCACGCCAAACTCGAGTGACGCGCCACGGCCCATAATTTACTGCGGCATTGTGTGCTGATGATTGGCCAAGCATGCTGTATGTCCCGCATGCTTGGCCAATCACAGCGCCGTCAGTAAAGAGAGCCGTAATTGGCCAAAGCCAGGGTGGCTTTGGCCAATTATGGCTCAGGGCTTTAGTACACGCCCCACACTATAAAAGGCCGCCTGCAGAGCGGCCTCGTGTAGTGTGTTGCGGCGCTGGTTGAGATCAGTCAGAGATAGATAGAGCAGGCAGGCTAGTCAGTCAGTTAAATTTTGTGGGCCGGATTCAGAAACAAGATACGACGGCGTATCTCTGAGTCCGGCCAGTCGTATCAATGCGCCTGATTCAGAGAATCAGTTACGCATAGATATCCCTAAGATCCGACTGGTGTAAGTGTCTTACACCGTCGTATCTTAGGCTGCATATTCACGCTGGTGGCGCTTCCGTATAGTTACGTGAGGAATATGCAAATTAGGTATTTACGCCGATTCAAAAACGAACGACCGCCCATCGCTTTTTTTTACGTCGTTTGCGTTAGGCTTTTTCCGGCGTAAAGTTACCCCTGCTATATGAGGGGTATGTGCGGCGTATCCTATGTTAACCACTTCATTACTAAGCCTGTTTTTCAGATTCAGTGTTTAGGAGACTAAAACAGTTTTTTTTGCTAGAATATTACTTAAAACCCCCAAACATTATATATATATTTTTTTCTAACACCCTAGAGAATAAAATGGCAGTCATTGCAATACTTTTTGTCACACCGTATTTGCGCAGCGGTCTTACAAGCGCACTTTTTTTGGAAAAAATTCACTTTTTTAAATAAAAAAATAACACAACAATAAATTTGGCCCAATTTTTTTATATATTGTGAAAGATAATGTTACGCCGAGTAAAATGATACCCAACATGTCACGCTTAAAAATTGCGCCCGCTCGTGGCATGGCGTCAAACTTTTACCCTTAAAAATCTTGATAGGCGACGTTTAAAAAATTCTACAGGTTGCATTTTTTGAATTACGGAGTAGGCCTAAGGCTAAAATTATTGCTCTCGCTCTAACGATCGCGGCGATACCTCACTTATGTGGTTTGAATACCGTTTTCATATGTCGGCGCTACTCGCGTATACGTTCGCTTTTACGTGCAAGCTCGTCGGGACGGGGCGCTTTAAAAAATTTTTTTTTGCTTTTCGCATTTATTCTTACTTATTTTACAATTTTTAACAGTGAAATAAAAAAAAAAAATAATTATCACTTTTACTCCTATTACAAGGAATGTAAACATCCCTTGTAATAGAAAAAAGCATGACAGGTCCTCTTAAATATGAGATCTGGGGTCAAAAAGACCTCAGATCTCATATTTGGGCTTAAATGCAAAAAAAAAAAAAAAAAATTTGGAAATGTCATTTTTTCAAATGACAAAAAAAAAAAATGTCTCTTTAAGAGGCTGTGCGGGACTGACGTTTTGACGTCACTTCCGCCCAGCAGAGCTATGGGGGACGGGCGAAGGAGATTTTTCCTTCAGTCTCGTCCCCGCTCAGCTGCCGGATGGTCGCGATCCCCTCCGCCGCTACCGACGGCTCCGGTAAGCGGCGGAGGGCGCGGGACAGCGGCGGGAGGGGGGGGCCCTCTCCCGCCACCGATAACGGCGATCTCGCGGCGAATCCGCCGCGGAGACCGCCGTTATCGTGTACAGGACCGTCGGCACTAAAGATGGATACCTCAGTTGTGACAGCAGCTGCTGCCGTTACTGAGATATCCATCTTTAAAAACAGGACGTATTTTTACAATGGGCTGGAAAGCAAGTGGTTAAGTATGGCCGTCGTTCCCGTGTCAAATTTTGAAAATGTTACGTTGTTTGCGTAAGTCGTTTGCGAATAGGGCTGGACGTAATTTACGCTCACGTCGAAAGCAATGACATTTTGCAGCGGATTTTCGAGCATGCGCACTGGGATTTTTTCACGAACGGGGAATGCGCCGTTCACAAAAAACGTCAAGTACGCGGGGTCAAGTCAAATTTAAATAAAACATGCCCCCAACATCCCCATTTGAATTAGGCGGGCTTACGCCGGCCCACACACGTTACGCCGCCGTAACTTAGGGCGCAAGTTCTTTCTGAATACGGAACGTGCGCCCAAAGTTACAGCGGCGTAACGTATCTAAGATACGTTACGCCGGGCGGATAGATACACCATTGTATCTGAATCCGGCCCACAGTGTGTAGAGCAGTGTACAGAGTGTGTAGAGCAGGGATCAAAATGAGCTACTAGCCAGGCCTCAAGGCGTACTCGCAACCAGTTGCCCCGCCCAACCCCTACCATGCCCCGCCCCCTAATCCCGCCCCTAGACACGCCCCCAAAAAATCTCATGAAATGACACTTAAATGTTTTATGCAGAATTAACCTATAAAAATAAATAATAACAACAACTTTATCCGTGCCCAACAATGCAGCCCCCAATGTGTCCCCAGAGCAGCAAAATGTCCCCCACTTTGCAGCCAGAGTCCCCCACCCACACTATTACAGCCAGAGTCCCCCACACACACTATTGCAGCCAGATTCCCCCCCACACTATTGCAGCCAGAGTCCCCCCCCACACTATTGCAGCCAGAGTTCCCCCCCACACTATTGCAGCCAGAGTCCCCCCCCACACTATTGCAGCCAGAGTCCCCCCCACACTATTGCAGCCAGAGTCCCCCATCCCCCCCCCCACACTATTGCAGCAGCAGCCAGAGTCGTCCCATCCCCCCCACTATTGCAGCAGCAGCCAGAGTCCCCCCCACACCACTATTGCAGCAGCAGCCAGAGTCCCCCCACAGTATTGCAGCAGCAGCCAGAGTCCCCTCACACCACTATTGCAGCAGCCAGAGTCACCCCCCCCTCCACACTATTGCAGCAGCAGCCAGAGTCGTCGTCCCCCTCCACACTATTGCAGCAGCAGCAGCCAGAGTCCCCCCACACCACTATTACAGCAACCAGAGTCGTCGTCCCCTCTCCACACTATTGCAGTAGCAGCAGCCAGAGTCATTTCCCCCACACCACTATTGCAGAAGCCAGAGTCGTGGTCCCCCTCCACACTATTGCAGCAGCAGCCAGAGTCGCCCCCCCCCCCCCTCCACACTATTGCAGCAGCAGCAGCCAGAGTCCCCCCACACCACTATTGAAGCAACCAGAGTCGCCGCCCCCTCTCCACACTATTGCAGCAGCAGCAGCAGCAGCAGCCAGAGTCCCCCCACACCACTATTGTAGCCAACCTTTGCTGGGTAGGAGAGGAGCTGCCGCATTGTTCAAACCGCGGGGGAACATGACAGCTTTCAATTCAATAGCTGCGTTCCCCGCCGACGCAATGCACGTCATACAGCCCCCTCCCCCTTGTCCGGAAACTTTGATAGACAGATCACCCATCAAATGGATGGGATGGGTGATTTGTCTATCAAAGTTTTCCGGACAAGGGGGAGGGGCTGTATATGACGCGCACAGCGGGGAACGCAGCTATTGAATTGAAAGCTGTCATGTTCCCCGCGGTTTAAACAACACGGCGGCTCCTCTCCTACCCAGCAAAGGATGTCTACAATAGTGTGGGGGGGACCAGACGGCAGCGGCAACAGCAGCGACAGCGGCAGCAGGGACTCTCCTCTCCTTGCTCGCCCCCCCTGCTCCCAGGCAGCCCACACTCGCCTGCCCTCAAAATGTACTCGCATTTTGCGAGCAGGCGAGTGTAAATTGTGAGGGCTGGTGTAGAGGATATATATACATCCCAGGTGTTTTACATATATTTATACACTGTATAGATTAGTTAGATTGGTTCTTCCTAATCTGTCAGGCAGTTGATTGTGCTAGCTGCAGTGTTCTCACGTGTTGTATTGCCCGTGTGCTCAGTGCACCCACTTGGTTTATAGTGCAAGTGTGCTAATTACTTTGCATCTAAACCCACTTGGTGTGTAGTGCAAGTGTGCTATTTTTTTTTAACAGAAAGAGGTTTTTATTAACAAAACAGCATTACAAGATATGCATTATTCGACAATCAGATTTGCATAGAAACGATGACAGTCAGAAACAAGTGATTTCAGCATTTGCAGATCATAAAACAAAGGAAAATCAAAAAGGAAAAGGGAAAATAATACAAGTAAAATAAGCAACGAGGTGCTAGTCCATAGCCCTCCCTCCCCAGTCCACCCCAACCGTAAGCCACCAGGCGCAGACCCAACCAGGGTACTCCTCAGAGTACACGCGGGCAAAAGACCGTCGCCCCTGCGCCAAGTCCCTAGATAAAAAGAAATAGGGTGGGGTGTTGGCGCTGCCCTACCTATAAACTGTTCCAAGCCGTAAATGTGAACAGTGACCCTAGGGGGTACGTATATAGGTGATGGTGTGGTAATCAAATAGCCAGCATAATATGTGGAAACAGGTGTGTGTCCCAGCTATATGTAATATGTATGGTAACAGTATCTAAGTGCTGGCATACATGAATGAACCAAACAAAAACAAGTGTAGTGTAAACAAATAAAACAAACTGTGCTGCCACTGACAGACTGTCAGATAGCCTGTGCAAACCTCCACTGTGTGTATACTAAACACTCATATAAAATAAAGATGATGCTCATGAGAAAAAAATGATGCCCATGAGAAAAAAATTAATATAAGAACAAATGAATAGTCCCATCAATGTGTGCAGTAAAAAAGCTTTCTTCAAAGGAAAATTAATGATGCAAAGTCACATAGAAAAAGCCCATCCAAGGGGTGATAAAGTCCGTGCTTGCAAAGGTGCACCTGTAGAGGTGGGTGCTCAAATATGCAGTAGTGAAAATTCCATGCAGTGGTCACGGTGCTCCCCCTCCTGGGTCCCCACTCACCAGAGGCACTAACCCCTGCAGGGGTAAAGTGCAAGTAGTTAGCCTCCCACGGCTCTGGGATCTCCCACGGCTCCTCTGCTGTGCTTGGGACCTCCTTCACTTCCTTCTGATGGTTTCCGAGTCCAGAGATAGAAGTTGTTTTAAAGATCCACAGGAACAAGTGCTGATTTATTGGCACTAACAGTATCGTGCACAGTACAAAATAAAAAATAAATCTGAGCAAAAATAAAAATTAAACGGTAAAAACAGGTAGAGCAGAGGCTCTGCTCTATGAAAAAGATATAAAACTAAAAACAAGCAATGCAGGTGGAGCGGCTAACAGCCTGTTAGCATGGCTCCGGCCGCCGCACTAGGTTTGCCAGGAAATGTCAGCAATTGCCTGGGAACGGCGTGCGTTCCACTAACGAGCAGCTGGAAACCGGAAGTGCGTGCATCCGCTTTACGCACGTTTCGTCAAAATACGTCTTCAGAAGCGGGTGCACGCATACAGCAGGAGGTTACTTATATAATAGGCTTCGATATGCAAACCCCTCCCACTAACTGCGGTATCCAATCATTTATTTTACATTGATTCCCATCGAATCGAGTGTAGAGAGGGTATACCCTTGGGCTTTCCCTGTTTGCATATTTTCGCCTCGGCGTCCTAAGTGAAGCCATAGTGTGTTAAAATTCTAATGTCAGCAGTGTCTACACGGATTAACCATTATTAACATTTAATGCTGTTGGCACGGTGTCATAATAAGTAACCTAATCTGCTAACTGTGCCCTGTGCTAGCAATCATGGGCAAGTATAAAAACAGATGGACAAAAAAAGGGATAATAGATTAAATGAAAAGAAAGTAAGTATATAATAAGTCCAAGATAATTAGATACAGGTAAGTTGGATAAATATGTCATGGCATGTGTATAGTAGTATCAGATGCGTTGTCTAGGACTATGCTGCCATAAATTGGCATTGGTGAACGGGATCCGTCCCGGTCACAGGTGTCTCTACCTATAAGTAAGAAAAGTATATAGGGTGCAACATAATCCTAGCACATCAGCGCAAGTCGGTGAATATACCTATCAGATAAATGGAGGTTGTATGGATGGCCAACTTACAAGCAAGGGTACATAATGTAAATAGCAATAAGGGGAAAGAGACCCAAAGGGAGGGCCCTTCGTTAGATCGGTCAAGGGGGCGGCAATGGTGGCAAAATTGGGTATGAAACGCCTGTAATACCCCGTAATGCCCAGGAAGGCCCTCACTTGTTTTTTATTGACTGGTTGGGGCCATTTTTGAATTGCCTCAATCTTATTGGTCTGCGGCTTGACCATCCCCCGGCCAATAACGTACCCAAGGTATTTGGCCTCCTCCAGGCCTATGGCACATTTCTTTGGATTGGCCGTGAGACATGCTTCCCTAAGGGAATCTACGACCGCTTGTACACGGAGCAGGTGCGATTCCCAATCTGGGCTGTGGATGACCACATCGTCCAAGTACGCCGCTGCATACGAGCGATGTGGTCTCAAAATTTTGTCCATCATTCGCTGGAATGATGCAAGGGCTCCGTGCAGACCAAACGGCATCCGCTTATACTGAAACAAGCCCTCAGGAGTGGAAAAGGCAGTCTTCTCCTTGGCCGATTCAGTAAGCGGTATCTGCCAATAACCTTTCGTTAGGTCTAGGGTCGTTATGTAGCGAGCCTGTCCCAACCTGTCCACAAGTTCGTCGACCCGGGGCATCGGGTAGGCGTAAAATTTGGACACACTGTTAAGTTTTCTAAAATCATTACAAAACCTAATACTGCCATCAGGTTTTGGGACCAGCACTATGGGACTTGACCACTCACTGTGAGACTCCTCGATCACATCCAACTCTAACATATTTTTTATTTCTTCCGCAACTGCCTCTCGCCGGGCCTCTGGAATTCTATATGGTTTTACATTTACCCGAACCCCTGGTTCCGTCACTATGTCATGTTGGATCGTGTTGGTCAGTCCGGGTAAAGGGGAGAAAAAGTCTCTATTTTTCTGCACGAATGCCCTAACGTCACTTTGCTGTGCTACGGACAGATAATCTGTGATGGGAACGTCAGGTATCACGGGTATCCGGTCTGTTGGAGGCGGGGACGTGGCCAGTAAAGTCTCTCGGTCCTTCCAGGGCTTTAAGAGATTTACATGGTAAATTTGGTGTGGTTTCCTTTTCCCTGGTTGGTAGACTTTGTAGTTTACCTCCCCCACCCTTTGGACAACCTCAAAGGGACCCTGCCACTTGGCTAAAAACTTACTTTCTACCGTGGGAACCAGTACCAACACTCTGTCCCCCGGGTTGAAAGTACGGACCTTGGCACCCCGGTTATAGACCCTCCTTTGGGCCTCCTGGGCTCGCTCCATATGTTCCCGTACTAGGGGCAGAATGGTTGCGATTCGGTCCTGTATCAAGGAGACATGCTCTATGATGCTCCTATATGGGCTGACCTCTCCTTCCCACGTTTCTTTAGCAATATCTAGCAGGCCCCTGGGATGCCTACCATACAAGAGCTCAAAGGGGGAATAGCCTGTGGAGGCCTGTGGAACCTCTCGTATGGCAAACATGAGATATGGTAGCAAAAAATCCCAGTCTCTCCCATCCTTGTCGACCACCTTTTTCAACATACTCTTCAATGTTTTATTAAACCTTTCGACCAGACCATCTGTCTGGGGGTGGTAGACAGAAGTACGGAGATGGGAGATTTTGTACAATCTACACAATTCTTTGGTAACCCTTGACATAAAAGGGGTGCCTTGATCGGTCAAGATCTCTTTTGGGATCCCCACTCGACTAAACACCTGGACTAATTCCTTGGCAATAACCTTGGCGGAGGTGTTACGCAAGGGTATGGCCTCAGGATAGCAAGTCGCATAGTCCAGGATCACCAGAATATGCTGGTGACCCCGGGCAGATTTCACGACCGGCCCCACCAGGTCCATGCCAATCCTTTCAAAGGGGACCTCAATTATTGGTAGAGGAAAAAGGGGGCTGCGAAAATGGGGCGATGGTGCTGACATTTGGCACTCGGGGCACGATTCGCAGTACTCCTTGACCCCTGCATGCAAACCGGGCCAGAAGAATCTTTGGGTGATTCTCTCCCTGGTTTTTTCGACCCCGAGATGTCCCCCCATAACATGACCATGGGCCAGGTCTAGCACCACCCTGCGAAAGGGTTTGGGAACCAGTAGCTGTTCTACCTCTTCCTCTCCATGTTTTATCACTCAATATAACAAATTGTTTTTAATTGCCATGTAGGGAAAGGACACCACCCAATTAGGATCCACCGGTTCCCCATCCAACACCTTAACATTTTCCCTGGCATTCATGAGGGTGGGCTCTCGCAGCTGCTCGGTATAGAAATCCTCCCTCCTGACCTCCAAGTCGGGTACCACATTTTGGCTACTCTCCATGTCAGGGTCAGGCGAGGTTTCTTGTTCGTTATCCTCAGGCTGGGTGCTAGCTTCTAAGTCATCCGGTTCCCCAGCCATGGCAGGGAATGGTGGAGGATCTCTGGCCTCCTCGATCCCACCAACAGCATGCCCTTCCCTTTGGCAAAACGGGTCTGGTGAGAGTTCTCGCGTTTTGCCAGTAGGGGGAGCGCTATCTACGGGCCTCCCTTCACTCTCCCATAACTTCCAAAAATGAGGAAAGTCTCTCCCCACTAAGGCTTCATGGAGCAGTGAAGGTACCACCCCCACTGAATGTGTTACACAGCCCCAGGGGGTATCAACCTCAACCACCGCTGTCTGGTAGTCCTGAGTGTCCCCATGGATGCATATTACCCCAATACAACTGGGGTGTAGTTTTGTGGGGTCTACACACGCACTCCTGACTAAGGTCACCACACTACCAGAGTCTAGCAGGGCTGTAAGAGGCTTGCCATCTATTGAAATAACGCACATTTGTTTTTCAAGGCGACTCTGACTTGTCGCAACACATGCGACCTGTGCAAACAGAGAAATGCGTCTTACCCTATCAACATAATCACATTGCATAGGTTCATCATTTAGAGGGCAATCTGCAGCAATATGGCCTAATGCATGGCAACGAAAACACCGTATTTGCCCTACCCCCAGTCCTTTTAACGGTCCCAAAAACCTTCCTGGCTTCTTTGGCCAGTCTCCAGGTCTAGGACCTACAGTCTCATCTGCTGTAACAACAGTCTTATCCACTCTCCCCAAACTCTTGAACCCCGGAATAGTCTTACCCGAACCGTTGGGAGATCTTGCACCCCGAGACACACCGAAGTGGGGCGTAGGTGGGTTTATCAAGTCCTCAGTAGCACTGTACCTCTCCGCTAGGTCCACCATTTGGGCTGCAGTGTTGGTGTCCCCCTGTCCGACTTACTTTCTCAGGGTAGCAGGGAGCGCACGCAGGTACCGGTCCATTACCACACGCTCCACAATCTGGGGGCTGGTCAGAGTCTCTGGCTGCAACCACTTCCTGGTGAGGTGGACCAGGTCAAACATTTGTGACCGGGGTGGCTTGTTGCTGGAATAGGACCACTGATGCACGCGCTGGGCCCGAACTGCCATGGTGACACCCAAGCGTGCGAGTATTTCTGTCTTTAGAGTCTCATAGTCCTGGGCCTTATCTGGTTCTAGGTCAAAATAGGCCTTTTGGGGTTCTCCTGTTAGGAATGGGGCCAATAGTCCCGCCCACTGCTCTTTTGGCCATCCTTCGCGGTCAGCGACTCTCTCGAAAGTCGCCATGTACGCCTCAACATCATCCGCTGGTGTCATCTTTTGCAGGTGGTAGGAAGCACGTACAATCTTTGGTTCCGCTAACACCGGAGGTGCGGACCCCTTTTTCAGTTCCACCAGAGCTTCGGCGAACTGTCGGTTCATCTCCTGCTGGGCAGCGTTTTGTGCTGCAACGGCCTCTGCGACTTGGCGGTGTTGTGCTGCAGCGGCCTCTGCGACTTGGCAGTTTATCTCCTGCTGGGCAGCCTGTTGTGCTGCAGCGGCCTCTCGTTGTGCTGCAGCGGCCTCTGCGACTTGGCGGTTGGTTTCCCGCTGGGCTGCATTGGCCTGTAGCAGGGCCTTTAACATTTCTTCCATTTTCAGAAAAGTGCCCGCTGAATCCACCACGTGTGAGGGATTAGCTTGTGGGGATCACCTTTTCTGAAATCACAGTCTGTAAGCAGGCACTTTCTTTTAAGTCTGGCGGATGCCAGATTTTATTTATAAACGGTTTGCAGATTAAAATAAACAAAACAGTAAATTAAATCCTTGCCGTCCGGCGCTAAACTAAACAAACAGGATCTCCTCTCTATACAGTGTGGGGCTAGTCCCTGACACCCACAAAACATGCAGTAAAGAAAACCTTTTCAGTCCAGCACTCAGCGCTCCCCTCACTCAGGTCCCTTCCTGAGTTTCAAGCCCTGTTGTGCTCTCTTCCTGGACATTTAAAGTCCAGCTGATTGTGGACTCCAGTGGACCCAAACATCCGGACCGGAACCCTAGCCAGGCCCAGAGGCTGTAAAACCCGGAATGGATTTCGGTTCAGTCTCTCATGATAGAACGTATGCGAGGTGAAATGTACCTATGATCATGTATCGCACCTCGCATAGCGTCACAGTGTTTAGTATACACACAGTGGAGGTTTGCACAGGCTATCTGACAGTCTGTCAGTGGCAGCACAGTTTGTTTTATTTGTTTACACTACACTTGTTTTTGTTTGGTTCATTCACGTATGCCAGCACTTAGATACTGTTACCATACATATTACATATAGCTGTTACACCTGTTTCCACATATTATGCTGGCTATTTGATTACCACACCATCACCTATATACGTACCCCCTAGGGTCACTGTTCACATTTACGGCTTGGCACAGTTTATAGGTAGGGCAGCGCCAACACCCCACCCTATTTCTTTTTACTCTTGGTATCCCGTTTGGGGATTCGTTTCTGGGGGGCTGCAGCCTGACATTTTAATTTTATAATTTTATATTTTTTACTGGATATCTTATTGGAATTTATTGGATTTTTGTTATAGTAATTCATTTCTCATAGCGTAGTGTTCTACTGTCATTTGTATTAGCCCTGGTGGGTCCTAAGCGCGGAATACTTTCTTCTTTATATCACTTCTCACACCCTCTGGTGTGTGTTTACTGCTGCTATGGATCTGTTTGGCTACATGAACTGTAGAAACATAGATATTGGGGGCATCTTTAGCCAGGACGGCATCACCAATAGACAGGATATGCAGGGGCTGGTCAAACAGCTGAGACATACCATGGAGAAACAACTCAGAGTATGGTGGGATGTCGCCACTTTAGAGACCTATATTAAGGAAAAGATGACCCCCAGGAGACTACGATGGGACGTACACCCTAATGACAATGTTGATGATGCAGAACTCATGAATGAGTGGTATCATTTTTTCAATACATGTGAAAATGAGCTCTTACATAAAATTGTTAAGAGGAGGAAATTTAAACTTAAGGCAATAGAACAAAGTATTAAAGAAATCCAAAACCTATTGCTACCATTTGCAAATCAGCAGGATTATAAAGACAAAACTAAAGAACTGCAGGATGTGATTAAAAAATATGACAGTGACATACAGATTAAAAAACAAAAGAAATTTAAAAGAGACGTTCTAGATTATAAAAATGCGCAAGTTTATAAATGGCAAGCCTCTATGGAGGAACCTAGTGAAAACCTTGATGACACACTTTTGGACGAAAATGAATTGATTCCAGCGAATAATCCGGACGACAGCTCCTTGAGATATATTACTGACCCGACAGTACCTGATAGACCCAGGGAATTCATACAGAATACTGGCTACACACCCAGAGGACAACAGGGAAGGTCCGACAATAGAAGGGTTAGATACCATGATGATGAATATCAAAGGAGCCCGAACCCCCCCAGGTGGAGGTCGCAGAGTCGTAATAGGAACTCCTCAGGAAGAAATCAGTACCCATATGACCCATATTATAACCAAGGAAGAAACATGAGGGACAATGGGGATTTTCCCAGAGGTGGCCCCAATACCCGTCCACCAGGAAGATGGAGACCGAGGACAGGACACGGAAACCCCGGATGGAGAGGGGCGAATGGCAACCGAGGGGCTACCCAGGCACGATCATCAGGAAGAGGAGAAAGCCAAAGAAATCAACGCTACCAGGGTCAGGGAGCCTACTCCAACCCATGGAACAACAGATCCTACAATCAGGACAGAGAAATGGAGCACACCCAAAGAGAAAACGCACCAGAGGGTGTAGGGGAGGGCAGAAGAAAACGCCCAAGGCAACATTAGGGAAAGGTATATTCAATCTTAGTAACATCCAGCTAACCAAAGAAGAACTACACATATTAGATTTAGGCCTTAAATATGCCCCAGAAAAAACTTTAGACCAATTTGAGGTATACATCGACCTTCAGAAATTCCTCAGAAAACTGAATTTACGCAAATTCTTTCTGAACAACACAGAGGAGTGTGGAATGGAGATCTCAGAATACACTCAAACTAATCTGAGGAATAACTCCACGTTCAACCCCAATACACCGGGCAACCAGTGCATAGGAGCGTTTAAAAAGATGGTGGAGGGGGATTTAAGGAAACTGCAGAGAAAATTCAAAAACAAAAACAAAAATGTGTGGAAAACTATTAAGGAGATTGGTAACAAAAATGAGGTTATTATCAGACCAGCAGACAAGGGGGGTGGACTGGTAATCCTAAATAAAGCAGATTACGAGGAGGAAATGGAGAACTTGTTGAGGGTTGAAAATACCTACAAAAAACTTAAAGGTAACCCTAAGGTACGATTCATTAAAAAATTGACCAAGTTTGTTAAAAAGGGTGCAACCATGGGGATACTCAATAAGAAAGAGGCAGAATATTTGGTGTCCAATTCCACAAAAACACCAGTGATCTACTACACCCCAAAGATCCACAAGAGACTGCACAAGCCCCCAGGTCGCCCCATTATAAGCGGGATAAATTCCATTTTTTCCCGTTTTAGGAGAATACTTGGACACCTACCTACAACCTATTGTCAAAGAGGGGAAATCACATCTCCGTGATAGTTTGCAACTTATTAACGAACTGCAACATATTGGTGAAGTACAAGACCTACTACTGGCCACTATTGATGTCAACTCACTGTATACCAGTATATCACAGAAAGATGGTATTATGGGGGTGGAGAAAGCGTTACATCAAAATACAAGGCTAAAACAACAACAGATCAATTTCATTGTAGAAGGACTGGAAATGGCCATGGAATGCAATTATTTCTGGTATAACAAAAGCTACTACGTCCAAACTAGGGGTGTGGCGATGGGGGCACGCTATGCCCCTAGCGTTGCCAACTTATTGATGGACTGCTGGGAAGAAGAATATGTTTATAATAGAAACATTCCCTGCATTAAGCTATACCGGCGATACATCGATGACGTCATTATCCTATGGGATGGAACGGTCGATAGCTTTCAGGAATTTTTAGAGGAGCTGAACACCAACAGATATGGCCTCACCTTCACTGGAAAATGTGATAGAGAGTGTATAGACTTCCTTGACCTTCAGATTTTTAAGGACGGTCCAAAACTACAGACAAGAACACACTTTAAATCAACGGACCGCAATGGATATATTCCATCAGCCAGCTGCCACCATCCCAGGTGGAAGTCCAATATACCCAAAGGACAAATGATGCGACTCCGGAGAAAGTGTAGTTCTATCGCAGACTACAAAATACAAGCCGATATAATTGTTGACCGATTCAAGGAAAAAGGGTATAAGGAGCAAAACCTGATAAAACTGAAAGAAGAGGTTCAAAATATGGACAGGAATAACATGCTGGTATCCAAGAAAAAGAACAAGCAGAACAAGCTAGATGTGGCATTCATCACAGGTTTTAACTCCCAATACAAGGATTTTGAACATATAATCAAAAAATACTGGCCGATCCTACAAGAAGACCATGCCCTCACTAAAGTGCTGGGGAAAAAAACAAACTTTATCTATAGGCGTGCTCCCTCTCTCCGTCACCACCTTGTGCACAATGTCATAGATCCACCACGATCTGTTAGCCTATGCCCTGAACTCAAAGGCTTCTATAAATGCCAGAAATGTCTGGCCTGCAGGGTCAGCAAAAAAACAACCAAGACGGAAAATGAGTTTTAAATCAAGAACTGACTTCAAAGAATATAAAATCAAAGAACTCATCACCTGCAGTACTACTCATGTAACGTATATCATCGAATGCCCTTGCCACCTACAATATGTGGGAAGAACCACCAGACCCCTGAAAGTGAGAATCCGTGAGCACATAAATAGGATCAAAACAGGATATGACAAACATTATCTCTCACGTCACTTTAAAGAGGTTCACCACCAAGACCCCAGTGGCCTGATCTTTTATGGTATAGATCTTGTAAAGGACAATTGGAGGGGTGGCAACAAGACTACTGCCATTTCCCAGAACAAGACCAGCTGGATCTACCGTCTGGGATCATTGGCACCTTATGGGTTAAATAAGGACATTGATCTAAATTGTTTTCTGGCTAACCCATGAACATGACTCTGAGGGTAGTTGTTTTTGTACCACTATACACTAATGATTCCCATATAGACACTATTCCCCTTTAAGGCGAGAATTACAACAGACTCTGCTGCTCTGTATACCTATATTTAATTTTTCTCCCATTCCCACTATCCCACTATTTACTATAATGGGACACATCACCTACTTACATATACCCTTATTCACTATGTGGGGTTGCAAGGCCCAATATTAGCCAGGTTCTGCAGATATTATTGTTCTGTAGACCTAGACTTCGCCCATCTCGCTTGGGGTACCTGATGGTACACCCTATGTGGTCGATGAATATTGACCGTTTATGGGGCAATCCATATTTGTTTTCCACTGTTTTTCACTGTTTTTGACTGTTCTTAATTGGTTTTGCACTTTATGTGCATTTTCATTTTTATCCATTCCCCATTGGTACTTCATCATCTGAGAGAATGTGGGCTAGCACCCCAGAGATCAGATCCATGCCAAATGATGACGACCTATAGACTACTACTCCTATGGAGTAATTTATCTAGTAAGGGTTAATAATGACCTCCCTTTGGGTCTCTTTCCCCTTATTGCTATTTACATTATGTACCCTTGCTTGTAAGTTGGCCATCCATACAACCTCCATTTATCTGATAGGTATATTCACTGACTTGCGCTGATGTGCTAGGATTATGTTGCACCCTATATACTTTTCTTACTTATAGGTAGAGACACCTGTGACCGGGACGGATCCCGTTCACCAATGCCAATTTATGGCAGCATAGTCCTAGACAACGCATCTGATACTACTATACACATGCCATGACATATTTATCCAACTTACCTGTATCTAATTATCTTGGACTTATTATATACTTACTTTCTTTTCATTTAATCTATTATCCCTTTTTTTGTCCATCTGTTTTTATACTTGCCCATGATTGCTAGCACAGGGCACAGTTAGCAGATTAGGTTACTTATTATGACACCGTGCCAACAGCATTAAATGTTAATAATGGTTGATCCGTGTAGACACTGCTGACATTAGAATTTTAACACACTATGGCTTCACTTAGGACGCCGAGGCTAAAATATGCAAACAGGGAAAGCCCAAGGGTATACCCTCTCTACACTCGATTCGATGGGAATCAATGTAAAATAAATGATTGGACACCGCCGTTAGTGGGAGGGGTTTGCATATCGAAGCCTATTATATAAGTAACCTCCTGCTGTATGCGTGCACCCGCTTCTGAAGACGTATTTTGACTAAACGTGCGTAAAGCGGATACACGCACACACGCACGCACTTCCGGTTTCCAGCTGCTCGTTAGTGGAATGCACGCCGTTCCCAGGCAATTGCTGACATTTCCTGGCAAACCTAGTTCGGCGGCCGGAGCCATGCTAACAGGCTGTTAGCCGCTCCACCTGCATTGCTTGTTTTTAGTTTTATATCTTTTTCATAGAGCAGAGCCTCTGCTCTACCTGTTTTTACCGTTTAATTTTTATTTTTGCTCTGATTTATTTTTTATTTTGTACTGTGCACCATACTGTTAGTGCCAATAAATCAGCACTTGTTCCAACATACCACGCTATGCTAGTGTGTTTGTTTTTCCGGAGGACTGTGGATCTTTAAAACAACTTCTATCTCTGGACTCGGAAACCATCAGAAGGAAGTGAAGGAGGTCCCAAGCACAGCAGAGGAGCCGTGGGAGATCCCAGAGCCGTGGGAGGCTAACTACTTGCACTTTACCCCTGCAGGGGTTAGCGCCTCTGGTGAGTGGGGACCCAGGAGGGGGAGCACCGCGACCACTGCATGGAATTTTCACTACTGCATATTTGAGCACCCACCTCTACAGGTGCACCTTTGCAAGCACGGACTTTATCACCCCTTGGATGGGCTTTTTCTATGTGACTTTGCATCATTAATTTTCCTTTGAAGAAAGCTTTTTTACTGCACACATTGATGGGACTATTCATTTGTTCTTATATTAATTTTTTTCTCATGAGCATCATTTTTTTCTCATGAGCATCATCTTTATTTTATATGAGTGTTTAGTATACACACAGTGGAGGTTTGCACAGGCTATCTGACAGTCTGTCAGTGGCAGCACAGTTTGTTTTATTTGTTTACACTACACTTGTTTTTGTTTGGTTCATTCATGTATGCCAGCACTTAGATACTGTTACCATACATATTACATATAGCTGGGACACACACCTGTTTCCACATATTATGCTGGCTATTTGATTACCACACCATCACCTATATACGTACCCCCTAGGGTCACTGTTCACATTTACGGCTTGGCACAGTTTATAGGCAGGGCAGCGCCAACACCCCACCCTATTTCTTTTTACTCTTGGTATCCCCTTTGGGGATTCGTTTCTGGGGGGCTGCAGCCTGACATTTTAATTTTAATTTTATAATTTTATATTTTTTACTGGATACCTTATTGGAATTTATTGGATTTTTGTTATAGTAATTCATTTCCCATAGCGTAGTGTTCTACTGTCATTTGTATTAGCCCTGGTGGGTCCTAAGCGCGGAATACTTTCTTCTTTAAGTCCCTAGATAACCAACCAAAACGTGTAAGGACCCCAGCAGCTGATCGAAGTGGGCAGTGCCCCGAGAGAGAGGGGGGGGCAACGGCCCCCATGACGGGCAGGGGGGAGTCCATCTTAGTCCCCCACCCCCCCGGCCCCCCATCCCGGTGCATCCACCCAGGCCGACCAGACCATATCGTACTTAGCAGGGCACTGCCTACTCTCATACGTGAGTTTGTAAAGGGGCAAAGCCGAGTCCACCGCCTTCCTCCAGGATCCAAGGGTGGGAGGTCCTACCGACTTCCACCGTAGCAGTATCTCCCTCCTAGCATAAAACAGTGAGAACGTAATACATAGCTTAGTGTACCTGTCTCCCTCGACCTCACCCAAATGACTCAGAAGGAGCACCAAGGGATCCAACGGCACTCTGGTCCCTCCTATGTCGCTAAGGCCTAGTACACACGAGAGGATTTATCCGCGGATACGGTCCACCGGACCGTTTCCGCGGATAAATCCTCTCGATGAATTTGCGAGGATTTGGATCCGATCGATGATGACGCGGCGACGTGAGCGACGCTGTCATATAAGGAATTCCACGCATGCGTCGAATCATTACGACGCATGCGGGGGATCCCTTCGGACGGATTGATCCGGTGAGTCTGTACAGACCAGCGGATCAATCCGTTGGGATGGATTCAAGCAGATAGATTTGAAAGCATGTCTTCAAATTTCTATCCGCTTGAAATCCATCCCAGGGGATAAAAATCCGCGGAAACAGATCCGCTGGATTGTACACACCAGGGGATCTATCCGCTGGAGCTGGTCCGCGGATCAATTCCAGCGGATGGATCCTCTCGTGTGTACGGGGCCTTAGCCTCTCTGCTACCCCCGCCCAATACGGCCGAAGCTTCGGGCAGTCCCACACCATGTGCCAGAAGGTCCCCACCTCGACCCCACACCTGGGACAGTTCGGATCAAGATGCGGGTATATGTTGGCCATTCTATGAGGGGTGAAGTAGGCCCTATGTAGGAACTTGAGCTGGAGGAACCTGTCCTTAGCTGCTATCATGGATGGGATGTATGTGGAGACACATTCCTCCCATTCCTCCTCCCCCAAAGCTGGAATGTCCCCCCTCCATTTATCCATTACCCGGGTGAGTTTAACATTGTGGCCCACGATCAGGTACATGTACAGAGTGGAAAGGGGCTTCCCCATTGCGCTCGACGTCAACAGTCGCTCAATTGAGTCAGGTTCCAGGGTCAGTGCGTCCAGGAATTGGGCCCTCATCGCATGTCTCAGCTGAAAGTATTTAAACTCAAGGGAGGGAATACTGTCGTCTCAGGTCTTGAAAGGGCTTGATCCTACCATCTGCTATAACATGTTTAAGGGTGGTGATCCCGCGTCTGGCCCACTGTGAGGGTTCGGGCAGAGATGAGGCAGGGTGGGGTTACCCCACAGTGGGGTGTGTGGAGAGATACAATTCGGTTTAGCGTAAATAGCTCTGGCCGCCCGCCACACCCTAACAGTCGTCTTCATGGACGCCGTCAGAGGATGGGGAGCGCCGGCACCCCTGTACACCAGATTAGACAACGCAGCATATGACCCCAGTATGGCAGCCTCTAGTCTCACCGCCGGGTTTTGTCTGGGCTGGGAGAACCATCAGCGCACCGTAACTAGGACAGCCGCCCAGTAATAAAAACAAAAAAATTGGGAGGGCCAGTCCACCCCCCGATATAGTATCTGTCTCGCAACCCTGGGTGGCCTCCTGGCCCAAATGACAGAAGTCAGCACCCCCTCCAGTCGCCTGAAGAAAGTTCTGGGAATGTGGGAAGGGGTGTTGCGAAAGAAATATAGGAACTTAGGGAGAAACACCATTTTGAGCAGGTTCACCCTGCCAACTGGGGTTAGTGGGAGGGTGCGCCAGGCCGGACATTTGTCAGTGAGATGAGAAAGAAGGGGCTGTACATTCCCCTCTATATATTCCTGTGAGGTGTTGCTAATCCGAATGCCTAGATATGTGAAGTCGCTTACCCACTGGAGGGGGGTTCCAGTATCTACTTTGGGAAGCGAGGGGTGCAGTGGGAAGAGAACGAACTTACCCCAATTTATGCGGATTCCTGAGAACAGGCCGAATTCCTCAAATAGGTCAAGTGATCTCCGTAGCGACTGAGAAGCATCTGCCAGGTAAAGTAGAGTGTCGTCCGCATAGAGGGACACCTTCTCCTCTATATCCCCCAACGCTATGTCCTTGACCCCGGCCTCAGCCCTCAGGGCAATGGCAAGGGGCTCGACCGCCAGGGCGAAAAGTCCCGGCGATAGCGGACATCCCTGGCGAGTCCCCCGACCCAAGGGGAAAGTGTCTGAGAGGAGGCCATTCGTGCGGACCCTGGCCCTGGGATCAGCGTAAAGCATCCCCAGCCATGTCCGAAAATTTGTCCCGAAGCCAAACCGCGCAAGGACGCCCCACAGGAACTCCCACTCCACGAGTCGAAGGCTTTTTCGGCGTCTAAGGACGCCACTACCCCCGCCGCCTCCGGCCGCGCCCTGTCCATATGCGTGTAAAGCCTTCTAATGTTAATGTCCGTTCCCCTCCCTGGCATGAACCCCGTTTGGTCTGGATGTACTAAAGCAGTTATGACTGTGTTTAGCCTCCTGGCCAAGACTTTGGCCAGGAGTTTTGCATCAACGTTTATCAGTGAGATGGGGCGATATGAGGAGCACACGGTCGGGTCCTTACCCAGTTTAGGGATCACCACTACAACTGCCTCACTCAGGGAATGCGGGAGCTCCCGCGCCCTCTGCGCCTCTGTTAACATACCGAGCAGTTTGTCCGTCAAGTCCTCAGAGTATTGTTTGTAAAATTCAACCGGTATACCGTCGGGGCCCGGCGACTTACCCGATTGGAGGGTCTTAAGAGCTTTCAAGAGTTTGTCAGCAGTTATGGGGGCATCTAGCAGTTCACGGTATTTAGTAGTCAGAACTGGGATGTCAATGGGATCTAGATAGGAGGCCAGGTCATCACTAGAGTACCCAGCCCTGGAGCTGTAGAGGCTTTTGTAGAAGGAGACGAAGCAGTCGTTTATTTCGTCAGGGGCATACAGTAGGTCTCCCCCCGGTCCCCGTATTCAGGGCACACACATCCCCCCCGGATTGTTCCCGTGACAGCCAGGCCAGTAACTTCCCGGATCTCTCCCCCTGCTCGAATATACGCTGCGATTGGGCGAGTAAACGTTTCTGGGTGAGAGCAGTGCGAATTCGCACCACCTCCCCCGTCAGGGACTGAAGAGCGTCATAGTCACAAGGATCCCTGGAACGGACATATTGTGCTTCCTGCAGAGCTGCCCTCTGTGCTTCCTGCAGAGCTGCACCAAGTCAGCCCTCCTCTCCCTCCGGACCCTAGCTATTATTGATTGATACCGACCCCGCGTGTAAGCTTTAAAGGCATCCCAGACCGACAACGGTCCGGCCGAGCCGGGGTTGACCGCCCAGTATTCCTGCAGCGCCTCCCTAAAGTGACCATCCACCGCCTCATCCGACACCCAGAACCTGGACAGCCTCCACAAAACTGTGCCCGGGGCCGAAGAGAGCTCCAGCGTCAGGAGAAGCGGTGCATGATCCGAGATGCCCCTAGGGAGAATCCTAATGTCCTGAACCTTAGGCAATGCCAGGCCCCCCAGGTACGCCAGGTCTATTCTAGAGAAGGACCTATGCGATGCAGAGTGACAGGTGTAAGCCCTGGAGTGAGGATTCCTCCAACGCCACACATCCGTCAAGCCATACAGTTCCGCCCACTCCACCAGACCAGAGTGGAAGGATCCACTCTGGGACATCCTGTCAACGCTCTGATCCGGGACCATGTTAAAGTCTCCCATTATGACCAAGTTATCGCTAGAAAAATCAGCTATTCTCGAGGTGATTCGGTGTAGAAGAGAGATCGATGCAGGAGGGGGCAGATATACCCCTGCTATAACCAACCTCATGGACCTAATCTGTGCATGAATTACGACATACCTGCTGTAACGGCTACCCGGGCTAGTGAGAGGGTATCAGCCGTTGGAGACGTCCTTTTCCCTGGCAAAGTGCGATATGCAAGTAAAACCGGTATCATTCCATCCCCAAGATCCAGAGAGAGAGAGGGTCCCCCATCAAGAACGAGACGAGGCTGCGTGTTGAAGGGTCAAACAAGACTGATTTAATGGGACATTTCCCTTAGCTTATATGTGCTAACAACTGTGACAGGAACAATGACAATCTCCGCCCCCCCTTCACACAGATACTTTGAAATAATGACATCTCCTTGAATCAATCAGTCTCTAGACGTTCCGGCACCGAGATCCACTTAACATGACCTGGCCGGGCACATTCCTTTCTCAATAGAATTCAATTAACCTTTAGAACAATACACACTTACAGATCATTACGTTAGCATACACCTGGCAGGAGGCTGTTAACTGGTAATACACAACAGAGCGTCAATTAGCATTTAGCAGTGAAAAAGTCACTCTACAATTAACCCTTTGAGCTCAGTAACAAGTCATGCAGTCCTCTGTAGGCAGAATAGTTCATAGGTCCGTTACACTACTCCCCTTTTGTGGAACACTCCGGCAGACCCGGATTGATCCTTTTCGGGTCAACTTGGGGATGTCCGGTCTGCTGTTAAGTTAAAAGTTCCGTTTGCCTGGACAGTCCGTCGGCATTCCCATTGGCTTACCAGGTCGGTAGCTGATGGTGACGGTGAATAATAGAATTCAGTTCTGGAACAGTCACTTGCTTTGCTCTCTCAATGGCTCCCAAAACCTGTTGCTGATGCTCTTGGGACAGATACGGCACCACCTGGATGCAAATCCCATTTAATCTTTTGACAATTTCCGCCTGTTTGTGCATTTCAATGTTCAAGCCACGGGACATCTCATAATACATGACATAGTGTCGTTGCATCTCTGATTTCTCACTGGCCAACTTGTCACATTCCCATTTTAGACTGTGATATTGTGCCGGATCTACAGTACATGTCGGGGAAGGTAGTCTTACCCGGGTCTCAGCAGCAAGCGAGTTGATTCCAGCAACGCGGGTGGTCACGGGACAAGCAGCAGCAGGTGTAGGTAAATAAGCCAAAGTCAGAGGGCCAATGTCGTTGCCCAGCACCACCTCGGCAGGTAGGTTGTCCATGATACCAACTGTGGTCTTTCCTGACCCGGCTCCCCAGTCTAAGTGCACCCGGGCGGTGGGTATGCGAAATACCACCCCCCTTGGTCTCATGGGTCGCCATCCTGCCTGCAGCCGAGTCTTGTGGCCTGGGAGGAGGGGAGAGAGAGACCCTTGTGGGTTGAGGCCTGTTGGGGGAGGAGCGGGAGGGGCTACCCCTGATGGTGGCCTGACTGCTGCCAGCCTCAGGGGTAGCCTCAGGGGTAAACAAATCCGAGGACAAAAGGACTTCCCTGGCAATGTCCATATCTTCATCCTCAGCCTCCACCCCCTCATCCTCCTCCCCCTCAACCTCCCCATGAGGGGAGGTGTGGCCACTCCCCTCCCCTGGGGACTCCTGCCCTTCTTGGGACTCTTCTGCAGCCTGTTGTGCAGGGGATGGTGCATCCTGGCCTGATGGCCCAGCAACCTCCTGGCCTGATGGCCCTGCAACCTCCTGGCCTGATGGGCCAGCAATCTCCTGGCCATCTGTGGAGGACACAAAACAATCACAGGTTGGAGGATCCACACACTTGGCACATCTTCCCTTCCCCCACCCACACATGCTAATCACCAGATAGAAAAAGCCAAAACTTACCTGTCCTCACAGGAGAATCAGATTGATAGCCAGGCAGGCCCACCACCTGCTGTGGGTGGAAACACCGGGCCACTGCCCATTCCTCCTCACTCAGCCTGATGGGGCAGGGTGCGCCTCCTCCAGTGCCCCTGGCATGGGCATTGATCTTGGCCATCTTCTCACGGACCAGGCTCTTAAGATCGTTGATCTTCTTTTGTATCCCACCGGGGGTCCTCGTCTCCCCCCCCCCCCGCATTGATCTGATCCGTAATTTTCTGGATGATCTCCTTCCTCTTGGTCGGGGAGGTGTTCCGGCTCTCAGGGCCATGTAAATAACGCCCATATTGGGCAATGCCCCTAGCAAGAATCTGCTTCTCTATGCTCGAAAAAATAAGCTTCCTGCGCTTCGGTGCCATAACACCCACCACTCAGCACCAACAAAAAACAAACACAACAAACAAACACAAATACTCACACAACAAACAAACAAAAATACTCACACAACAAACAAACACAAAAATCAAACCACACAAGCAGACAGCTACTACAAATTCAACAACAAACTCCGAAAAAACCCCCAGAAAATACAATCAGAAAAAACACACAACTACTACACTCTACTACTCCTCCAAATCTTTTAACTAACACTAAACTCACCAACACACACCAACAGACGACAGAGCAGAAGCAACTTGCTCTAGGAAGGGGACATGGCTCAGACATATTACCCAGAAGGCCTGATAGACCGGACCCAAAGGGATGCTGATATGGCCAGCAGAAACGGAAGAGCAGGAGCCCTGCCTCTGGGTGTATGAGTTCTAACTACCTTCATCCTGACTCGCAACCATACCAGGTAGCGCAGAGCATGCTTGGCCCACATGAAACTGCATACCAGAATATGCATAGGACCTGTACCATGCTGGTAGACGAGAGTAGCTGGGACAAATTGGAAACAACCGAAGCGAATCGAACCGCCGTTCCCTGAGCCAAACTGAGCCGAGTGCTGAAGTATGGACTGACTCCTAGACGATGGGGTGCTACCTAGGGTTGCCACCTGTTCGGGATTCACCCGGACAGTTCGGGTTTGGACTCATGCGTCCGGGTTTCAGACTGTCTGAGACCCGGACACATTATTCAGACTGGACTAAGTCTCCCCCTCCCCCTTCTCTCTCCTGCCTCTAAGTAAGTATGCTAAGGTAAATCAGGGTTCTCAGAGCACTCATTACATCAGAGCTCCCCTTTACACCAGAGACCACAGTGCTCCCACTTACATCAGAGTCCTCGCCATACACCTGAGCATCCCTTACATCAGAGTCCCCAGAGTTCTCCCTTACATCAGAGTCCCCCCTTAAAATAAAAGGGAACTCTGTGGACTCAGATGTAAAGGGGGAACTCTGCGGACTCAGATGTAAAGGGGAACTCTGCGGACTCAGATGTAAGGGGGAACTCTGCGGACTCAGGTGTAAAGGGGGAACTCTGCAGACTCAGGTGTAAAGGGGGAACTCTGCGGACTCAGATGTAAAGGGGGAACTCTGCGGACTCAGATGTAAAGGGGGAACTCTGCGGACTCAGATGTAAAGGGGGAACTCTGCGGACTCAGATGTAAAGGGGGAACTCTGCGGACTCAGATGGCTTGTGTAGCAACATCTATGCATCTATGCATAGTTTATGCATACTATGAAAAAAAATTGCTGTGCGACTCTGAAGTGTTCGGGTTTGGATTGAAGAAAAGGTGGCAACCCTAGTGCTACCCTACGCTGCAACCCTCATGTGGTAGAAGGAAAGCACATGAACTAGCCATAACAGAAACATACAGCAAGCCCAACCTAAGGAAACACAAACACGAAAAACAGACATGAAACAACAACACCCCTCTGTGCCTACCTAAGCATGAGAATATGAACATAAATGTCAAAACCGCTGCGCGTGAATGACCTGATGACAGCCCCCCCCCCGTGTGAGTGGCAAGTGGGCCCGAGTAACCTGCAGCGCAGAGACAGGCAATTGAACTGAAGACTAAGGGCTAGTGTACCCACGGACTGTGGTGGGTAATCGTATAGGTGTAATGAATGAACGTGCATTGTACGACGTATTGTATACGGGCGAGAAGATTGTGGACAACAATCATTAAAAACGAAACCTCAGCCCGTAAGAATCTGTAGACGTGACAGATCCTGAGCACTAGCTAAAAAACCCGGGTGCAACGTGGACAAAGTACAACGAGACATGCCAACCACAAAGAAGACAATGCTATGACAGACAAACGGTATGACAGAAATCGTGGGGGGCAGCAACGCTATGACAGAAATCGTGGGGGGCAGCAACGCTATGAAAGAAATCGTGGGGGGCAGCAACGCTATGAAAGAAATCGTGGGGGGCAGCAACGCTATGACAGAAATCGTGGGGGGCAGCAACGCTATGACAGAAATCATGGGGGGCAACGCTAAGACAGAAATCATGGGGGGCAGCAACGCTAAGACAGAAATCATGGGGGGCAGCAACGCTAAGACAAAAATCATGAGGGGCAGCAAAGCTGAGGGGCAGACATGGTATGAGAGAATTGCTAAGCCTGAAACGCTGAGGCACAAATGAATGACAGAATCCTGGGGCAGAAATGGTATGCGAGAAAAGCTAAGCCTGAAACATTGAGGCAGAAATGCAACGACAGAAACGCTATGACAGAAATTGAGTGGCCGAAACGCTATGACAGAATTTGTGTGGGCTGAAACGCTATGACAGAAATCGTGTGGGCCGAACGCTATGACAGAAATCGTGAGGGCCGAAATGCTATGACAGAAATCGTGTGGGCCGAAATTCTATGCCAGAAAACCTGGGCCAGTAATGCTGAGACTGAATGCTATGGCCAAATGCAATGACAGAAAACCTGGGGCAGAAATTGTATGAGAAAAACGCTGAGTCTGACACGCTGAGGCAGAAATTTGAGAAAAAACGCTGAGCCTGCCGTGCTGAGGCAGAAATACAACAGAAAACCTGGGGGCAGAAACGCTAAGACAGAAAACCTGGGGGCAGAAACGCTAAGACAGAGAACCTGGGGGCAGAAAATGCTAAGACAGAAAACCTGGGGGCAGAAAACACTAAGACAGAAAACCTGGGGGCAGAAAACGCTAAGACAGAAAACCTGGGGCAGAAAACGCTAAGACAGAAAACCTGGGGCAGAAAACGCTAAGACAGAAAACCTGGGGGCAGAAATGCTATGACAGAAAACCTGGGGGCAGAAATGCTATGACAGAAAACCTGGGGGCAGAAATGCTATGACAGAAAACCTGGGGGCAGAAAGGCTATGACAGAAAACCTGGGGGCAGAAAGGCTATGACAGAAAACCTGGGGGCAGAAACGCTATCACAGAAAACGTGGGACAGAAACGCTATGACAGAAACGTGGGACAGAAACGCTATCACAGAAAACCCGGGGAAAAATACAATGCAAGAAAACTGGGGAAGCAATGTTATGAGAGAAACGCTAAGCCTGAAATGCTGAGGCAGAAATGTAATGACAGAAATCCCAGGGCAGCAACGGCATGAGAGAAACGCTGAGCCTGACACGCTGGAGGCAGAAATCCTGGGGCAGAAACACTATGAGAGAAACGCTGTGCCAGAAACGCAGAGGCCGAGATGCAACGATAGCATTCCTGGCAGACAGAAACGCTGATACTGAACCGCTGCAGCAGACAAACAATGACAGAAACCCTGGGGCAGACAGAAACGCTATGACAAATGCTGGTGCAGCGATGTCGATCCCAGAAAAGCGCAGCGAGTCTGGAACACGCAGAGAGACATAAATGCTGGAACAGAAGCGCTAACTGGATACTTACGGCAACTGCACGTGTCACAGGGAATACTGTCAGTGTGATCCGAAGAGACATGAGTGGAAGCCCCCCCCCATGCTGGCAGCATGCGACCCTTGTGGAACCGGTGGACGACCCCCCCCCCTCCTACAGCCAGTGTGACCCCAAACAAATGGGTTGTTTTGGGCCCCCCCCTGAGCACCGGAGAAAACCATGTGGATGGCGGCCCCCCCTCCCTGATGTCAACATGGCCCAGGAGATGAATGCCCTGCCTTGCCAACCCCCCCCCTACAGACGCAGACATGCCCTGGGGATAAGCAATGGACGCCCCCCCCCCCAAAGATGTGAACAGGGAGGCGTACGGTGTCCCTTCTATGATGAGAGGAGCGCTGCCTCCAGCAGCCGACCTGCTGCACCACCGTGACACCGGAAGTGATGCGAACACCCGGCCGGAAATGACGTCCAACCCTGAAAGAAAACGCATGACTGCTGTATACCAGATGGAACTAATATCCCAATAACCCCTTATGACTCTTACTATTACCTATAGTAACCGAGACCACACCAGTGTTGGAGTTATAAAAGGTCATAGCAGACCGATTTATTAAACAATTCTATAAAATAAATAACTCTCTATAAATAAAATAATAACATAAATAACAAGAATACCATAAAATAACATAATATAACATAAAACTCAATAAGAACCATAATCAAAAATTGGTGTTGGTCTCAGCAGGGACTCAATACCCCTAGAGGGGAAATACCATAATGCACTGACGGTACTTAACAGTGTCTGATAGGCCTCCTGCCGCAAAACTGGCCCGGAGACAGCCACAGACCGCAGTGCCCCATTATCACTTCCCAGCCAACCTCCGTTGGCTGGAAACCATTATCGGGACCCGATGGGTCCCCAAAAAACCCTTTCCTGCCAAGACCAACACCCGCCACAGCACCCAAGGGGAACCCCCTTACCCTTGGGCGCCCCTCCAAACACGAAGGGCTCTCTGTACTCCATCTTCCAGCCCCAACACCCACAGATCAATTCCCACATCAGTCAGGTGGACCCCATCACTCCTCAGATATCTCCACGTGTCCAGCTCCAATTCCCGATGTCTAATTGCCAAACCCCCCTTTTCCACCATGAATTTACTGACCACGTCATTGATCTTCTTCCTGGCCTTATTAATTCCCTCCACGGACCTGGCCATCCTCCAAGTCGTCCTTGCCACGATGTCCGACCAGACTATGACTGTATCCGGGAAAACAAACATTAGTCGTTCCACATCAACTTTGATGTCCCATATAATGTCCATCATTGACCTGATACCCAAATCGTTACCGCCAACGCGTAACACCAAAACGTCAGGCGGCCTATCCCTCTGCGCAAAACGCTGCACCTCAGGAAACATCCTCCCCCACAGCATACCCGGGACACCCAACCAACGCACACAGGCTTCCTGTCTAGACAAACCCAACTGTCTACCCCCCGGTCTGACATCACCTCTCCGGGCCCCCCAGCATACATATGAGTGGCCCACGATCCAGACCAGTCCCGGCACCTCACCTGCAAAACAAAATTAAAAAAAGGAAAAAACGGGCACCGAGATAACAACAGATCACCCAATGCAACACCACAAGTCCCCATTTTAGAGTACATACCCCCCACCACTCACAAACCCACTACTAAGTGAGGACGCACGTACAACAAAAATCTTCTGGATTCCCACCGCCCAATACGTCTCACCACCTCTTCACCCATACCCGCCCTGGCGGCCTCAGTTGCCGCCCCTATACGGAAAGAGTGCGAAGAAAAATCCATACCAATCAACCCCAAATCCCCCAAGCATTTCCTAAATACTGCCACAAATTGGAACCGTGACAAGGGAGAACTGTCAGCATGTATCAAAAAAGACCCCATTGCCTTTGGCCGTAAACTCAAATAATCACTAACCGCCCAAACCGGGCACAACCTAGACCCTGGGACCGAAAAAACCTGCACTGACCGCCCTCTTCCTGTTTGATCCGTCTTAGACCTGCTCCAAAACAAACGCAAATCATCATCACCACACACCACCTCCTGACAACCAATGCCCCCTTGAACCTTCCTGGAAGGGCTGACCAGTTCCCCAATTCGGAAAGCGCCAAAGAATGCCAACAGAAATGCCACTCTAAACAAGGTGACCTCATAAGCTGAAGAGCAAACCACCAGCAGCCGTTCCACAATACCCCCCAGAATCTCGAACGTAACCGGTCTCCTAGTGTCCCGGCGCACCACTGCCTTCCTGTATCCCTTCATTGCCTGGCGAACCAAAAAATCTTTGGTGAAATCAGTCTGTCCCTGCATCTTAAACAAAAAGGCCAAACCAGCCAAAGTATTATTAACCTTTGCCACTGACATACCTCCCTCGAGCAACTTAGCGATATAGCATACCAAGAGCCAACGTGTCTGACTGCCCAACAGCTCCTCACCCGACTCTTTTACAAAATCCTGCCATGCTTGCCATACCTTCGAATAGGATGACCACGTGCCTGAGCTCACCGACTTCTGAATCCAACCTCCTAAGAGGTGAACGCCACCTCCCACAACCATTCCGGGCACGGTACCCCGCGTTCCTCTGCCGTCGGTGCCAGCTCCCAAAACCTGTCCCACTGGAAGCGAGACAAAGCATCAGCCACTACATTATCAACCCCCGGTATGTGCACCGCGTAGAGAAAAATGTTAAGTTGCAAGCAACACAAAACCAAATGCTGCAAAAGCTTGATAACTGGAGGAGAAGACGCTGAGAACTTGTTAATCACCTGAACTACACCCATGTAACGCACTTTCAGATCCCTGAAAGACGCCCCCCACAATTCCACCGCCAGGACCACCGGAAACAGTTCCAGAAGCACCAGTTTTTTTGTGAAACCAGCCTCCACCCACGAACTCGGCCAAGGGCCCGCACTCCAACGGCCCTGAAAGTATGCCCCAAAACCGAACGATCCCGCAGCATCCTTAAATAACTCAAGATCGAAATTACTCACTGGGCCTGCCATCCCCAGTGCCTGCCCATTGAAGGATCCCAAAAAGGTGTGCCAGACCTTCAAATCATCCCTGTGCTCCTTGGACAAACTGACAAAATGCCTCGGGGACTTAACACCAGCCGTGCCAGCCGCAAGCCTGCGACTGAAAATCCTGCCCATAGGCAAAATGCGGCACACAAAATTCAGCTTGCCCAGCAAAGACTGGAGCACTCGCAGCTGAACCTTACGCAGCCCCATAAGTTCCGTCACCCCCTTCCTTAAATCCAGAAGCTTGTCTTCCGGTAGCCTGCACTCCATCGCCTCGGAGTCCAGTACAATGCCCAAAAACTTGATAACCGCACACGGTCCCTCAGTTTTTTCAGGCGCCAACGGAATACCAAACCTCTCCGTGATGTGTTCCACCGTAGCAAGAAGCACCCCACAGGTTCTGGACGACGCAGGCCCAATGCAGAGGAAATCATCCAGGTAGTGAATCACCAAATTCACCCCGGAGACATCTCGCACTACCCATTCCACAAATGAGCTTAAAAGCTCAAATAAGGCACAGGACACCGAGCAGCCCATTGGCAAACATTTATCCACGTAAAATTCACCCTCCCAGCAACATCCCAGCCACCGGAAGCTATCCGGGTGCACTGGAAGGAGCCGAAAAGCCAATTCCACGTCCACCTTTGCCATCACCCTTACCATACCGCCGCACCCAACCTACCGCGGCATCAAACGACGTATACGTCACCGAACACATCGATTGATCAATGGCATCATTCACCGACCCACCCATGGGAAAATAAAGGTGGTGAATGAGGCGAAACTTATTGGGTTCCTTCTTGGGCACAACCCCCAACGGGGAAACGACCAAGCCAGAAAGCGGCACCGCCGGAAAGGACCGACCATGCGCCCCAACGCAACTTCCTTCTGTAGTTTCTCAGAAACCACTTCCGGATGCTGCAAGGCCGAACGGAGATTAGGACCCACCGGAGGCACCACCTCCAAAGTGCACAGTATCATGAATCCCACCGTGAAACCCTGCTCCAGAACCCGGGCAGCCGCCCAATCAGGATACCTACCTAGGAACGGCAGCATCCTTTCCACCCTCACCGGAGTCCTCCCTCTTGTTTCCAGAATCACCGGTCTTACCTTTTCCTTGCTTAAAGCACCGGGAGCTTGGGTGAGCACCCCCGCACCCGGAGCACTCATGCTTGTATCTGCACGAACTGCCAAACTTGCAGGTACCAGAGTTGAACTGCCAACACACCCCTTTCTTGGTTCCGGCCGATTGACCCTGGGCAACGGATCCTCCGCCCCTCCGTGAAAGGACTGATTCGGACCCCGTGGAGCCTTCATAAGCCGCATCCACACCGTAATGTCCTTGTGGTCCCAGCGCAGATCAGGCCTCACGGCCCTACGCTGCCGGAACTGCTCATCATACCGGAGCCAACCAGTCCCCCCATACACCTTGTACGCTTCCGTGATCGACCCTTGATAGCAAAACAGAGAGGAGCACCACTCCGGATGTTTTTCCCCAAGCACACTAGCCAATATCCCAAACGCCTGCAGCCAATTGGCAAACGTTCTGGGAATCAGCCGGTACCGCCGCTTCTCCTTATCCTCCTTCTTGGAATCGTCGGGCTTCACCCTATCCAAATTAAACTGTTCCAGGGGCAGTAATGAAAATATATCCACATACTCCCCCTTCCACAATTTCTCCCGAACTTCCGGCTTCAAGTGCGACCCCAACGGCCCCTCGTAACACAAATAGACCTGACACTTAGCTGCGTCATCCAATCTCACAATATCCTGTCTACCGACCGGCTCCCCCGGCGTCACCTTGGCCGGCACCTGCTGAACCACCGGTGGGGGGAGATCCCCCACCGACACCGCAACTGCCGCTGCCACCGCAGGAACCGGGGCCCCCACAACTGGCGGGACCCAGGCTGCTGCCGGACCCATCCGCGACTTCTCACCCGTTTCAAACTTCTGTACCAGCATTTTAATACCCTCCAAAAAGGCCAGCATCCCCACATTATCCCCAGCAGACCCCCCCGCTACAGGAGACATTACCCCCCCTTGGGCCCCCTGCCCTGCAATACCAGCCACATCACTCATAGGAATAGGTAAATTGGACTCAACCGGACTGCGCAGGCGCTGACCCGCCAGCCGACCGTCTGCTCTCCACCGACGCCACCCTCCTGGGCAGGGGGTCGACCTCCTCCTCGGACTCCGCCAGCTCTCCAACCGACAGCGGATCATCAGACGGCTCTCCTTCCGACAAAGGCCCGCTCGGCACATCCGCCCCAGCTGCCGCACGATCTCCGGACATCCGAGCACTCCTCCGCGCAGCATACCCGCTCACCGACTTTTGGACCGCCTTGCCAGGGCCAGTGTGTGGGACCTCAGCCCGGCCGGCTTCCGCACTGCTCCCCGCACTATCCGCCCCTGATCTCCTGCTTCTGTCCCCTGCCGAGGCGATTGGAGGCCCAGGGACCCTCGCGTCGCTCCTAACAGGCCCATGCCTGTTCTCACTTGCCGCCACTGCGGGGGGGTGGGTGCCCGCGCCGCGCCCACGTGACCTAGTAGGCCGCGGCGCTGCACTTGGGCCTTCACCCCTTTCCACCGCAGCCTCCACACGCTGGCCAGGGCTCCGCCCGGGACACCCCGCCGCCCCCCATCGATCGTTTTGCCGGGGGACCCGATCGTGAGCCCGATCCGCTCCCCCCGCCTCGTGGAGGCCCCGTAGCGCTCAGGTGAGAAGCGCTCCGGAAGCCTGGATCTCCGTGCCCTGCTGGGAGTGGGAACCGCGGCCTGTGTCACCCCCTCCGGTTGCTGCAATGCAGAACCGAGCACCCCCTGCAGCCAGTCCTCCCCCCGCACCTGGGCCTGATCCCTAAGCTGGGCTAGAAGCTGCTCCATGCTGGACATGCTGCCTACCTGAACAATTTCCCCCGGGAAGTGCTTGCTGAGGACAGGGAGGGGCCAACATTTATATGCCTCTCAAACCCCTCCCCCTGACTTCCTCACAGAAACTCCTACCACTTTCTACTTCCCCTGTTAACTCCGTCATGCCCGCCCTGCACCTATTCCATTACATTCCATTGCTCCGGGCTTTTTGACACAGCCCGAGCGGGGAAGGAGTCTTAAGTACTCTCAGACTCCTCCCACAAACTCAGGCTTCCAACATATTTATTTTTTCACTATAATTATATATAAATATATATTTATATATATAATATATATTGTGATAGTACAGTTCCCTGTCCTGGTAATGGTCACCCAGGATTCTCAAATAGGCAGGTTGAGGGGCTCCAGGAGCCCGGAGATTCTATAGTGACATGGGTGGGATGGAATCTCCAATCCTGGGACTGGGTTTTGGAAACAGCCAGGAGTCTGGCTGGTTGATTGAACAGATGGTTCCTAGTAGAGTCAGGACCAGTGTTCTGGACTCCACCCTCCCGAGGAGTCCAGGCAAGCAAGGGAGAAGCATGCATGTCTGCATGGTATAGACAGAGGGCCCAAAGCTGTGGGCTGAGCAGCACAGAAGCTGAGAGAAGGTACAGTGATTTGTACAGGTACATTGGTACGTGGCCAAGAGGGCTGAAGTGTAAGCCTAAGGGGCTGTATTTCTGAAGAGAGCCAGGTGGCTCTGCATTTTCGGTTGACTATTTCTTTATTGCTGTAGCAACTTGAAACCCCCTGCGTGGGAAATTCTGGATGGACATTTTTCTTTCTTTTAATAAAAGTGGGCCAACAAACCCTTAAAAAGCACAACTGGCGTGTACTCTGCTTACTGGTATGCTCTACACCAGGGGTGTCAAACTGGCGGCCCTCCAGCTGTTGCAAAACTACAAGTCCCATGAGGCATTGCAAGGCTAACAGTTACAAGCATGACTCTCACAGGCAGAGGCATGATGGGACTTGTAGTTTTGGAACAGCTGGAGGGCCGCCAGTTTGACACCCCTGCTCTACACAGATGCTAAATAACCCCAACATTACAATATATATACACAATTCAAATCGATATGAACCCTGGCTTGTCAGCAAAAAAGTGCATATTTATTTATTTAAATGTAGCGCCCCCTTTACTTTCAGAAAGGGCACTAGGCTAAAGTTAGTGGGAGAATGAGAGAGATAAGTTGCTCACATTCTTAATTTTGTTAAATTTGGCAGTCGCCAAATCCTGGATTGTCCTGTGGGTCAGTCTATGCGTCCAGAGATACGGTCTCATCTCTGGACGGCAGATGGCGCCAGAGGGATCCAGGCGGAGCCGCTTCTTCCCAGGAGCCAATGAGAGGAGTTGGGCCTCGCTGTGCATGCTGGGAGGGGGTATTTCTGTGGCGGAGGCCGTTGTTCTGGGTTCTTCGCGGATTCCTAGTTTCAGGTGCGGCACCCACCTTTAGGGTGTGCGCACAATCGCGGGCCCCACCACTAAGGCCAACCTGGCCTGTGGTCGCGGGCTACGCGGAGTTCCTGACTCTGGGCCCTCCTGGCCTGGAGCAACTGATGCCACAAAGGGGCCCCAGTGACTTACTGGGTCCCTACTTCTACTGAGGAGAACCCAGGCTGCATGCCGTTTGGTGGGGGATCGGCTTGAGGAAAACCCAGAGGCAGGTTATCCAAAAGAAAATAGTAAAGGTGTGGGGGTGGTGGCGCTGTCTCTAGTGGAGGCTAAGAGTACCAGGGAGTTGGTACGTGGCTGACTGTTATCTGACCCCTAGAAAGCTAATAGCTAGTGAGTCTGTGACGATAAAGTGCCTCAGTGTGCTGCTCATGTATGAAGCAGTATAAATAAATGTATACTAGTGATAAAGTGAGATGAATGTGACTCACAGTCACAAGTGATACTGTATAGTTACAAACGCATTATATGCATTACATAAACAAGTGCAATTCAAAAATAAATAAGAAGTGACCAAACGTTGAGTATATGAAACAGTAATTAATAGTATCCACCTATCAGCAATAATGCTATAGGTCAGGACCGGCAAAGTGTAAACGTATCCAAAAAATATTAAAATATTAAAAATAGGCAAATGATAAATAAGTAGTCCAGTGAGTACAAATAGGAGCAGTAGTCCATGCAAAATCAATCAAAAATTATTATTATTCGTGACCATGTGTTTTCCAAACAGGGTGAATAGTCACAATATACAGTTGTGCAGCTTTACGCAGTGGGTCCGGTGCTCCCCCTCCTGGGTCCCCACTCACCAGAGGCACTCACCCCTACAGGGGTAAAGTGCATGTAAATAGATGGTGTCCAAACGGCTCAGCTCCTCGCCTGTCCGTGTTCTCCAGGTGGGTCCTCTAGTCCAGATAGTACCGGTCTTCCTGGGTGTCCAAAGTCCTCCAGGGAAAAAAACTCTCATAGAGTAGTAGGTTCAAAGTAGCAGGGGTTAATTTTATTAGTAGTGCAGCCGCATAGCTGGCTTCCACTCAAGGCAGGTTATACAAAAATAACGGGGGTGGTTAAAAATAAAAGTAAAATATAAAAGAAACTGGGACCAAGTTCCAATAAAAAATTAAAAACAAAACAAAATAAATACAAGTGGGCAGCTATCCAGTGATAGCAAGCCTCCCTGCACAGCACTCGAGCCGGTGTCAGAAGTCAGCGCCAGCCTAGGAACGGCATGCGTTCCACCGTATGATCAGCTGGTTGACCCGGAAGTGCGTGCGGGTGTGCGTGTATCCGCTTTACGCACGTTTCGTTCTATTACGTCTTCTGAAGCGGGTACACGCATACCGCTACTGATGATTTAAATAGCCGGCGTCATCATGGAAAGAACCCTCCCGCTTAGCGGCGATAGCCAATCAGGGTTTTAATAGGGATTTTCCCATCCAATCGGGTCAGTTTGGTAGATGTCCCTGTGCTTCTCTAGTTTCCATGGTGAACGCTTGCTTAGACAGGCATGGTTAAACAGTTTAGACAGTGAATTTTAATGCAACAACATCCTAGTTTGCTAGAAGGGAAGTGTGTAGACCAAAGTTTCGTGTACAACCGTGCAGGCAATGAATAGTCCCGAACGGTGCGGTCACAGCTGCAACGAGTAGACCAAGCGGGGCAGTACATCTCCCATGTGAGGTGCAAAAACTGAACACACAAACCTAAAACAATAGGGAGTAGGGTGGGTGGCCTAAGCAATAAATGTACTCTGGGAGGTAATTAATAAAAATAGGTCAATATGGGGGAAGCTACCCTAGTACAAATAGCATCTGCATATGATAGGCCAGCATAGGTAGGTAATGGATCAAGGTGTATTTGTATAGTATCTTCGTAAAAACATCTGGATAGGTAGGATTATAAATCTAAAGTGCCCTTATGCTAAGGGTTGGCGAGAAAGCAATTTAAATCAATGTCTTTATTCAACCCATAGGGCACAAGGGACCCCAGGCGGTAGATCCAGCTGGTTTCGTTTTGGGATATAGCAGTGGTCTTATTCCCACCCCTCCAGTTATCCTTTTTTGTATCAATGCCATAGAAGATCAGGCAGGTAGGGTCTTGCTGATGGAATTCTTTAAAGTGGCGTGAGAGGTGGTGTTTAGGAAAACCTGCTTTGATCCTGTTGATGTGCTCCCGGATTCTTATTTTCAAGGGTCGGGTGGTTCTACCCACGTATTGCAAGTGGCACGGACACTCGATGACATAGGTCACGTGCGTGGTGTCGCAGGTAATGAGTTCCTTGATTTTGTATTCTTTAAAATCATTCCTAGATTTGAAACTCATTTTTCTTCTCGGATGCTTTTTACTGACCCTACAGGCCAGACATCTCTGGCATTTAAAGAATCCCTTGAGGTCAGGGCAGATACTGACTGATTGAGGTGGATCTACAACATTGTGCACAAGGTGGTGACGGAGAGAGGGGGCACGTCTGTAGATGAAGCTTGGTTTTTTACCCAAGACTTTAGTGAGGGCATGATCTTATGAGCTTACAACTGATCAACGAATTGCAACAGGTTGACGGTGCGGAAAATTTACTCCTGGCCACAATTGACGTCAATTCTCTTTACACCAGTATATCTCAGGAAGATGGCGTCTTGGGGGTAGAAAAAGCCCTACACCAAAATACAAACTTAAAACAAGCACAGATCAACTTTATCGTAGAGGGCCTCAAGATGGCAATGGAGTGCAATTATTTTTGGTACCGAAAAAACTACTATGTCCAAACTAGGGGGGTAGCAATGGGGGCCCGTTATGCCCCCAGTGTTGCCAACCTACTGATGGATAGCTGGGAGGAGGAATACGTATACAGCCAGAATATCCCACAGATTAAACTGTACAGGCGATATATCGACGATCTCATCATCCTTTGGGATGGAACGATCGATACCTTTCAGGAATTTCTATCTAACCTGAACACCAACAGATACGGTCTCACCTTTACTGGAAAATGTAATGCAGAATGCATAGACTACCTTGACCTACAGATCTACAAGGAGAGCTCAAAACTACATACCAGAACCCACTTCAAATCCACGGTTCGCAATGGATACATTCCATCTACCAGCTGCCACCACCCTAGGTGGAAAGCTAACATACCAAAAGGGCAACTGATGCGACTCCGGAGGAATTGCAGCTCTGTCACTGAATTCCAAGCCCAAGCTGACATAATCGTGGATCGGTTTAAAGAGAAAGGGTACAAAGAGGCACATCTGGTGAAATTAAAAGATGAAGTGTTGAATATGGATAGGAGCAATGTGCTGTCACATAACAGAAAGAATAAAAAGAACAAAACTGATGTGGCATTCATCACTGGCTTCAATTCCCAATATAAAGACTTTGAGCACATAGTTAAAAAATACTGGCCGATCTTACAGGAAGATCATGCCCTCACTAAAGTCTTGGGTAAAAAAACAAGCTTCATCTACAGACGTGCCCCCTCTCTCTGTGCACAATGTTGTAGATCCACCTCAATCAGTCAGTATCTGCCCTGACCTCAAGGGATTCTTTAAATGCCAGAGATGTCTGGCCTGTAGGGTCAGTAAAAAGCAACCGAGAAGAAAAATGAGTTTCAAATCTAGGAATGATTTTAAAGAATACAAAATCAAGGAACTCATTACCTGCGACACCACGCACGTGACCTATGTCATCGAGTGTCCGTGCCACTTGCAATACGTGGGTAGAACCACCCGACCCTTGAAAATAAGAATCCGGGAGCACATCAACAGGATCAAAGCAGGTTTTCCTAAACACCACCTCTCACGCCACTTTAAAGAATTCCATCAGCAAGACCCTACCTGCCTGATCTTCTATGGCATTGATACAATAAAGGATAACCAGAGGGGTGGGAATAAGACCACTGCTATATCCCAAAACGAGACCAGCTGGATCTACCGCCTGGGGTCCCTTGTGCCCTATGGGTTGAATAAAGACATTGATTTAAATTGCTTTCTCGCCAACCCTTAGCATAAGGGCACTTTAGATTTATAATCCTACCTATCCAGGTGTTATACGAGGATACTATACAAATACACCTTGATCCATTACCTACCTATGCTGGCCTATCATATGCAGATGCTATTTGTACTAGGGTAGCTTCCCCCATATTGACCTTTTTTTATTAATTACCTCCCAGAGTACATTTATTGCTTAGGCCACCCACCCTACTCCCTATTGTTTTAGGTTTGTGTGTTCAGTTTTTGCACCTCACATGGGAGATGTACTGCCTAGATTGATAAGAAACCCACTCCTACTTATTCCATGATTCCTATATGCATATGCCACACCACACAGCCTCCTGCTTTTCCTTATGTTTCTAGCAATAGGTTATCGTACCCATTCTGTTCTCTATGTTTCTCTGCATGGTAAATCATTGACCTAGTTGCCATTTGAGTTACCTCACAGCTAGCGCGCACACTCACCGTACCCCTAGGGTGTTAACCCTATGAGGGCAGTTATGGTTGTCTCTGCCCAGCAAATGTTAACATTCATTCCCCTATACGCGCACTTACGACCAGTTATGCCCCTTGCACTAAGTCATTCCCACATTGAGTGTACTCACCGACCCCCAGGTGGAACCATTTGGGGTAGGTTACTAACTTCCCTTCCCTGATTTGTTACACGATGTACGTTATAACATGGGTAATGGCACCTATGGGATATCACCTCACCATCCTTGCCCACTTAATTAGGTTATGACGCTGGATGTCTAATATATCTTTGGACAAATGGACATATGGTCCGCCCACACCGTGCACTAGTATATCTGGTTTATTATTTTTACATTTTTACATATCGCATGCTGCCCCCGCTTGGTCTACTCGTTGCAGCTGTGACCGCACCGTTCGGGACTATTCATTGCCTGCACGGTTGTACACGAACCTTTGGTCTACACACTTCCCTTCTAGCAAACTAGGATGTTGTTGCATTAAAATTCACTGTCTAAACTGTTTAACCATGCCTGTCTAAGCAAGCGTTCACCATGGAAACTAGAGAAGCCCAGGGACATCTACCAAACTGACCCGATTGGATGGGAAAATCCCTATTAAAACCCTGATTGGCTATCGCCGCTAAGCGGGAGGGTTCTTTCCATGATGACGCCGGCTATTTAAATCATCAGTAGCGGTATGCGTGTACCCGCTTCAGAAGACGTAATAGAACGAAACGTGCGTAAAGCGGATACACGCACACCCGCACGCACTTCCGGGTCAACCAGCTGATCATACGGTGGAACGCACGCCGTTCCTAGGCTGGCGCTGACTTCCGACACCGGCTCGAGTGCTGTGCAGGGAGGCTTGCTATCACTGGATAGCTGCCCACTTGTATTTATTTTGTTTTGTTTTTAATTTTTTATTGGAACTTGGTCCCAGTTTCTTTTATATTTTACTTTTATTTTTAACCACCCCCGTTATTTTTGTATAACCTGCCTTGAGTGGAAGCCAGCTATGCGGCTGCACTACTAATAAAATTAACCCCTGCTACTTTGAACCTACTACTCTATGAGAGTTTTTTTCCCTGGAGGACTTTGGACACCCAGGAAGACCGGTACTATCTGGACTAGAGGACCCACCTGGAGAACACGGACAGGCGAGGAGCTGAGCCGTTTGGACACCATCTATTTACATGCACTTTACCCCTGTAGGGGTGAGTGCCTCTGGTGAGTGGGGAGCACCGGACCCACTGCGTAAAGCTGCACAACTGTATATTGTGACTATTCACCCTGTTTGGAAAACACATGGTCACGAATAATAATAATTTTTGATTGATTTTGCATGGACTACTGCTCCTATTTGTACTCACTGGACTACTTATTTATCATTTGCCTATTTTTAATATTTTAATATTTTTTGGATACGTTTACACTTTGCCGGTCCTGACCTATAGCATTATTGCTGATAGGTGGATACTATTAATTACTGTTTCATATACTCAACGTTTGGTCACTTCTTATTTATTTTTGAATTGCACTTGTTTATGTAATGCATATAATACAGTATCACTTGTGACTGTGAGTCACATTCATCTCACTTTATCACTAGTATACATTTATTTATACTGCTTCATACATGAGCAGCACACTGAGGCACTTTATCGTCACAGACTCACTAGCTATTAGCTTTCTAGGGGTCAGATAACAGTCAGCCACGTACCAACTCCCTGGTACTCTTAGCCTTCACTAGAGACAGCGCCACCACCCCCACACCTTTACTATTTTCTTTCTGTGTCCTCTAGGGGATTACATCTTGGGGGGGCTGCAGTCTTATCACAGATTTCTGTTTGGTTTACTTATCCAACACACCACACCTACTCCACATCTCTACTGCTACATATTTCCAATTAGTGGTTCCTAAGCGCGGCTCCACATTTTAATTTAGGTTATCCAAAAGGGCTTGAACGAACCATCGGGGATCTGGTGACCGGACATTGATAGGTACACTTGCACTGTCAACCGGTGACCCTGACGTGATCTATTGGGAGGATTCGCTCTGCTGTTCACATTGTCAGAATTGAGCCTGTGGCAGAGGTTTCATCTGGCATCTCAATTTAATCAGAGCCAAGTCTGTGGCAGAGACTTGTTCCTCCCAGCAACCTAAAGTGACACTCCGGCCGCCAGGCCTGTGGCAGGGGTCTGTCCGGAGGCACTTCACCCACTCTGGCTGGAGTGGCGACGTGTTGATGCAGCTACAGAATAGCAGGATTGCTTTCCTCTATCCAAAGCCTGATACCGCAAAGCTCCTTTATTTCATCAACCTTTTCTGTCTACCTCAAGTTGATGTTGGTCGTGTTGGACCAAGGAAATAAAGCATTCAGAAAACTCCATCTACCCATTGGACATTCATGGTGTACTGTTTTTAGTGAACTTCAGGCGTTGTTTTGCTAATCTAATTGTACAGTATGTATTGGCACCAAGGAGAGGCAGATGCTCACAGGCTCACTAAAAGAGGGCAAGCAGACTCTGTGTCTACAGCCAACAGTGGTGGTAATGGACACGGTGAATCCTCAGCACGTGGCCGTAGGGCACGCTTGGCCTTTTTTTGGTAGAGTGGATGACCAAGCCGTCCTCATTCTCCTCATCCTCTGTCACCCAGGATCAGAGTACTTTGTCTACCAATGCAGCTGCTAAAGCAGCCTCTTCCATCGGCTCAATGTCCTCATTGGTCACTCCTTCCCTAGCCCCACCATCATGCCCTGAGGAGTCCCCCGAGCTGTTCAACCACAGTGTAAGGTACATGCTGCAGGAGGATGCGCAGCGTTTTGAAGGCACTGATTATGGTACCCAGGTTGAGAATGAAGGCAGTAACATGAGCCCAGAGAGAGGGGGTGCCCAAGAAGGACAAGAAACTGGCAGTCATGTTCCCCCAGCTGCAGCATACTGCCAGGTTTGCTCCAGTGGCGAGGAGGGAGGGGATGATGAGGTCACTGACTCTACGTGGGTGCCTGATAGAAGAGGGGCTGAGGAGGAGGAGGCACATCTCCAACGAGGCAGCATGCCCTCCAGGGGCCAGCTTAAGAGCAGCCAACTGACTGCATCACACCGCAGAGCTCCGCATGTGCAGGGCGCTTCTGACTCGTTTTTTCAAAAGTTCTTTGGTGTGGGTCTTTTTTGAGATGTGTGCAACAGATTGCACCGTTGCTATTTGCAACATATGTCTGAAGCGTATCAAGCTGCTTGGGCACCACATGCTTGACCAGACATATGTCGACCTCCCATGCAATCTGTTGGCAACAGTTCTTAAAAGACCCACACCAAAGAACAAGGCGGACCTCTCCCTGCTCCTCATCAGCTGGGATCTCCAACCCCACTATACATTCAGTCCTCTCATAGACCTGCACTGAGAGGAATGAAGGTGTAGAATTCGGTGTCCCATGCAATCTGCTAGCGGTACACCTAAATCTGATTGTAGCAGGCAAATTTCCCTAGCCCTGTTGCTAAACCGTCTGAAGAAATTTGTTCCCAGCCATCCACATGTTCAGCGGCTGAATGCTAGTTTGGCAAAATTGCTAGCACTCCAATTGCTGCCTTTTAGTAAAATATTATTTTATTGTTTTCATAAAATATTACAGGGGTTTTACCCTATACACAGCACATATAGTTATGTGAGGACTAACTGCATATATTAGTAGAATACTTTACATCTTCTTACATATCTTCAATACATATTTTCATAAACTCATAGACAAAAGACAAAAAAAAAAAGAGAAAAAAAGAAAGAAAGAATAGAGGAAGAAAAAAAAAGAAAAGAAAAAGAAAAAAAAAGGGGGGAAAGAGAAAGGGGGGAAAACAAATGAAGTCACTCCATTATGGCTAAACAATGGTAGGGTTCCCTTTAACCCAGATTAGAAACTCATCTGACTGTCTAAACTTGGACCAGACTGATCACGTTCAAGAGAACTGTTCTTCTCTTCCCACTTCCCACGCCAACATCCCCTCTAAGTCTCTAGTAAAGTCCATTTCAATTGCCCATTCCCCCAGGGAGGGTACCGTTGTCAATTTCCAGTGTCGTGGGATAACTGCTCTGGCTGCAGCGAGGAAGTGTATAAGCACATGCTCCTTTGCTTTTTTTAGAGATCCTGGAATCATGGTTAAGAGAGCCACTCTGGGTGATGCGTGGGTATTTATATCTACTAGTTTTCCGTATAGGTCAAAAATATGTTTCCAAAACCTTCTCACTGGGGGACACTCCCACCAGATATGGAACATGTTTCCCTTTGACTCATGGCACCGCCAACAGATATCAGATATATCCTGGTTAAATTGATGGATGGTAGACGGACACCTGTACCATCTTCTCATCAATTTATATGCCTTCCCTTGCATTCTTGTAGTTATTGACATTTTATGGGTCGAAATTAAACTTTTTTTGCCAGTCCGATAAGGTTATAGTCTCTTGGAGATCTTTTTCCCATTTACGTGTATACGAAGGGAGCTCCGAGCGGACTCATAGTAGAAGAATAGAGTATAGTACAGAAATCGAATGTGATATAGGTTCTTCTTGCAAGAGCAAAGATTCGAATGCAGTTGGTTTAGCATAAATTTCTTGTTTTGATGAGATTGATCGTATATAGTGTAAGGCTTGATGCCTCTGTAACCATTGCCCCGTGTTATGAAAAGTCCTTGTAGATGAAGAGTCTTCCATTAAATATGGGTCTGACTGAAGGACTTGAACCACTCTTCTATGCTCCTGTTTGTACCAGGGGCCAAACGTAGTTGAGTGTAAGGCTGGTAGAAAGTCCGGCGTTCCAAAAAAGGGAGTCATGGGGCTCAGTTGTTTTGATATTCTATAAATGGGTATCATACGATCCCATATGTGTAGTGTTTGCCTGGTAAGATCTGCTGGAATTGAAAGGCTCTTTCGTAAAATAGATGAAGTCCAGGGAAGGGCACAGAGATCTATAGGATTTATGTGGCCTTCCAATTGTACCCATAACTTGGATGCGGAGTGATGGAACCAGTTGGTGATGCGTGTTAATATGGTTGCTTTATGGGAAATGGAAACGTCTGGTAACCCCACTCCACCTTTATTTTTAGGAAGGGAAAATATCCCATAACTGATTCTAGACTAAACTTAGAAAATAACCGGTGAATTTTACGAAAGTACACTGCCGGGAGATGAATTGGAATCGTTTGAAACAAGTATAAAAGGCGAGGAAGTATATCCATCTTTAGAGTGTTAATTCTACCAAACCATGACAGTCTCTTAAATCCATATGATGTCAAAGCCATTTGTATTTTATGGAGCATCGGAAGAAAATTTAGGGAGTATAATTGCGATATAGAAGCTGGGATATTAATCCCTAGGTATCGAATCGACTCCGAACAAGTCCTGAAAGCAAAATTCTTCGAAATTCGCTTCATTTTTGTTTGCGTTAGAGATATATTGAGAAGTTCAGATTTATTATAATTAACTTTAAAATTGCTAACTTCACCGGCAGGGCTTTTTCTGTCCTTGGCCCGAGAGAATGGAAACTACTTCCCCCAAGTCTTAGACAGAGTACTGACCTACCCACATTCAGGAGGGATCTAAAAACCTATCTGTGGGCAGAGGCAGATTGATAGGAAGAGTGAGGTTAGGGTCATTCTGGCGGGAAGCACTGTTAGATCTGTTGGGAATTGTGTGTCTTATGTGATTTCTATGGTTTTTGTACTGTATTGGTTTTATGGTGTTATGTTGATGTTTTATTATTTGATTTTAATTGTGGCACATATTTTATATTGTTACTATGTTAATTTATGCCTGTAACACTCGGTCCTGTTGTGAATTGTTAAGGTCTGGAAGCGTTTCGATACCTTCGGGTGATTCTACGCTATACAAGCAATAAACAATAAACAATAAATCTCTTAAATTCTTGGAGTATGGAAGGAAAAGGTTTTGTTACAAATAATAACAAATCGTCTGCAAAAAGAGCCAGTTTTGCATGTATGGGGCCAACTTGAATGCCCGTTATGTTTTCGTTTTGTCTCAGTGCATTTGCCAAGTGTTCCATCGTAATAACATAGAGCAGGGGTGATAAAGGACAACCCTGGCGTGTTCCATTAAAAATAGGAAAAGCAGGGGATAAGGATCCATTCACCCTAATTCTAGCTGATGGTGATAAATATAATGACATAATCCGTGCCATCATATAGGGACCTATGCCTATCTGTTGAAAAGAGGATCGTAGAAACTTCCAGCTTACGCGGTCAAACGCCTTTTCGGCATCAACCGTTAGGCCTCGTACACACAACGGGACATGTCCGATGAAAACGGTCCGCGGACCGTTTTCATCGGACATGTCCGCTGGCGGATTTTGGTCTGATGGCTGTACACACCATCAGACCAAATTTCCCGCGGACAGCGAACGCGGTGATGTGGCCACGCCGTCGCCGCTACGATGACGCGGCGACGTGCGCGACCCTGGAAGGTCAATGCTTCCACGCATGCGTCGAATCACTTTGACGCATGCAAGGGTTTTCAGGCGGACATGTCCTGTGAGTCGTACAGACGACCGAACATGTCCGACGGACAGGCTTCCAGCGGACATATTTCTTAGCATGCTAAGAATCATTTGTCCGCTGGAAACCTGTCCGATCCGCCGGAAAATTGTCCGGTCGGCCGTACAGACGACCGAACAGACCAGTTTCAGCAGACATGTTCGGTCGTGTGTACGAGGCCTTAGCAGACAGAGAGGAATTTCTTGAGTGTGGGCATAGTCCGTCAGCAGGAGGGCTTTAAGCGTGTTATCTTTAGCCTCTCGACCGCTGACAAAGCCAACCTGGTCTAAATGAATTAATTGAGGCAATAATGGTTGTAGGCCCCCAAACTTCTTCAAACGGCCCACTTGACCCATGTTCCCTGTTTGGCTCACGTGCTTAATTTGGTGGTGCAGCGGTTCTTGTGCAGGTACCCAGGCTTACAGGATGTCCTAAGGCAGGCCATGAAAGTCTGTGGGAATTTCCGCCGGTCATTTAATGCCAGTGCTCAGCTGGCTGACCTTCAAAAGGAATGCAACCTGCCCAAGAACCGCCTCATCTGTGACATGCCCACCAGGTGGAACTTAACATTGGCAATGCTGCAGCGGCTGTACACACAGCAGAGGGCCATCAATGAGTACCTGTGCGAGTATGACACTAAGACGGGTAACGTGTTTCCAGCCTCTTCCAATAAGCATTGTGTGCTGGGGTATATAATGTGCCATTAAGTGGGAAGTGCCTGTGATACTCAGAAATCCACATTGCTTAGGACAACTCCCCCTTTTTGTGTTGAAACCCAATTAAGCAATACCATATACCTTACATGCTCACTCCGCATGGTGATTGGCCTCATTTAAAGTCCCGCTGACCAAACTTTCTTTTTTTCTGTTCCAATTTGGGATGGAGGCCATTTACCTATGGTGCCTCGGACCACAACCTTTTTTTTCTTGCTGAATTTTTGGGTGGAAGACACCCTTGGTCACTTAGTGGTCTGGTGCACCATATACCAATTGTTGCCACTTGGCACATAGGGGAACCAGGGGCATTTTATATACCCCAGGGGCGCACTTGCGTCAGGTGGGGAATGCACTATTCCTCCCTCCCAACAATTCCCTGTCTTTTATATTTTTTCTATTCCCTCGGACCACAACCTTTTTTTTCTTGCTGAATTTTTGGGTGGAAGACACCCTTGGTCACTTAGTGGTCTGGTGCACCATATACCAATTGTTGCCACTTGGCACATAGGGGAACCAGGGGCATTTTATATACCCCAGGGGCGCACTTGCGTCGGGTGGGGAAGGCACTATTCCTCCCTCCCAATAATTCCCTGTCTTTTATATGTTTTCTATTCCCGTACAGGGATGGAATCGCAGATGGGCATGCGTTTCCACCAATGCTTAAACTGTTTCTAACAATATAGGGGCGCACTTGCATGGGGTGGGGATGGCACTATTCCTCCCTCCCAACAATTCCCTGTCTTTTTATATTATTCTTTATTATTTATTCTGTTCCCATATAGGGGTGGAATCGCATATGTGCATTCGCTTATACCAATGTCCAAATTGTTTCTAACAATATAGAGGCGCATTTGCGTCGGGTGGGGATGGCACTACTCCTCCCTCCCAACAATTCCCTGTCTTTATTATTTTTTCTGTTCCCATATAGGGGTGGAATCGAATATATGCATTCGTTTATACTAATGTCCAAATTGTTTCTAATAATATAGGGGCGCACTTGCGTCGGGTGGGGATGGCACTATTCCTCCCTCCCAACAATTTCCTGTCTTTTATTATATGTTTTCTGTTCTGATATAGGGGTGGAATCGCATATGCGCATGCGTTTCTACCAATGTCTAAACTGTTTCTAACGATATACTCATAGAGGGATTGAGAGGTGTATTTTACCATGGGGCAGTCTGCAATGTACCTTTTGCAGTCCATGACAGATTCAATCATGGCTTTATTATACATTATACTTTGACTCTCATGACATACTCGTATACACATGTGTACATATATAGATATGTTTTTTCCTCGATCTACCCTCTCCTGTTCCTAGCACTTTGTTCCACACGTCAAGGTCTGTGTAGTGTGCGTATGGATATCTGGGCCGCTTGCTCGGCTGTCCCCTGGGAGCTGCGATGCGATTTTGGCGCTCCTCCCTCTCCCACCTGTTCCCTTCCTCTCCATTTGATATGGAGGGAGGTGGTGGGTCTGGGCGGGTGCTCCTTATCGCATCGGCGCCACGTTACTGCTTGGTATGTGCGACAATACACTTTGGATGTCGCACCTTACGAGCAGGTTTTTCTTTCCATCTAGGCTGATATTGGGTGGATGACTGGGCCTGTGTGGGTGGAACCACTCGTTCAGGCACAGATGCCTCTCCTTCCCTGCCATGCCCACGTGACGCTGGGCGGGACACATTGGTTCAGCTGGGAGCATTTAAATTCCCCTCACTTGGTGTCTAGCTGTCTCTCTGGCAACACCTTCATATGCAAGCTCTCACTTATGTTTGGCTCCTTTCTTCCATGTTATCTAACAAGGTAAATTTCTATACGCTTTACCCTATACCGCCAACACTTTATTCTTAATCTATCCTTATGGCGTCTTTATCATTCCCTTTCCCCTTTTTTCATCCACCTTCATACTCGGTGCTTGCTCAGTACTTTCATCTGACTTGGGGCATGGGCTTTCTCACACTTCATAAGAATAATATACATTTATTATATACCATTGATCTCAATCCACAGAAGTGTCGGCCCATTGTCTTTCGCATTCACACATTGGGGAATCCACAATGCTCGCTGTCTGTCCATGTGTCCCTACCTCAGCTCCCATGCCGGACAATTTTAACGGCCTTGGTCCTGCACTCACATCTATACAGTTGACGTGAGTAGTTATAGGATTATTTATCTTGTTCTGTATATTTATATTATTCTACTACAAAATGATATCATATGGTTATGTCTTTTTATAGATCACCATTGCATTCGCCCCTGAAGAGTTGGTATATCCCAACGAAACGCGTCAGGCATATATAGATGCATGATGTTGATACAGATGATTTTATGTTTTGTATATTGTTTTACTCCTAGATTCTCATCATACTATCAAGCACCTCCAGGGGTTCATGTTGTGCAGGACTTGTTTTTATTTCACGATATGCCAAGTATCATGATGTTACGCATATGTAATTTTGTAACATGTTCATGCGATTTTGTGGATGCAATTTTTGTCATTCAGTATGCTTGATATTATATCACAAGGCATAATAAAAAATGCTCCTTGCTAAGACTGCTCTTTGTCATACACTTCTCACTGCAAATCCTCAATCAACTCCCCCTTTTTGTGTTGAAACCCAATTAAGCAATACCATATACCTTACATGCTTACTCCGCATGGTGATTGGCCTCATTTAAAGTCCCGCTGACCAAACTTTCTTGTTTTCTGTTCCAATTTGGGATGGAGCCCATTTACCTATGGTTCCTCGGACCACAACCTTCTTTTTTTTTTTCCTTCTTTTTTTTTCTTGCTTAGGACAACAGCATCTGTACTGCATATTTGTGCCTCAATGCCTGGAGAGGAACCATTTGCCATTCGATTGTAAAGACTGTTACTACTACCGCCTCTCGGTAATCAACGTTACCTTGTTCAAAGAACTTTACGTGTGTCTCCCTCTGTGAATCGCCGCACCCCATCCCCGCTTACACGTACGGCCGGCGTAACTTTACCCCTCATAAAGCAGGGGTAAGTCATGTTAGGTATGGACGTCGGAAACGTCGGAACAGTGTCGTATTTTATGTCGTTTGCATAAGTCAGACGTGAATAGGGATGGGCGTAGGTTGCGTTCACGTCGACAAAGCATTGAGCCGGCATAATTTACGGAGAAAATTTGACGTGATACTGAGCATGCATGCGCATACGCCGTTCGTTAGGTGCGTCATTTACGTGGGGTCACGATTCATTACCATACAACACGCCCCCTACCAGCCTACTTTGAATTAGGCGGGCTTACGCCGGCCCATTTACGCTACGCCACCGTAACTTGGGCGCAAGTTCTTTGTGAATACGGTACTCGCCTCTCTAAGTTACGGCGGCGTAGCGTATATATAGGATACGCTACGCCTGCACAAAGATACACCCTCCTATGTGAATCTGGCCCCTAGTGTGCAGAAAATGGATGTGTGGGGGGAGATTTGAGGTGCAGCAGCTGGAAGATCTGTGGTGCCTGCAAGATACGAGTCTGGTGAGTGAGCAGTCCCCCATCTCCCTCCCCCTCTCCCTCATCTGTCCCCTTCCATCCCACTTCCAGGAGCTGCCCAGTCAATTTCTTCTCCAGCTAGCACTTAGGGACAACCTGGCTTCTGGTGTGCAGGGGGGACTCTGCCAGGGATTCTGGTGTAAGGGGGGACTCTGCCAGGTATTCTGGTGTAAGGGGGGACTCTGCCAGGGATTCTGGTGTAAGGGGGGACTCTGCCAGGGATTCTGGTGTAAGAGAGACTCCGCCAGGGATTCTGGTGTAAGGAGGGACTCCGCCAGGGATTCTGGTGTAAGGAGGGACTCCGCCAGGGATTCTGGTGTAACGAATCCTGCTGATTTCGTTTTTTTGCCCATACACAATTGCGCGGTCAGACAACTCTGTACACAAATTATATTTATATAATTTTTTCCACACAAATAGATTTTTCTTTTGGAGGAATTTGATCATATATAAAATATTTTACAAAATATGAAAAAAGACCAACACGTTTGAAAAAAATGTTAATGGGGGAGGTAGTGCTGCGCTAGTGGGTGGTGGATGGGCAGGTGTATGGACAAGTGGGGGAAGGAAATGGAAGATGGTATAACTGCCCATCCACCACCCACTAGCGCAGCACTACCTCCCCCATTAACATTTACGTATGGTTTGATACACCTTTCAGTGCCGCAGCTGTACCCTCACCCCTCCCCACTTCCCTTCCCCCCCCCTTTTTTCTCCCCTGATAAGCGTGGTAATATTCACTTTTTTCACGTTTGAAAAAAAGCCCCATAAATTTCTTCATATAATTAGACCAAACTGTATTTTGCTACATGTCTTTGGTAAAAAATATCCTGATGAGTGTATTTGAATTGGTTTGTGTGAAACTTATAGGCCCGGATTCACAAAGCACTTGCGCCGACGTATCTCGAGATACGCCGCGTAAGTGCAAATATGCGCCGTCGTATCTGTGCGTCGTGCCCACAAAACTAAGATACGCCTGAAAATAGGCTTCATCCGACCGACGTAACTTGCCTACGCCGGCGTAGAGTGGGCGCATATTTGGCGCTCCCATTGATTTTCTATTCACATATGCAAATGAGGGAGATACGCCGTCCGACGCAGTGCGCGTAAAGTCATACGTCCGGCGTAAAGTTATGCCCCATAAAGGAGGTGTAACTCAGCAGCATCCATGCAAAGAGCAGCACCAGGGAACACAAGCCAACGTATTTTACTTTATAGGGATGGAGATGCGTTTTGTTGATACCCTTATACTACTATGCGTTTTTTTCCAGTGCTCTTCACCACAATACCAAGCATAGGTGGAGGCGGGGACACACCCCTAGTCACCTGTCCTCCATCTACCCATCAGTCTTTACATGTCTCCATTGAGGAGACTTCAAAAGTTTAGTTAGGACTGCAGATTGCAGAGAGCCTTTTCGCTGGCTCTGCAGCTTACTCATGTACTTGCAAATGCGTGCAACCAATCCTCTGCTTTTAACATATACAGTTAGACAGTTGAATTTGGCTTGCTGTTTGGGTGGTAAGTATGAGCCTGGTTATAAACGTTTACTATTTTACTTATACTACTGTTTGTTTAAAAACGCATCTCATTTAAAGTCCCAAAAAAAAAAAACTTTTTTTGTATCCAATAGGGATGGAGGCGTGTGTTTTACATACACCTCATTTAAAGTCCCAACCCCAGTTTTCTTTGACATATTTTACGTAGGACGTGAATATGACTAGGCGTAGGTTACGTTCACACCATAGGCAGTGATCCGACGTGATTGTGAGCATGCGCACTGAGATGCGCCCACGGGACGGCGCATGCGCAGTTGGCGATACGTATACGTGTCTGGTGCTCGGCCCATCATTTGCATGGGGTCACGACTCATTAGCATGGCTCACGCCCACTTTCACTTACGCTCACTTACGCCTTGGAAACCCAGCGCAGATTTGGAAGCAATGGCTTTGTGAATTCAGTGCTTGCCTCTCTGCGCTCTAAAGGAGAAACGCTACGACGGCATAAATATGCGCCAGTGTCTGTGAATCCGGGCCATAGTGTCTACAAACTGTGGTATATATACTGGAATTTACGCAGCTATGACACTATACTGGCAATGGCGGTGACCAGCGACTTATAATGGGACTGTTATAGGGTGGCAGGCATTTGGTGATGACACTGGCTGGGAGGGTTGCGAACTGACACTGACACCATTAGTGACATCAATACAGTAAACGGTGATAATACTGTACACCGTACTAATGACACTGGCTGGAAAGGGGCTAACTGTTTGCCTAACAACGTGTGCTGCTTTTACTTACTATTTTGGCTATTTTCTCTCCCTGATTTTCAGGGAGAAGAGCCAGATCGCTGTCCCTTTGGACACAGAGCTGTGTGTGTGTGTATATACACACACACACACACACATGTGTATTTGATGTTCTGTTTGTGGTGCACACCCTAATGCAATAGGCTGTGCACGCCTATGGTGAGCAGTAACAGTGCATGCATCAGTGATACTGTCCTTCTTGTCTTCCTGTTGGAGCACACACTACGTGGAATAATGGACAGGGCACTTGAGGCAGAACAGAGGAAGAGGAGGACTTCCTGCGAAAGGGACAAAACACACATAGTAGAGAGAAATTGCTGCTCACCCCTATAAAGGCGACAGAGAAATTTTCCCCAGTGGGGTTTTTAGGCAGCTCAAAGAAATGAGTTAGAATGCAATGTGTAAAAAAGGTTTATTGGGAATAACACATACAAAAGGAGGGATGGGGAGTATGGTTAAGACATAAGTTGCGGTAATACAAAGGCATTAAAATTCCATAACTTTTTGCAGCACATAACAGGGAATTATACAGCTTGATAAGGGTAAACATAGCATATATAAAAATAGAACCTAATGCATTTGGACCCTAAAGGTCTTCTTCAGAGGTTTTAGTTGTGACTGAAAAGAAAATTGCAAAAAAATATTTATTAATTATATGTTTATATCAACTGTCCCCCGCCCCAGCCCCGTCTGTATATGGGCACTGGTGAAATAGAGGGGGGAGAGAAAAGATAAATGCACATAAAAATAATGGAAACAAAGTAAAAGTGGATATCGAAATCATCTTTACCAAATAGAAGAGTATGGAACAGTCCAAAAAAAGCTTCATTGTCGCAACAAAGGATGATGTTCCAACCTCAAGGTGCCCCCACACAGGTGTCCCAAAGGGTTGCTGAGTGATCATGTGTGACTCTACAGGGGGTCACCGGATGGGGGGCGACGCCCGACAAAATGGTGGATAGGAAGGGAGAGAATGGAAGGGGGGGGAGTTTTGGCTGCAGTAAAGTAATTAAAGGCATTTGTAAATTAGATTTTAGTAGTGTGTATGTATATATACAGTATATATATATATATATATATATATATATATATATATATATATATATATATATATATATATTTATTATTATTATTAGTATTATTTTTTTTTCATAAAGCACATCTTGTATTAATTGATTGGATCCCATTACTGGCCAGCCCTGACAGATCCCACAACTTAAAATTAATTAAAAATAAATAAGACTAAATATGTAGATTTCTTGTATTATGTGATAGTGTCACATGGGTTGAATTGAATTGAGAGACACTAAAGGTGAGAATGTGAAGAAGCGGTGAAAGAGTGAGAGGGCAGAAGGGTGAAGAAATTGTGGAATAGTGAGTGATAAAGTGCAGGTGCATAAGAAGCTGGGGGAAAGGGAGGTGGGAGGAGAGAGGAAGTGAGAATGGGAATGAGGGAGGGGGACATGGAAGAGTGAAAATGGATGGGGTGAAAAGGGACATAATGAAGTATGTGTGATGAGCTGGAGTGAACAGGGTTAACCAACAGATGAGGGCGGTGTGTGTAAGAAAAAGGAAAATAAAAAAGGAGGAAAGTAGAGAGAGGGGAAGATAGGGACAGACAGCGGGGGAAGGAAAAAGACAGACAAGCAATAAAGGCATGACTATAGTATAACACAGAGGTGGGCAAACTACGGCCCGCGGGCCGTATACGGCCCGGCGGACCTTTTAATCCGGCCCCCGGGCGGATCGCTAGAAATCTGAATTTGAAGTCTGAATTTGCAGCCGAAAGAATTGCGGGTGTTAGCCGCACCTCTTTCCCGCCCCCCCCGCTGGTGCAGCCGAAGAAATCCGTGGGTGTTAGCCGCACCTCCTTTCCCGCCCCCCGCTGATTCAGCCGAAGAAGCCATTGGAGCTGGCCACGCTTCCTTTCCCGCCCCCCGCTGATGGCATTCCCAGCCGCCCGTCACCACGTGGAGTGAGTGTCCCCGAATTCAAAAAAGTCCCCCAATTCCCGCCAAGTAATGACCCGGTCCCGACTCCTCACCTCACACTGTGCACACTGCACAGGCTGCTGTAGGAGACCCGAGACAGCCGAGGACTGCAGGCAGCAAAACACTGACAGGACAGAGATTTCATCATCATCATCATCAGGTACTTGCTTGTGGGGATGCTGGCAGCAATTGATGGCACACTGGCAGCAATTGATGGCACACTGGTGGCACACTGACAGCAATTGATGGTACACTGGTGGCACACTGGCAGCAATTGATGGCACACTGGCACCAATTGATGGCACACTGGCAGCACTTGATGGCACACTGTTGGCACACTGGCAGCAATTGATGGCACACTGGCAGCAATTGATGGCACACTGGCAGCAATTGATGGCACACTGGTGGCACACTGGCAGCAATTGATGGCACACTGGCAGCAATTGATGGCACACTGGTGGCACACTGACAGCAATTGATGGCACACTGGCAGCAATTGATGGCACACTGGTGGCACACTGGCAGCAATTGATGGCACACTGGCAGCAATTGATGGCACACTGGCAGCAATTGATGGCACACTGGTGGCACACTGGCAGCAATTGATAGCACACTGGCAGCAATTGATGGCACACTGGCAGCAATTGATGGCACACTGGCAGCAATTGATGGCACACTGGCAGCAATTGATGGCACACTGGTGGCACACTGGCAGCAATTGATGGCACACTGGCAGCAATTGATGGCACAATGGCAGCAATTGATGGCACACTGGTGGCACACTGGCAGCAATTGATGGCACACTGGCAGCAATTGATGGCACACTGGCAGCAATTGATGGCACACTGGTGGCACACTGGCAGCAATTGATGGCACACTGGCAGCAATTGATGGCACACTGGCAGCAATTGATGGCACACTGGCAGCAATTGATGGCACACTGGTTTATGTATGTCTTAGTGATTAACATCACAACTTCATTGATTTGAAATTGATACCCTTATTTTTTGTATGATTTTTGCTTTTGCTCATCACTGCCACACACATGCAGCCATGCATTGCACGTGTGTGGCAGTAATGAGCAAAACTAAAAATCATACAAAAAAAAAGCTATCAATGAAGTTGTGATGTGAATCAATCACTAAGACAATAAGACATACATAAACCATAATTTATGACACGGCATACATTGTCGTTTGGCAGGACTTTATGGGGACAATGTCTGCAGTCTCTGATCCTCTCTAGTATCATGTCTGCAGTCTCTGATCCTCTCTGGTATCATGTCCGCAGTCTCTGATCCTCTCTGGAAATTTTCACTAATATGAGTCACAAATAGTGAAAAATGTTTTCTTGTAAGGCAACCTCACTTTTTCATTGATTAACTATAACAAGTACTCGTACCAGTTGTCCAACAATGATATTTACTGCTTTTTATAAAGAAATACAATTGATTTTATGCAGTATTGAGTTTAGCCTTTTGGCCCGGCCCTCCAAAATATTTTTAGTTTCTCATGTGGCCCCATCGAAAAAATAATTGCCCACCCCTGGTATAACAGATATACTATTAACCAACCTATTACCCCAAAACCCCCAAACCCAACCTTCTTCCCATTAAATGGAGACCACACCAATTGTTGGGTAAATTATAGGCCGTAGCAGCCTTCTTTTATTAAGGGTAATAAGTTTAACAATTTTGGCATAAAAACACACCTGTCATCCTAAATAACTGACGTTGGTCTCCGCAGGCAAAAGGCCATTAACTGTAACACTATATATATATATATAAACATATATATATACAAAAATCAAACCTTATATATATATAAACATATATATCTACGAATAACTCCTCAATTGCACTGCGGTCTCTCGTGCCCTTCTGACAGGCCTCAAGCCGATGCTGGCTCAGAGACCTTCCCAACCGCAGTGCTCCATACCGTTCCCTCCAGGTAACCTCCGTTATCTGGGCACCATCATTTTCCTGTCACCGACTGGTCTTAAATCCCTTATTTTAACCGGCTCCTCCTTCACCCGCAGAGACCAAACCACGCTGCCACGACAACCTCAACGAACCTATGGATGAAACAAGCAAACACAAAAACAACATGCAACGCCACAACACCGACATACACCACGGACCTACATAAAGAGAAAGACAACAAAACAAGGGAGGGTGGGAACAGGGCCGGCCTTAGGTGTTTAGGCGCCCTGTGCGAGCTAATCTTGTGGCGCCCCCCCCCCATCTTCACCCCCTCGCCCCCTGGTCACCTAAACATACACAAAGAGGAAAAAAATATTTGTAACAAATAATTTGTTTTAATAAACAAACAGACAATTTAAGTGCGTCTCAATGGACCTTTCACACGGAGTCCTGCAAGCAGCATCTTTGGAGCAGCTTTTGGGCACTGAAAAAAAACGCTCCAAAAACGCCCCTCTCCATTGAAATGAATTAAAAGCGATGTAAAAACGCCTTACCCTTTCACACTGAGGCACTGCAAAAACGTCCTAAAACGTTAGGGTCTTAGCGGTGCTTTACCAGCACATTGGGATTGCAGATGAGGCTTCGCTTGAATAACGCCTCAATAACGCTTGAATAACGCTCAAATAACAGTTAAGCCTTTAATTGCTCTAGATCAGGGGGTCTCCAAACTGCGGCCCAGGGGCCAGATGTGGCCCTTTACTTGCTTTTATCTGGCCCTTGGGGCAATATTTCATCTTCTGACATAAAAAATGGGGCACAATTCCTCCTAATGACACCAACAATGGGCCACAATTCCTCCTAATGACACCAACAATGGGCCACAATTCCTCCTAATGACACCAACAATGGGCCACAATTCCTCCTAATGACACCAACAATGGGCCACAATTCCTCCTAATGACACCAACAATGGGGCACAATTCCTCCTAATGACACCAACAATGGGGCACATTTCCTTCTAATAACACCAACAAAGGGGCACAATTCCTCCTCTTACTGACACCAAAAAACGTGGCATTGTTTACTCCTGCTGATACGGAACATTTTTGCTATTTCCAGTGGCCACAGCCCGGCCCCCTAAAGTCTGAAGGACAGTAAACTGGCCCTTCATTTAATACGTTTGGAGACCCCTGCCCTAGATGATTAACCCCTTGCCAGCCAGTGTCATTAGTACAGTGATCACTGTATTAGTGTCACTGGTTCCCACAAAGTATCAGATTGTCAGTCACAATATCGCAGCCCCGCTATAAGTCCCTGATCTCCGCCATTACTAGAGAAAAAAAAATCCGTAAATATATCCCATAGTTTGTAGACACTTATTAGGATATTTTGTACCAAAAACATTGACCTAAATCAGAGGTCTCCAAACTGCGGCCAGGGAGCCAGATGTGGCCCTTTGCTTGCTTTTATTCCGGCCCTTGGGTACAATTCCTCCTACTGCCACCAATGATGGGGCACAATTCATCCAATGACACCGATAATGGGGCACCATTTCTCCCAATGACACCAATGATGTGACACAATTTCTCTTAATGACACCAATGATGGGACACAATTTCTCCTGACAACACCGATTATGGGGCAACCATTACTCCCATTGACACCAATTATGGGGCACAATTTTTCCCAATGACTCCAATGATGGGGCACAATTTCTCCCATTGACACAAAAGATGGAGCATGGTTTTTTCCCCACTGACATCAGGACATTTTGTACTCCAAATGGCCACAGTCTGGCCCTCCTGAAGCCTGAAGCACAGTAAACCAGCCCTTTGTTTAGAAAGCTTGGAGACCCCTGGCCTAAATTTATGAAAAAAAACGTTAATAAAATTGGATATGTTATATAGCAGAAAGTAAAAAAATATTTTTTTCAAATTTGGTCTTTTGTTAAAACAGAAAAAATAAAATAACGCAGAGGTGATCAAATACCACAGAAAAAAAAAATACAAATGTTATTTGTGTACAGCGTCGCATGACCGCGCAGTTGTCAGCTTAAGTTATGCAGTGCACATCGCAAAAAATGGCCTGTCATGGAGGGGGGGTAAATCTTCCAGAGCTCACGTGGTTAAACCGTGACATTTTTTTGCCCAGAGTTTATTTATACTTCAGGCAATAAACATGGGGTGTCACAAACATGAAGTGATCCTCTGTAGGAGTACAGGCCAATTACAGACTGCCTGAAGTATAAATAAACTCTGGGCAAAAAAATCGAACCTCTGGAAGATTTACCCCCCCCCCCCCTTTCATGATAGGCCATGTTTTGCTATGTGCGCTGCTTAAAGTGGAGGTTCACCTAAAAAAAAAAAAAAAAAATTATCATTGCATTAGGCTATTTAGTAAAATGAGAATCTGCGTTTGTTTTTTAAAAATGCTAGCGGGACATACCTTTTTCTATATAGATGATCAACGCGGCTTCCGGATATGGTCGTCGGGGCTGGGCGTTCCTAATTGATTGACAGGCATCCCGACGACGCATACATCACGTCACGAGTAGCCGAAAGAAGCCAACGTCGGTGCGGCTCTATACGGCACCTGCGCACCGACGTTCGGCTTCTTTCGGCAACTCGTGACGCGCTGTATGCGTTGTCGGGAGGCCTGTCAATCAAATCGTTCCTAACGCCCACCCCCGACGACCATACCCGGAAGCCGCGTTGATCATCTATATAGAAAAAGGTATGTCCCGCTAGCATTTTTAAAAAACAAACGCAGATTCTCATTCTACTAAATAGCCTAATGCAATGATAAAAAATGTTTTTTAGGTAAACCTCCACTTTAACTTAAGCTGACAACTGTGATATTTGATCACCTCTGCGTTTTATTTTTTTTCATTTTTTTTTCTCTAACAAAAGACCAATTTTGAGAAAAACATTTAATTTTATGTTTTGCTATAACATATAACATTTTTTTTACAGGCTCACATCTGGTGTACAGGTGGGGGGGGGGGGGAGAGGGAATGACAGGTGTGAGCCTGCTAGATAAGGGGGAGGGGACGGGCTGCCTTACCGTTACTTTTCTTCAGAGTTACGGCAGTCTGTCAGGCAGGTCCCGGCTTCAGTCGGTCAGTGCTCTGCTGTCTCTTGGCGCCATTAGGATTTGAAGCTGAGCGGCATGCATCACGCATGCACGCTTTACGCTACGGCGCCGCGCTACCCAGGCCAGTACCACCTGAGACAAGGAGAGGAGAGGAGGAGGGAGGGTCAAGACCCCGTGCATGAGTGTCAGCGGGTGCGACGCTCCCCCCCCCCCGCGCAGCGCCGGGGTGCCGTGCTCTTGCTGAGCAGTGACACGGGCGGCGGCCGCCCCTGCTCCTGCCACATTCAACACATTTTTTGTAAAGTGACTGCAAGATGTGACAGCCGCACGGCGCCTGTATTGTCCAAGGCGCCTTGTGCGATCGCACAACTCGCACAACGCAAAGGCCGGCCCTGGGTGGGAACTTCTCAGTGCGCTGTGCGTGCCCTGGGGGCGGGAACAAGCCCTTTTATGCCTTCCTCTCTCCGCCCCCTCTCATCCTGCAGCCAATGGTTAATTTGCACTGTTAACCTAGTCATGTGGGCCCTCCTCCGAGTCACTGCGCTCCTAGCTCCGGGCTTTCTTGACTATAGTATAACAGATATACTATTAACCGACCTATTACCCCAAAACCCCCAAACCCAACCTTCTTCCCATTAAATGGAGACCACACCAATTGTTGGGTAAATTATAGGCCGTAGCAGCCTTCTTTTATTAAGGGTAATAAGTTTAACAATTTTGGCATAAAAACACACCTGTCATCCTAAATAACTGACGTTGGTCTCCGCAGGCAAAAGGCCTCTAACTGTAACACTATATATATATATATATATATATAAACATATATATATACAAAAATCAAACCTTATATATATAAACATATATATCTACGAATAACTCCTCAATTGCACTGCGGTCTCTCGTGCCCTTCTGACAGGCCTCAAGCCGATGCTGGCTCAGAGACCTTCCCGACCGCAGTGCTCCATACCGTTCCCTCCAGGTAACCTCCGTTATCTGGGCACCATCATTTTCCTGTCACCGACAGGTCTTAAATCCCTTATTTTAACCGGCTCCTCCTTCACCCGCAGAGACCAAACTATGCCACAGCACCCAAGGGTAAAACCTTATCCTCGGGTGCCCCTCCACACCCTAATGGCCCTCTGTATCCCGTCTTGTAAACCCAGAAACCACATATCTATCCCAACTCCGGTAAGGTGCACCCCATCTCCTCGCAGGTACCTCCAGGTTTCTTCCTCCAGCTCCATATGGCGCACCACCAACCCCCCGTTCCTTGCCATGAACCTGCCCACATCCCGGTTGATCTTTCGTCGGGCCCTGTTGATCCTGCTTACTGACCTCGCTAACCTCCAGGTTGTCCGAGCAATCATGTCAGACCAAATTATCACCATATCTGGAAACTCCATCCTCAACCTCAGGATATCGAATTTGATATCCCTGGTGACTTCGAGCATCGATCTGACCCCCAGATCGTTACCTCCGACATGTAACAACAGCACGTCGGGAGGCCGGTCCAGCCGCGCAAAGCGATGCACCTCTGGTACCATTCTGCCCCAAAGCATCCCCGGGACCCCCAGCCAGCGCACACAGGCTTCCTCCCTCGGGAAGCCCAGTTGCCGACCATCCGACCTAACATCCGCCCGCCTAGCTCCCCATACCACATAGGAGTGGCCCAGAATCCACACCAAGGCCGGGGTCCCACCTGAAAGAGAGATAATACAAACCGGGTAATACACCGAGCCTCTACACACTGATACCCGAACATTACCCCCACTTTACCCTTTAACCCAAACAAAACACACCCCCCCATCAGGACTTACCCTTACAAAAGGTGGGGGCGAACGTAGCTCCGAAATCTCTTAGATTCCCACCTGCCAATTTGCTTCACCACCTCTACTCCCAAACCGCATCTATGTGCTTCAGTTGCCGCGCCAATGCGGAAAGAGTGAGACGAAAAACCTTTCTCGTCCACTCCGACCATACGCAGCCCTTTTTTAAAAATGGAAACAAATTGGCACCTGGAAAGGGGGAACCCATAACCATGTATCAAAAAGGAACCCTCTGACCCAGGGCGTATAGTGAGAAACGCCCGAATCGCCCCTACCGGGCACAGCGTCGACCCTGGCAAAGCAAATAGCAGCACCTCCTGTCCTTTTCCCGCCTGGTCCGTTTTTGATCTGCACAGCCACAGAGACACCCTGTCCTGACTACAACTTACCTCGTGATAACCCAGGCCGCCGGGCCTCTTCTTCGATGGGCTCACCAATTCCCCTATCCTAAAGGCACCAAAGAACGCCAATATGAACGCTACCTTAAACAAAGCCGCCTCGTACTCCGAGGAACAAATCAACGGCAACCTCTCCACCAAACCTTGCAACACCGAGAATGAAACCGGGCGCCTAGCATCCCGGGTCACCCGAGCTTTCCTATACCCCTTGAGCGCTTGCCTCACCCAGAAATCCTTGGTGAAATCCTGGCAACCACGCAACTTGAACAGGAACGCCAACCCAGCCATCTTCCGGTTTACTACCGACACTGACACCCCATCTTCCATGTTCCTGGCTACCCAATAAAATAACAAACCCCGCACTTCCGCCCCAAAAGGATCAATTGCCGCCCAGCTAGCCAAAGACTCCCACTCCTGCCATACCTTACCGTACGCCACCCATGTGGATTCACTCACTGACCCATCCGGAGATCATGCCAACGCAATCCTCCACAGCTCCTCTGGACAAGGTACTCCGTGTCGTTCCGACGCCGGCACCAACTCTCGGAACCTGTCCCACTGAAAACGAGATAAGGCGTCAGCAATGACGTTCTCCACTCCCGGTATATGAACTGCATGCATAAAGACATTCAATTGCAAAAATCTAAGCACCAGGTGTTGCAGCAAGCGCACCACTGGCGGCGAGGAGGCCGATACCCGGTTAATCGCCTGCACCACTCCCAGATTGTCGCAATGAAATCTCACTTTCTTATCCCTAAACTCAGCCCCCCACAGTTCCACCGACAGCACCACCGGAAACAATTCCAGCAGGACCAGGTTCCTTGTGAACCCCGCTTCCACCCAGCTCGCCGGCCACGGGCCCACGCTCCACTTGCCCCGGAAAAAGGCTCCGAAGCCCGTGGAGCCCGCCGCGTCCGTGTAGAGCTCCAAGTCAAAATTGCTGACCGGGCCCGTCATCCACAAAGCCCTACCATTAAAATCTTCCAAAAATGAGTGCCAAACCCGTAAATCCTCCCTCCCTCCCCGCATTTTGAAGGCTAACAAAATGCGTGGGGGACTCCACCCCCGCCGTGCTGGCAGACAGCCGCCTGCAAAAAACCCGCCCCATAGGCAATATGCGGCACGCAAAATTCAGCTTACCCAGTAATGACTGGAGCTCCTTAAGCCGAACCTTGCGCACCCCCACCATGCCCCGAACTTCCGCCTTAAGCGCCACTACTTTTTCTTCCGGCAATCTGCATTCCATGACTTCGGAGTCCAAAGTGATCCCTATAAAAGTCATGACCGTGCGCGGACCCTCCGTCTTCTCAGGGGCTAAAGGAACCCCAAAACTCTCCGCCACATGTTCCAGGGTGGCCAGGAGTACCGCAGCCACCCTGGAGGAAGCCGACCCCACGCACAGAAAGTCATCCAGATAATGGATAACCAAATTCACCCCCGACACGTCCCTCACCACCCACTCCAAAAAGGAGCTAAACATCTCAAAGAACGCACAGGAGATGGAACACCCCATATGAAGGCACCGGTCCACATAGAACTGCCTCTCCCAGAGACACCCCAACAGCCTGAAGCTGTCCGGGTGAACAGGCAACAGCCGAAATGCCGCCTCAACGTCGGTCTTCGCCATTAAAGCCCCCTGCCCATAACGCCTGACCCAGTGAACCGCAGCATCAAACGACGTGTAACTGACTGAACAGGCCTCCGGATCAATGGCATCATTGACCGACCCACCTTTCGGGAACGACAGGTGGTGTATCAGCCTAAACTTGTTAGGTTCCCTTTTGGGTACCACCCCCAGTGGAGAGACCACTAGGTCCGCCAAGGGTGCCGCCTGAAAAGGACCGGCCATGCGTCCCAGCGCCACTTCCTTCCGCAGTTTTTCGGAAACCACTTCCGGATGAAGCAACGCAGACCGCAAATTCCGCGGCACCGGGGGGAACGACCCCCAGGTCACACGGAATCAAAAACCCCACAGAAAATCCCCTCTCTAACATGGCAGCCGCCCCCCTATCAGGATATCTACCGAGAAACGGCCGCATCCTTTCCACCTTCACCGGAGTCTTCCCTCTTGTTAGCAGGCTCCCCGGCATGGCCCCTGTTCTGCTTAAAACATTTGCAGGAGCCCGCGTTAAATTGCCAGCACACCCCTTTAGCCCGACCGGCCGGTTGCCCCTGGGAAATGGAACCCCCGGCCCCCCTGGAAATAACTGCCCCGGAGCCCTGGCCGCTGTCATCAAGCACAACCAGAGGTTCATGTCCTTTTGATTCCAGCGCAGGTCCGGCCGAACCGCCATCCTCTGCCTAAACTGTTCGTCGTACCTGAGCCACGCCAAACCCCCATACAACCTATAGGCCTCCCCAATAGCATTTTGGTAAATAAACAACCCCGAACAACATTCCGGCTTCTTTTCCCCCACCACACATGCCATTATGCTAAACGCCTGTAACCAATTAGAGAACGTACGCGGGATCAGCCGGTACCTGCGCCTTTCTTCTTCCTCTTTTTTGGACTCGTCTGGTTTACCCCTATCCAAGTTAAATTTTTCTAATGGGAGCAAAGAAAAAATCTCCACATACTCACCCTTCCATATTTTTTCTGCGTTCTCAAATCTGCCCACCAGCTCCTTCATACATGCCAAAAACCCCGCAAACCCCCCCGCTGCCGCGCCCGCCCCCCGCCTAACACATTGCCAGGGGGCGCAGGGCCGCCCCCCCCCCGCCCTGTGGGTACCTCCCAAGCTAAACGGTCCCACCATGTTCAAATCCACATCAATCAAGGAAGGAGAAAATGATTTACCCGGCTGCCTAGGGATTGCTCCACTAGCCGACAAACGCGACTCCACCGCAGCTGCCCCCCCCGGGGGGGTGGATACTCATCAGACTCCGACAGCTCCCCTTCGGATCGGAGCGTAGCAGGCTCATCAGACACAGCCGACAACTCGCCAGGGGAAGGATCCCTGGCGGCCGCGGGCCTGGCGTCCGACCGCCAGACCCGTTCCCCGATTTCGCCGTCGCCTTCCGAGGGAGGGGCCCCCAGCCCCGCCGCCTGCTACAACGCTGGTCACTGCAGGCAACACCGCTGAAACATCCGGAGACAGGCCGCCGGCCGCGGAGGTGCATCCACCTCCGCGCCCGGCGGCCTGTCTCCGGATGTTTCAGCGGTCGTGCTCCTGGGCCTCCCTCACAGAGGCGCCGAACCCCGCGTAACAACGCGGGGGGCGGGGCCCGCAACTTCCGACTCCATCCGCCGTGCGGGCACCGCGGCCGCCCCAGGACTGGCAGAGCGGCTGCCCGCAGAACCCCGTCCGCGCTGGTGATTCCTCCCGGTCCCCCCCCCCGTGGTTTTGGTCGCCCGCTTGGCGGGGGGGCCCGGAGGGGCCCGAGGATCGGGACTCCCAAGATGACGCTGGGCTCTGGGGGACGAATCGGGGGAGAAGCGCTCCGGAGGCCGCGACCTCCGAGCGCGTCCCGAATCCCGCCCCCCCTCGGCAACCGGTGTGGGCGCACCCCCCAAAATCGGTCGCAGCTGCTCTCGCAGCCAGTCAGGACCATGAGCCGCCGCCTCCGCCTGCAACTGGGCCCAAATAGCAGCCAGGTCTGACATGCTTCCTACCTCAAACTTCTCAGCGCGCTGTGCGTGCCCTGGGGGTGGGAACAAGCCCTTTTATGCCTTCCTCTCTCCGCCCCCTCTCATCCTGCAGCCAATGGTTAATTTGCACTGTTAACCTAGTCATGTGGGCCCTCCTCCGAGTCACTGCGCTCCTAGCTCCGGGCTTTCTTGTAAGAGAGTGATGAATGTGTGTGAGGAATGAGTGAAAAAAAGACTAGTAAAACACTGAAAAACAAATGCTGCAAATAAAAAGGAGAGGGAGGTGATGTGGTTGCAATGTGTGGATGCAGGGATGGACTGGCCATAGGGACTACAGGGAGTTTCCCGGTGGGCCGATGGCTCAGTGGGCCGTTTTTTAAAACAGAGATGCTGCTTGGAGGACTTTTTCTAACGCCCTGGCAGCGCCCCAGTGTGAAAGCACTCAGGCTTTCACACTGGGACTGCAGCGGAAGCGTTTTTCAGTCGCTTTACAGGCGCTATTTTTAGCCCAAAGTCCTACACTCACCCCCTCTCTTTTTCTTACACTCACCCCCCTCTCTCACCCCCTTTCCCTCAACCCTCCCTCTCTCATTCCCCTCTCTCTCACCCTCTCATGATATACAATAATGGATGTAGGGGCCTTTTGGTGGGCGTGATTTTTTGGGGGGTGGGGGCAGCATTTTATTGAATTAAAGTGGGCCGGTCTGGATGAAGTCCAGGGCCAAATTTTTGTCCCAGTCCAGCCCTGTGTGGATGGGAAATGAGAATAAAATGTGAGGAGGAAGTGAGAGTGGGAAAAAGGAAATGATATGCAAGTGAGAATGACAAGTGGGAGAAATATAAATATGAAAGAGTGTTACCTTGGTTGTCACAAAGTAGTGACAAAATCTTTAGAGTATGGACAAAATCTTTAGAGTATGGACAAAAGATTCAATAAAGACCAAGTTTCAAGGAAAAGAAACATTGGAATTCAGTGATAGCATGTTCCCAACCTGCAATTAATGAGAAGGGATACATTAAAGCGGGAGTTCACCCATTTAGGAATTTTTTTTTTCTCCCATAAGGTTCCTGCTCGTTCGGTCTAGGGGAATCGGCTATTTGTAGTAAAATATGAGCTGTACTTACCTGTTTTCGAGCTGCATCTTCTTCCGTCGCTTCCGGGTATGGGTCTTCGGGAGCGGGCGTTCCTTCTTGATTGACAGCCTTCCGACGGTCGCATCCATCGCGTCACTCGTAGCCGAAAGAAGCCGAACGTCGGTGCGGCTCTATACTGCGCCTGCGCACCGACGTTCGGCTTCTTTCGGAAAATCGTGACGCGATGGATGCGACCGTCGGAAGCCTCTCGGAAGACTGTCAATCAAGAAGGAACGCCCATTCCCGAAGCCCATACCCGGAAGCGACGGAGAGGATGCATCTCGTAAACGGGTAAGTACTGCACATATTTTAAAATAAATAGCCGATCCCCCTAGTAAAAACGAGCAGGAATCTAAGGGGGAAAAGTGCCCTCTAAGGGTGAACCCCCGCTTTAAGATAAATTACCAGCATAAGGTGGATTAAGGATGAAGGTAGCTAGGTCTGAGCTTACCCTGAGGGGATAGTGTCCGCCCTCCTGGAGATACCAAGGTCCTCTGGGAGAGTCCCACTGGGGTGATCCCCTTGGCGTGTGTGGATGCCAAATCAGCGTCGCCCACTGTCGTCGCTTCCACATACGCCAGCGTAACGTGATGGCGGCATCACGCAAGCACGACAAGGCCGTGCATGCGCGATAGACGCAGAGGCGCTCGGAAGCAGCCACACATGCTGCCAGCAGGGGAGAACAGCCCCCATCAGACAGGCAAATAATCGCCATCTGGTGGGGACTTGAGAGCGCACATTTTATTCTCATTTCCCATCCACACATTGCAACCACATCACCTCCCTCTCCTTTTCATTTGCAGCATTTGTTTTTAAGTGTTCTGTTTCACATTTTTCCGCCTTTTACTAGTCTTTTTTTCACTCATTCCTCACACACATTCATCACTCACTTACATGCCTTTATTGCTTGTCTGTCTTTTTCCTTCCCCCGCTGTCTTTCCCTATCTCCCCCTCTCTCCACCTTCCTCACTTTTCCTCCTTTTTTCTTTTCCTCTTCTTTTTCCTTACACACACCGCCCTCATCTTTGTGACAACCAAGGTAACACTCTTTCATATTTATATTTCTCCCACTTGTCATTCTCACTTGCATATCATTTCCTTTTTCCCACTCTCACTTCCTCCTCACATTTTATTCTCATTTCCCATCCACACATTGCAACCACATCACCTCCCTCTCCTTTTTATTTGCAGCATTTGTTTTTCAGTATTTTACTAGTCTTTTTTTCACTCATTCCTCACACACATTCATCACTCACTTACATGCCTTTATTGCTTTGTCTGTCTTTTTCCTTCCCCCGCTGTCTGTCCCTATCTTCCCCTCTCTCCACTTTCCTCCTTTTTTCTTTTCCTTTTTCTTACACACACCGCCCTCATCTGTTGGTTAACCCTGTTCACTCCAGCTCATCACACACACTTCATTATGTCCCTTTTCACCCCATCCATTTTCACTCTTCCATGTCCCCCTCCCTCATTCCCATTCTCACTCTTTCACCGCTTCTTCAAATTCTCACCTTTAGTGTCTCTCAATTCAATTCAACCCATGTGACACTATCACTTAATACAAGAAATCTACATATTTAGTGTAGCGCTCATCCCCTAAGGAGCCGCTGGCTTGTTCTTGGGATCGGCATACCGAGGTACCTTGATATGGCCCAGGGGTGCAATTGTAGAAACAACAGTGAGCGAAGGTCCAGACAGTGAATAAAGGTTTCTTTCCAATGCTTTATTTTCCAGGCCAACACGGCCAACATCAACATAAATTGGGAAGGACAAAGTTGATGAATAGAGAGAGAGGAAAAACCTTGCAGTATCAGGCCTGGATATTGAATGGAGCAGTCAGTACTGCTCTGTATAGTACCAATTTGTAACTCGTTGCCACTCCAGCTGAGTGGGCAAAGTGCCCCCGGACAGACCCTTTTTTTACAGGCCCGGCAGCCGAGATGCCACTTAGGATCCCGGGAGGAACATGCCCCCCCCCCCACAGACCCGGCTCCGGGCCTCCGCCACAGGCCAATTACAATAACTTAGCTAGATAGATAGATGGAGCGAATCCTCCCAGCAGATTTCTGCATCGGTCACCAGATGACAGCAAACACACCCGTCAGTACTCTGGTCACGGGATCCCCAATTGGCCCGCCCAGGCTCTGTTGGACGACCTGCCTCCGGGTCCTCCTCAAACCGACTCCCCAATCGAACGGCACCCAGCCAGGGATCCTTTCAATAGAATCGGGAACCCAGCCAAAATTGACTGGGGTCCCCTTGTACCTCCGGAAGAGGTTCCAAGTGGTCTGCAACTATGGCCAGGTGGGCCACGCCGGCGGGGTCCATGGATGCGCGCACCCTGAAGGTGGATGCCGCACCTGGAACAGGGACCCCGCAAAGATTTTAGGACACATGACACCTGTCACAGAAATACTCCTCTCCAGCACGCCCTCTCAGAACCCCTCTGGCGCCAACTGCTGGCCAGGAATGACATTGCATCCCTGGACCACAGACTGACCCAGTGGACATTTCTGGAATGACAGAAGTCCCAAAATGTAAACAAATAGTGAATGGGAGCAAGGTAACTCTCCCATTCCCCACTAACTTTAGTGTAGTGCCCATACTGAAAGTAAGGGGGCACTACATACTCCCCCCCACTTGAAATTACACTGTCCCCAGTGTCCTAAAGCAATCGAGCCCGAATGCTGACCTGATACCTGCTAAAAAAAAAATAGAAAAGGAGGAAAAGAAAGAAGGACAGAATTCACACATGGTAATACAAATTCTTAAAATGGCATACAACATACACAACCCTGCTATCTATCTGCCCATTCTCCGCAGTGTTTGATAGTAGGTGGGTCCAGAAGAAATCCTGTATAGGAGAAAAAAAAATGAAAACATACAAAATGTACAGTATACTCTCTAATATGTACAACCTCTGAGGTTGGGATTTGAAACTGCACGCTCACGTCTGAACTCTGAACGCAAAGTTTCCTTCCCTAAAGAGTTCTAAATTGCAAGTGCTGTAAAAGAAATACTCTGTGCAAGAAATATCAAAATTCAACAGCATTGTCCTGCAAAGGAACAGTGCAGAACACTGCCCCTAGCGGTCAGTGTGCTGGTACTGCAACAGTCACAAGTTCAAAGGTGCAGAAATAGCAGCAAAGGGAAGTGGAAAAAAAAAACGGAAAAATAGTTTTCTCCTTATCGAATGTTCCAAACCTGCATAAAGAAAGTTGTCAAGGTCCCCACTCTAACTGACTGAACCCAACTCCCCCCCCCAAGAGTTCTACACAAAAGTTTATGTGGTTCTGGAGGAGCCAGAGGGAAAAGGGAAACCGGGAAGAAAAATTCAAACGGAGTGGGGGCAAAGTCCTTATCCAGAACTTCTGTAAAGTTAACAGACCATGCAAAGTCTGCATGTTTCTCACTTATAATTACAAGGGTCAGGCAACCAAATGGTGTCTCCTCTTGGAGTAATGGATTGCACTGTAAAGATCTGGTCTTCTTTCCCGGGGCACTTCAACACAACCCGGTCCCGGTAAATGTGTCGGCCCCAGCTCCAATCTCGATGGCATCCCTCGAACCTGGCTTTTAGATGGGGCACCCTTGGATCGGCAGCCACAAGGATATGAGGTGCCTCCAAATACGACCAGACAGCCTCCTGCCACCAAGCCTCTCACTCTTGATCAATCTGGTAGAGAAGAGGGGGTGGCACATATGGGTATTCATACCCGTATTCAGTGGCAACCTTCTGAATCACCACACGTTGTAACCGAGCCAAACTAGGCAAGATCTGCGGGTCTCCGCGTTCCGGCAACATCAAAGCGTCCGGTGCCCTTTTCAAAGTAGGAGCAACAAGGGGCACAGGGGTAGTGAGAGCAGCGACAGACACAAACTTGACTCACCCACTCCCCAGATTTAACGCGGGACATCCACCGACAGCTGTTGGGACCCACTCGGTGTGCTCCGGTCGGAGCGTTTCTTCCTCCCCTGAGTATCATCAGAGGTACTGGATTCCTTGGAGCCCTCCAACTCCGGGATGTTGTCACGATCATCAACCATAGGATCATCTGGTAAGAAATTAAAATCTGTTAGGCGCCACTCCTCTGCTGATAGAGTACCACAGGGTTTTTGCCATTACAGGGCCCTCCGGCCAGTCTGGGAGACACTGGGCAGGTTAGGCCCAACATCTCTGTTCCGCCACTAGACAGGAGGACAGACTGCCCCTGGGTAGATAGGCGGACGCCTGTATCCGTCACAGGCACTCCCGATGGTACAAATGCACTCAAAACCCTCGGTGAAGTGGTTGGAGGCCTCAGCCTCGGGGCAAAAACGCCCGGCTGTCGGAAGGCAGACATTGCCATGCAGTTCTCCTTCTTGTAGATGGGCGGTGCTTTTGCCATTTGGCGGGAATTTCCCTGGGCAAAGTGCCCCCGGACAGACTTTTTTTTTTACAGGCCCGGCAGCCGAGATGCCACTTAGGATCCCCGGGAGGAACATGCGCCCCCCCCTCACAGACCCGGTTCTGGGCCTCCGCCACAGGCCAATTACAATAACTGAGCTAGATCGATAGATGGAGCGAATCCTCCCAGCAGATTTCTGCATCGGTCACCAGATGACAGCAAACACACCCGTCAGTACTCTGGTCACCGGATCCCCAATTGGCCTGCCCAGGCTTTGTTGGACGACCTGCCTCCGGGTCCTCCTCAAACCGACTCCCCAATCGTAGCCGATTATTTTTATGAATGAGATGCCTTGAAGACTGCCTATGCTAATGCTGAGTGACTATCGTTGTTATGAGAAGGGACTATCCTATTCCTCCTCAATGTTCATGTTAATAGCTTCTAAGAACATTTTTGGTTCTGGGCACCAGCGCCAGTGCCTAAAGCCCAATTTTTCTGCCCCTGTTTAATTACAATTTTTGCTGTAATATTTTGCAGCAGGGCTTGTTCCTGCGTTCAACTAGAGTATCTGTGAGGGCTTGCAGTGTTGTGGCACCAGCACCACCACCAAAGGCCCAATTTTTCTGCCCCTGTTCAACAGGGGCATGTAATCAATTCTTGATCTATGATTTCACAGCAGGGTCCGTTCCAGCGCCCACCAAGAGTAACTGTGAGGGCTTACCGTGTTCTGGTACCACCAACACCTAAGGCACAATTTTCTGCAGAGTATATAGGGCAGGCCGTATAGTATATACAGGCGGTCCCCTACATTCAAACATCTGACTTATAAATGCCTCCTATTTTAAATGGAGGGAGACAACAGGAAGTGAGAGCAAATCTACCCCTCGTAAGGGAAATGCTCTCCTGTAATGCCGGGTACAGACGAGCAAACATGTACGATGAAACCGGTCCGTCGGACCGTTTTCACCGTACATGTCTGCCCAAGGATTTCTGTATGGTGGCTGTACTCACCATCATACAGAAATCCGCGCGTAAACAATACGCGGGGCGTGTCCGTGCCGTCGCCGCGAGGATGACGCTGCAACGTGGGCGGTCCTGCCAGTTCAATGCTTCCACGCATGCGTCAAAGTCATTCGACGCATGCGAGGGATGGCGGGCGCTCGGACATGTACGGTAGGTCTGTACAGACGACCGAACATGTCCGAGCGGGCAGGATTTCAGCGGGCTGTTTTAAAACAAGTCCAGAAATATTTGCCCGCTGGAAAAAGGCCCGGCGGGCAAATGTGTGCTGGAATCCTGTCCGCTCGGGCCTACACACGACCGAACATGTCTGCTAAAACTGGTCCGCGGACCAGTTTCAGCAGACATGTTCGGTCATGTGTATGGGGCCTAAGAGTTAATATGGGAAAAAGTTGTCTCCACTGATGCTTTATCACCAATCCCTGTTTCCCTAAAACCCCCAAATTCTATAAATCCTATTGTCATTGGGTCAAAAAGTGAGGTGAAATCTTCTGAACAGGGGCACAGACAGCAAAACAAATGTTACAGGGGTAATGATAACCCTTCCCTATGATATCCAAAAAGCTTAAAGGGGTTGTAAAGGATTTTTTTCCCCCCCTAAATAGCTTCCTTTACCTTAGTGCAGTCTTCCTTCACTTACCTCATCTTTCGATTTTGCTTTTAAATGTCCTTATTTCTTCTGAGAAATACTCACTTCCTGTTCTTCTGTCTGTAACTACACACAGTAATGCGAGGTTCTCTCCCTGATGTGGAGAAAGCCTCTTGAGGGGGCAAGCAGGAGTGTCAGGACGCCCACTAACACACAGCTTCTTTCTCTATCTGCAAAGTAAAGAGTGTCCTGACTCTCCTGCTCGCCCCCTCAAGAGGCTTTCTCCACACCAGGGAGAAAGCCTGGCATTACTGCGCAGTAAGACATCCCACAGGGATACATGTTTCAGGGATACCAGGTCAGATTTCGCTATTATTATATAATTACCACAAGCATATAGTGGAGTGGATAGCATAATCTATTTTGGCGCATTTTAACTCTTGACGAGCCAGATATTCAAACACAGTGCCAAAGCTAGGCATTCTTTCACCCAGGGCAACGAGTCAGTTCAGCACCCCCCGAACTGGATGGGGGGGGGGGGGTTCTCCATCCACATGCCCCCAGCCACCTGTCCAGAGAGAAAAGTTCTAATATTATACATAAATAAACAAAAGGATGATAATAATAATAATAATAAGGCATTTCAAAGTTTTGGTAATAGCGACATGGAGCAGTGGATGGTGTCAGTAGTTTTTTATTTGTATTATTTTTATAATTTTATATTTTATGAACTTTTTACAATATAAACACAGTTTACTATGCTTCAGTTATGAATGAACACAGTGATCGACCGATACCGATCACACACTGTGTGACATGTTTAACACCTCCTTCCCCTGCTCTGCATCCTGACGCATCCCTCGCAGAAGCTGGCGAGAGAGGAGAGGAGGGTAGCCGGAAGTGCTGTGGTGGGGATGAAGTGGGGGGAGGGCAGCAGAAATACATGGAACCCGGACCAGAAGGGCAGTGGGGATGCCATTTACTTGAACCAATCTGTTGGTTTTTCCTCCTGCAGCTGCCAAATGCTGGTGGGTAAGGATGAGCTCCAGCGTGTTCGAATGGTACACGTGCAGAGCCCGCCAGAAAGTCTGCACGGCGCTGCGCTAATCACAGCCAGGGAGACATTTCCCGATCTCTGCACCCGAGCATCAGGAAATGTCTCCCTGGCTGTAATTAGCGCAGCGCCGTGCAAACTTCCTGGCGGGCTCTGCACGTGTACCATTCGAACACGCTGGAGCTCATCCTTACTGGTGGGAGAGAGGCCAGAAGAAGAAGCTGCCTTTCAGCAGCTACAGGAGGAAAATACATCTGATCAGTTCTAGTAAATGCTGAAACAGAAAAAATATTGCGCATACCAAAATAAACCAAATTGTGTAACAGCTGCGTCTCAAAAATGTTATACAACATCAAACAAATATAAGGAGAAAAAGGAGTCGCGCTAAATATTGTTTTCTGTGATGAAAAAAAACGACGTTTTGGAAACGTCATTTTGCAAAACGACGTAGCATACACACCATCGCTTTTGTAAAAAGCTCTATCAAAGCGTGGTTCCGTCAAGCACGTACAACGTCACTATAAAGGGTCGTTTCCATGCGGAAGACGGCCTCTTTTGCTGATATCGTGTTGCTGCGTGTTAGTAAAAGTTTGGTGAGAGACGATTCGTGCTTTTCAGTGTTTGTGCTTTAAATTTCGTTTTCTGTCGTACAGTTTGTGTATTTGTCGTCGGATCTGTGATACAGTGCTTGTATTTAGGACGTATTTGTTTCGGCAGTGCGTTATTGTGTGCACGGTGCTGTTTTGCAGGTCGTTCTTCAGAGGCCATTCTGTACTTCAGGGCGTAATTTTGAGTCCGATCTGATTTGACGACCGTTTTCTAGCCATGTTGCGGGTACGAACTCGTCGCCGAGATCGTGCTGTGCTTGTTGTTAGGATGTGTGCTGCATCCCGGCAACGGTCCATGAACAGGGTGAGGAGGAGGTTGTGGACCAAGAACTGGTTGCTACGCAGGGACCAGTTCTGTCATATGCCTCTGCTGTGGGAGCTCCGAGAAAATAACCCTGATGATTTCAGGAATTTTCTTAGGATGTCTGACCCCGTATTTCAGCAGCTATTGGCTTTGGTGTCGCCTTATATCATCAGGCAGGACACCAATATGCGGGAAGCCATCACTGCTGAGCAGCGGCTAGTTGCTACGTTGCGCTACCTTGCAACAGGGAGAAGTCTGCAGGACTTGAAGTTCTCGACGGGCATCTCCCCCCAGGCTCTGGGCCTCATAATCCCGGAGACCTGTTCTGCCATCATTCAGGTTCTGCAGGAGGACTATGTTAAGGTAAGTGGTGTCCTTTCAATGCCCAAACTATATGTCTATATTGTCTGCCTTTTTTTTTAAACAAAAACACTCCCTAATTAACCTGTTTGTAATATGGTGATAATGTAAACTTTTTCTCCATGTATGCTTTTTTTCTAAATAATGTTTTCCCTACATGTATCTTTTAGTTAGTCAACCTGTCCAGCATTCTATTTTGGGGCCAAACCCACCTAGCCTAGTGCCTATATCCCCCTTTATTTGTGGCCTCCATTGTAGTCCCACCCCCCCTCCCACAATTTTTTTCTAATATCTTGCGAAAATATCTTTTTTTTACTAATATTTTTGGGGGTTGTTTGTCAGGTCACAAACTCATCTCGGGCCCCCCCCTCCCCCTAATGTTTTTTATTGCACATCAGAGGGGGTGATTAATCTTCCAAGTGATCCCATATTCTTTGGGTATATGAAATGACATGATTTTTTGATATTGGGATCCCTTGAATGTTTTGAGATATTCTGTTCACAATGTTTGTTTGAATGTATTTTTTCTTATTTTTCTATACAGTTCCCCACCACGCCACAGGAATGGCAGACTGTGGCAGCGGACTTCTCCCAGCGTTGGAACTTTCCGAACTGTGGAGGAGCCATTGATGGCAAGCACATCCGCATTGTGCCCCCACCCCATTGTGGATCCCATTTTTTCAACTACAAGGGGTTCCACAGCGTTGTGCTGATGGCGGTGGTGTCTGCCAATTATAAGTTCATGTACGTTGATGTTGGCAAAAATGGCCGGATGTCGGACGGCGGTGTCTTTGCGGAGACGGAGTTCGCCCAACGGCTTCAGTCGGAGGACCTAGGATTGCCACCTGCGGAGGAGAACGAAGAGGGTCTGCCCTTCGTGTTTGTAGCAGATGAGGCATTTGGATTGGGTCCCCACCTAATGAGGCTATTTCCCCAACGCACCCTCACCCCTGAGAGGAGGGTCTTTAATTATCGGCTGGCTAGCCGATTCAGATTGTTTTTAACTGCAATCAACCTTGCGGAATACAAGTGGAATCACGTAATCTTAAGCTGTTGCATTCTACATAATTATTTAAAAAGACATTCATCAACTTACCTAACGGTATTGCCTGATGAGGCAGATGTTGTGGCTCCGGAGCCGGGCCGTGAGGCTAGCCATACAGGCTTGGCCCCCCAAACCGCATGTGCAGTGCGTCAATAGTATGTGGATTATTTTATGGGGAGGGGGGCCATTGCAATGCCCGATCTTGGCTAAAAAATAAAATCTTCTTTTTTATGGAATAAACAGTGTATTTCGTTGTATTTTTATTTTCTTTTGGAATTTTGTGTATTGTAGCTTTTTCCTAGGTTCTCATAGAGCCATGTGTTTGGGATGTACTAAATACCCATCATTGTCAATCTTTACCAAACAAAATATACCTGAGTTATTTAATGAGTCAGCATTGATACAAAGAACTTGCCACACATTTTTGATCGTACAAATATGTTTATTTTTTACATAGCAAAAATCATTTTTTTTTTGGTATTTTTTTCATTTTTCAAAAATAGAATCAATATTTTTTTTATTTTTTTGTTTTTTTTATTTTTCAAAAATAGAATCAATATTTTTTTTTTGGTCTTTTTTTTTTTTTTCAAAAATAGAATCAATATTTTTTTTCTTTTTTTGCTCTTTTTTTCATTTTTCAAAAATAGAATCAATATTTTTTTTATTTTCTTGGTCTTTTTTTCATTTATCAAAAAAAGAATATTTTTTTTTTCTTTTTTTGGTCTTTTTTTTATTTTTCAAAAATAGAATCAATTTTTTTTTATTTTTTTGGTCTTTTTTTCATTTATCAAAAATAGAATCAATTTTTTTTTCTTTTTTTGGTCTTTTTTTCATTTTTCAAAAATAGAATCAATATTTTTTTTCTTTTTTTGGTCTTTTTTTCATTTATCAAAAATAGAATCAATTTTTTTTTCTTTTTTTGGTCTTTTTTTCATTTTTCAAAAATAGAATCAATATTTTTTTTATTTTTTTGGTCTTTTTTTCATTTAGCAAAAATAAAATCAATATTTTTTTTCTTTTTTTGGTCTTTTTTTCATTTAGCAAAAATATAATCAATGTTTTTTTTATTTTTTAGTTTTTTTTGATTTTTACACATCTAAAATCACAGCTTTTATACACAAAAAAGAAAAAAAGTACCCCAAAAAATTAAACCCTCCCCAAAACATTTATTACATTTTTCATCTGGCGTTCCAGCGTTTTGGCTTTGTGCCGAATTTCGCGGGAGGCAAGACGGATGTCTTCCACTTGTGCCCTGCACGCCAAGACCTCTGCGATGAGGAGCTGGGCACTATAGGTGTCAAGTCCCTCACCAGCACGATTTGTTCCTGAAATGTGGGACCAAAACATGTATTACAATTATGTAGGCCTACATCTACATTACCTGAAGCAGTGGTATATGATACTTTACCCGATGTTGTGGCAGGTTCCCCTTCGTCTACATCCCTCGGGGGTGTGGCTTGTTGTTGTTGTGCCTCCTGCCTTGCTGCTTCATTGTGCCCTACGAGATTGAAGAAAGGGTAAACATGAGATTCAAACATTCTAGAGGCCTGAAAGTCAAACAAACTAGCTTGTTCCTTTAAAAAAATGTGACTATTGTTGTTTTTAAAAACCCTTCTAAAACCCAAGATCAGTATTGTAGCCCTTCACAATGCACTTTAAAATCTCAGTAGATTTGGTGTCGTTTTCTTCATGGAAGCTAACCAAGTATCCACTGGATCTGCTCACCTCTGTGTGACACCCGACATAGGTTGTTGTTGTGACAAAGAATTGTGCTACTGAGTCCACATGTGTAAACAACTGCTAAGCAAATGCTCCTTTTTCGGTATATTAAGGTATTATTTCTGGTTCAAATATAGTTAGAAACACATCTATATCCATTCCACAATTGATGTCACCTCAAACCAAACAGATGTCACAACTTTCATGTTTGTGGGTCGAATAATTGGTCGTAGGAGTTGTCGTTCGTTCGATCCTAAATAATAAAAAAAACTATCTTTTTGTCTGATACAGTGATTGAACTCCCCTTTGCCCAAGCGAACTAGGCATGATGCCATTTCTCACAAAGATCGTCTTTTCTTATTTAAAGTCAGCGAATGAACTCCGACGACAAAATCTTGTGCCCACAATCATAACAAAAATTCTGGGCAACCTGAAAGAAAAAACACATGGCACAAAGAACACACCCAAATAATTAATACACATGAAAATTACTTACTTCTTCTTCTAATGACTCTTTTTATTTTTGCAAGCTGCTGGGGTTCTCTTTTTTTGAGGTCTGACCATCTTTTACGCAGTTGCTCTCTGCTCCTGCGTTTACCAAACTTACGATGGAGCCTCTTGATGACCTTCTCCATAATTGCGGCCTTTACTTTATTGGGATGCCTGTACGGGCCATGTTTGGCATCATAGTCCTCCCTCCTAAATATGATGACCATCTCCACCATTTCATGGAATGACATGTTGGAGGCTCTGCACCGCTGCCTGGTTCTTCTGGCTGGTTGGGCCTGGCCTGCCTCCTGGCTTGAGCTAGAAGCCACATTGTACTCCATTTGATCCATCATCTATCTTCCTCTCAAAACGACAGAGAAGGGGCGTGGAAAAGACTATTCCGAACGTCAGGGGCGGGGTGTCCTGCGGAGCGTCACGCGTGCGTACTGTAAAAAGGGATCCGACGTGTTTGAAAGTGGCGTGCAGAGTCTGTTGAAGAAGGCGGAAGTCACGATCGTTTCAAACGACGGTACGTAACTTAATTTTACACTTTTTTATAGTGAACAGGGAATGAGTTTGTGGGCTAGATATGGTGAGAAAGCTTATTAGTAGTAGTGGCTTGACTGACATTAGGTTTTTGTTTATATGTTTGATTTGCAGAAATAATGGATCCCTTCAAGGAAGCAGACTTCATGACTGAATTTATTCAGAAATGGAAAGAACATCCTGTTCTGTGGCAAACAAAAAAGACAATTAATAAAAACAAAGATGCCAGAGAAAAAGCAAAGGAGAGCATGCTGGAATTTGTTAAAACAAGGGTCCCCCACGCCACAAGAGACACAGTCAAGAACAAAATAAATTCCATCAGGGGCACCTACAGGGCCCAACGGGTCCAAGTCCTGGCCTCAATGAGGTCTGGGGCTGCAGCTGACTCCATCTACAAACCTAGCCTGTGGTACTACAGTCAGCTGCAGTTCCTGGACGACCACATAGAGACCAGGCCATCCCTGTCTACCCTTCCCCCAAGAGGTAGCTCCCAGCTTCCCAGCAGTCAATCCTCCAGTGTTCCCTGCAGACAAGAACAGGCAAGCTCGGAGGAAGAGCAAGAGTTCCTGGAGGACCCCAATTGTGACCCATGGAGCCAGGTATGTCATTTTTATATGAATTTAGTATATGACAAGTATAATCTAATAATGATGTCAAATTGATGTTACTAGTGTTATAAATTCAAAGGGAATGTCCAAAATAATAAAATCATATCAATAGACAGTAGTGGCAAAACAGGATGGGGACAAGATAGAAAAATGAAGGGGTCGGAATGATTGTGTGTCATTTTCTGGTAGGCCATTAGGGGGGGGGGGACGCAATACACCTGCAAGGGGTGCCAGATGTCAAACACCCTTTTTGACACAAATCTATTTGACACTAGTGTTGAGCAGAATACGCCATATTCGATTTCACGATATATCACGAATATATAGCCGAATATTCGAGAAATATTCGCTAAATTCGAATATTCGTGATATTTTATCGAAATGAAATGATTGCGAAATTTCGCTATTGCGAATGCGAAAATAATTGCGAAATTTCGGAAGGAGCACTCTGATTGGCTCAGAATATTCTTGATATTTTTTCGAAATTTCGCAAAATGCGAATGCGATATTTATTGCGGAATTTCGACAAATGCTGTAGGAGCACTCTGATTGGCTCAGAATATTGCGAATGCGAAAATAATTGCGAAATTTCGGAAGGAGCACTCTGATTGGCTCAGAATATTCTTGATATTTTTTCGAAATTTCGCAAAATGCGAATGCGATATTTATTGCGGAATTTCTCCAAATGCTGTAGGAGCGCTCTGATTGGCTCATTCTGAAATCGAATATTCGAGATATTTTATCGCAATTTCACAAAATGCGAATGCGAAATTGATTGCAGATATTTCGACAACTGCTGTAGGAGCACTCTGAAATCGAATATTTGTGATATTTTAGCGAAAAAACAATATTGCGATTGCGATATATATTGCGAAATTCTCGATCGCGCATTCGCAATCGCGCAAACAACACGCGCCCAACACGCAACCATTTCCTGGACCCTTGCCAGTTTCCAACTTTATGTTCGCATCGCAATTTTGTGCTGCCCAAGTGACCATTCCTTGGAATTGTAAAATGGTTGGAAGCAATTTCTCACCCGCTGAGGAAAAGATGCTGATTAGTGTAAGTATTTTGACCACTGTTATTTCATTATCTTTAACTGCATTTTAGACTAGTTTAAAAGTTAGTATATAAGATCAGATATTAGTATTTCCCAAACAATGTGTCTCCTGTTGTTACAAAACTACAACTCCCAGCATGCCTGGACAGCTGCAGACACCCTGGTTGGTAAATGTGTATTTAGGCACTTTCCTTGCTATTTAGCATAATGAATTTAACATGTTGTGGACATAGGACGTATGCGAACGTCCTGACTTCAGGGTCCTTAAGGCCCAAGGCCGTTCGAATACATATTGCCCTTTAGATGTTGCAGAACTACAACTTCCAGCATGCCTGGGAATGCTGGCACTTCTAGTATTGTAAGTTCTGCAGGCCCACATTTTTCAGACCTTTATGCACGGGTCTCTAAACTGTGGCACCCTAGATGCAGCAAAAGTAAAATTCTTAGCATGCACTGACAGACCATGGCTGATGGGAGTAGTAGTTTTGCAACAGCTGGAGGTGGACTGGTCTTGAAACCCTGAGTTAGGTAACAAACTCGCAGTGTTTTGCAACCATTCTGCCTCCAGCTGTTGCAAAACTACAACTCCCTGCATGCAACTGGCTGCAATTACCCCCCCCTCCCCCAATGTAAATGTACAGGGTACATTCACATGGGCTGTGGCTTACAGTGTGCTTCTAGCTGAAGCAAATTTGGTGCTGCAGCTCAAACCCTCAGCGGGAAACTACTGTGAACCCCATGCCCCTCTGACTGTACCTTAAAAACACTACACCACACTAAATATAAATTAAAAAACAAAACATATACACATACCCCTACATAGCCACCCTCACCTCCACATTAAAAGAAAACATCTTGTACGGCACTGTTTCCTAAACGGAGCCTACAGCTGTTGCAAAACAACTCCCCGTTATTACCGGACAGCCATTAACTGTCCAGGCATGCTGGGAGTTAAAGTATAATTGTTGTACAGCTGGTGACGGTGAGCTACATGGTGTATCAGAGCATGCTGGTAGTTGTAGTTGTTAACCACTTGCTTACTGGGCACTTAAACACCCCTCCTGCCCAGAGCAATTTTCAGCTTTCAGCGCTGTCACACTTTGAATGACAATTACTCAGTCATGCAACACTGTACCCAAATGATTTTTTTGTCCTTTTTTTCCCACAAATAGAGCTTTCTTTTGGTGGTATTTGATCACCTCTGGGTTTTTTATTTTTTGCGCTATTAATGAAAAAAGACCGAAAATTTGGAAAAAAAATGATTTTTTCTTAGTTTCTGTGATAAAATTTTGCAAATTATTAATATTTCTTCATAAATTTTGGCCACAATTTATACTGCTACATGTCTTTGATAAAAATAACCCAAAATTTTTGGAAATTATTTGGTCTGTGTGAAAGTTTTAGAGTCTACAAGCTATAGTGCAAATCATAAAAAATTGTCACATCTGATCACACCTGATGTACTGAAGGCCTATCTCATTTCTTGGGACCCTAACAAGCCAGGAAAGTACAAATGCCCCCAAAATAACCCCTTTTTGGAAAGTAGACATCCCAAGGTATTTAGTAAGAGGCATGGTGAGTTATTTGAAGTTGTGTTTTTTTCCCACAATACTTTGCAAAATAAAGATTTTTATTTTTCATTTAAAAAATTTCTCAAAATTGTCATTGTAATAGCTTATTTCTCTCACATGGCATGTGCATACCACAAATGACACCCCAAAATACATTCTGCTACTCCTCCTGAGTAAAACGATACCCCATGTGTGAGACTTTTTCACTGCCTGGCCACATACGGAGGCCCAACATGCAGGAAGCGCCATCAGGGGTTTTAGGAGCATAAATTGCACATCTAACTAGTTGACTACCTATTACACTTTTGAAGGCCCTGGAACACCAGGACAATGGAATTACCCACAAAGTGACCCCATTTTGGAAAGCTAATACCCCAACGTATAATCTATGAGGCATAATGAGTCTTTTGAACGGTTTATTTTTTTCCAGCAGTTTTTGGAAAATGTGGAAAAAAAATGAAAACGCATTTTTTTTACACAAAGTTGTCCATTGATAAGATATTTCCAACACATAGCATGTACATACCACAAATGACACCCCAAAATACATTCTGCTACTCCTCCTGAGTAAAACGATACCCCATGTGTGAGACTTTTTCACTGCCTGGCCACATACGGAGGCCCAACATGCAGGAAGCGTCATCGGGGGTTTTAGGAGCATAAATTGCACATCTAACTAGTTGACTACCTATTACACTTTTGAAGGCCCTGGAACACCAGGACAATGGAATTACCCACAAAGTGACCCCATTTTGGAAAGCTAATACCCCAACGTATAATCTATGAGGCATAATGAGTCTTTTGAACGGTTTATTTTTTTCCAGCAGTTTTTGGAAAATGTGGAAAAAAAATGAAAACGCATTTTTTTTACACAAAGTTGTCCATTGATAAGATATTTCCAACACATAGCATGTACATATCAAAAATTACACCCCAAAATACATTCTGCTACTCCTCCTGAGTAAAATGATACCCCATGTGTGAGACTTTTTTACTGCCTGGCCACATACAGAGGCCCAACATGCAGGAAGCGCCATCAGGGGTTTTAGGAGCATAAATTGCACATCTAACTAGTTGACTACCTATTACACTTTTGAAGGCCCTGGAACACCAGGACAATGGAATTACCAACACACTGACCCCATTTTGGAAAGCTAACACCCCAACGTACAATCTATGAGGCATAATGAGTCTTTTGAATGGTTCATTTTTTTCCAGAAGTTTTTGGAACATGTGGAAGAAAAATGAAAACTCATTTTTTTTACACAAAGTTGTATGTTTCTAAGATATTTCCAACACATAGCATTTAGATAGCAAAAATTACACCCCAAAATACATTCTGCTACTCCTCCTGAGTACAACAATACCACGTGTGTGAGACTTCTACATAGCCTGACCACATACAGAGATCCAACATGCAAGGAACACCGTCAGGTGTTCCAGAGACACATAGTATGCACATACCAAGAATTACACCTCAAAATACATTATGCTGAGCAAAGCGTAAACAAAAGATTACCTGTGGTAATAGTAGCGCAGTTCTACAGCAGGATAGCACTGGTCCAGGCAGCAGGCAGGGACTTGGTCAGCAACGTCCAGGCAGGGATACTGTCCCGTCGGGGTTAGTGCAGGTGGTCAGTTCATGCAACAGGCAGAGGCATGATGGCATAGGTCCTACAGGCAGCAGGCAGAAGTAGGGCCTCGTTCAGGACAGAATGGGGACAGGGGTAGAGGCTTCTCCCACCCAAATCTCTTTGAAGCCTCCGGGCAACCAGACCCTAATCTAGGATGAGAAAACGAAAAAGTTTTCTTCATCCAGAAAAACTTTTCTGGCGCCCCTCACATATGTGAGACCCCTGTGTTCCCACTAGTCCAGTAGCAGGGTACAAGATCAGTCCATGAGGCAGGCAAAAACATGGTCAAACAGTCCGAGGTCAGTTCCAGATCAGGCAGAGGCAGTACAGAATCGTTGGGCAGAAGAATGGTCGAAAAAACAGTCCAGGGTCAATTCCAAATCGGGCAGAGGCATTACAAAATCGTTAGGCAGAATCGTGGTCAAAAAACAAGCCGGGGTCAGTTACAGAGCAGGCGGTGGCATAAGGGGTGTGAAGGTGTGTGAAGGCAGGAACGGAGGATTAATACTTTAGTTTGGTGTGGTAACGGCGAAAACAGTCAATTATACAGAGGCCTGGTTTGGAAGGACAATCGGCACAATGGTAAGCTGTGTCTCGTCTGACTCCTTCACTGGCGCATACCTTGCATCGTTTTTGACGTCGTCGGCCTGTTTCTGTGGGAGGGACTTTATCGGGAAAATGACGCTCGGCGAGACGACTTAAAACATCAGATCGGATGGTTTGGGGTGCATCGTTGGGGAAAATAAGGGCAGTGATAAGGTCCTCTTGGTAGCCAAGGAAGCGTTTGGGGTTTTGGGTGGAGTTGCTGTAAATTACAAAAGAATTGTATATGGCCAATTGAAAAAAATAAATGGCAACTTTTTTGTACCAATGGTACGTTCTTCTTGTGGCAAGATAGGGCTCAAGCATCTGGTCATTAAAGTCGACCCCCCCCATAAACAAATTATAGTCCTGGATGCAAGTGGGCTTTCGGATGGTGGTGCCACGCCTTCTGCGGGTTTCAACAATGGTGTCATTGTGGATAGTAGATAGCATATAGACATCCCTTCTGTCCTTCCACTTCACCGCCAAAACCGCATTGTTACGCAGACTTGCTGATTCTCCTCTTTTCAACTTTTGGTTCACCAGGCTTTGAGGAAAGCCTTTCCTATTGTTTCTGACGGTGCCACATGCTGGCGTCTGCTTCCGGTGCAGGTTGTGGAACAGGGGAAGAGAGGTGTAGAAATTATCTACGTATAGATGGTATCCTTTGTCTAATAGGGGGTTGATTAGTTCCCAAACAATTTTGCCACTTGATCCCAAGTAGTCTGGGCAATTAGGGGGATTGATCTGGGTGTCCTTGCCTTCGTATACTCTGTAGGCATACAGGTATCCTGTGACTCGGTCACACAATTTGTAGACCTTCACACCATAGCGGACTCTTTTGCTGGGCATGAATTGTTTTATTTGGAGTCTGCCACTAAATTTGATAAGGGACTCATCCACACAGATGTGTTGGTCCGGGGTGTACAATTGGGGGAATTTCTCGGAAAAATAATTGAGTAAGGGCCGGATTTTGAAGAGCCTGTCATGATCTGGGTGATTTCGGGGGTGGCACTGGGTATTGTCGTTGAAATGTAGGAATCTCATTATGGCAAAGTATCGGGCTCTGGGCATTATGGTGGAGAAGATGGGCATGTGGTAGATCGGCTTTTTGGACCAAAAGGCACGTGAAGTGTTTTTTGGGTTGAGTCCCATACAAAATGTGAGGCCTAAAAAATTTTTGAACTCGTCCAACGTAAGGTCTCTCCACTGGAAGGGACGGGCATAGTAGGACGTGGGATTGTTTGCAATAAATTGCTGTGCAAATAGGTTGCACTGGGCCACAATTTCGGATAGCATGTCCTCTGTAAACATGAGGTTAAAATAATCGAGTGGGGTAAAATTCTCCGTGTTCACTTGGATTCCTGGCTGGGCCGTGAAAGGGGGAATGTTGGCTTCTCCTGAAGTAGCAGGAAGCCACAAGGGGTTCTGAAGGGCATAGGGAAGGCTGGCATGGGTCCTGGAAGTTTGTTGCCGAGGCACTGCAGTGCTGGCAGATGGCACTGCGGTGCTGGCAGATGGCACGGCGGTGCTGGCAGATGGCACTGCGGTGCTGGCAGATGGCACTGCGGTGCTGGCAGATGGCACTGCGGTGCTGGTGGATGGCACTGCCTCCTCACGCCTTCGTTTAGCCGGCCGGCTATCTTCCTCCTCTGAGTCACTCAGTGTTGCGCTACTGATGGCTGGCTCATAAGCGACGTCAAACTCCGAATCAGAGTTGGAAAGGGACTCTGAAAGAGAGAGCTCCACGTTGCTCTCGTCGGGGGCAGAAATTATTTGGAAAGCCTCCTGAAGGGAATAGGACCTTTTGGACATTTTGCTGGTGTGTGCTAAACCTTCACTGATGGGCACTGATTGGCAGCACAGGTGGGCACTGATTGGCAGAACAGGTGGGCACTGATTGGCAGCACAGGTGGGCACCGATTGGCGGCTCAGGCGGGTACCGATTGGCTGCACAGGTGGGCACTGATTGGCGGCACAGGTGGGCACTGATTGGCGGCACAGGCAGGCACTGATTGGCGGCACAGGCAGGCACTGATTGGCGGCACAGGCGGGCACTGATTGGCGGCACAGGCGGGCACTGATTGGCACACAGGCGGGCACTGATTGGCAGCACAGGTGGGAACTGATTGGCGGCACTGGGATGGCTTGCACTGGGATGGCTTGCACTGGGATGGATGGCACTGGGATGGATGGCACTGGGATGGATGGCACTGGGATGGATGGCACTGTTGGATGGCACTGGGATGGATGGCACTGGTGGATGGGACTGGGATGGATGGCAGGCACTGTAACACTGTGTAACACTGTAACACTGTAACGATTATCACTCACAGAACTTCTCTCTCCTCACACGCTGTCTCTGTGTGAGGAGGGAGAGGCGGCAATGAGAGATGATCTCATATGTTTACATTTGAGATCTCCTCTCATTGGCCGCCCAGATCGCATCGCAAACGGCCACTCTGATTGGCCGTTTGCGGCGATCTCTAATTGGCTGTGTCCAAGGGACACGGCCAAAACAAAATTTCCCCGCTGCGCGCTCTGGAGCGCGCGCGGGGACCGCCCAAAGGGGCGGCCGTCAATTGACGGCACTTTGGCTTTTGGGATCCCCGCTGTAGCCGTCAATAGACGGCGCGAGGATCCCAAGTGGTTAAATAACATCAACTCCATTATTTATTCAAAATTAATTCATCAAAAAGTCAAAAGAAACAAACATATTATTGTTCCTATATAAAGATAGGGATGAAAAAAAATAATCTATTGTACAGGCCCATTATAAGTGTCCAAAAATAATTATAGCGGTCAGATGAATAGCAACGCATTTCTCCCCTATACGTGTATCCTGTGTTGTTAATCATATATACATAATTATGCAAATGATAATGGCTGCTATATTTATGCAAAAAAGGTGGCGACCGAAATGGCAGGATATAAAATCTGTCATGCTACCCCTGTCATTGATTAATAAGGCGAGAATGCTTCCAATTGTTGAATACCATAGATTTCCGTCATATATCCATAAGGCTTTAAACAAAAGTATTACAATATACTTTGTTCTTCATCTTGCAGAGGTTCCTAGAAAAGGGCTATGACCAGCTGCGCAGGCAGCCTGATAAAAAGGCCGTGGTCAGCTCCCTAATGAAGGACTTAGGCGGCCAACACGATCGCCTGGCGATAGTTAAGAAATGGTCTGACCTGAAGAGGCGCCACATGGACCAGGTCAGGCGTATCCGTAATAAATATCATCCAGGTAAGTTATTGGTGACAGTTATGTTTTTTTTTTCCAAAGTGTATTTTGTGCGTGTACTCGAGAGAGGAGCCGGACTGCAGGAGTTGGGAGTAGGCAGGCCTCCCCCAGAGGCAATCTGCCACCTTTCTCCATGCCCCGGGTGGCAATGGCGGGTGTGAGGGGGTCCTCCCACACAGACCGTCCTACCTGCTCCGCTTCGAAGCCCAACGGGGCAGAGGGACTCCCTATAAGGGAGTGAGAGGATTTGCCCGCTCAACCAGCCCCGTTAGTCCTTCGCCTCTCTTTTTAGAGACCGCGTGGTCAGAGTGTGTGCATGTCAACCCAATTTCGAGTGCGTGTGTAAGTGTGGTGGTTTTTGTGGGAGGGGGGTGGGCGTACTAAGCGCAGGCTTACCTCGCATAGCACACCCACCGGGGGCCGGGCTGAGACCACCAAACTCAATTCACATGTAGCCGAGAGCGGGATCCGAACCCCTAGCTGCAGAGGTGAATCGCTTGTCAGCGCAGTGGCAATCGCGTTGAGCCACCGCAGCTCCTTTGGTGACAGTTATGTAAGGTCATATGTAATTAATGTAAGGTCAGATGTTGTTAACCCAGACGCCATGTTGTGGTAACATATATCACCACCAGCCAAGGTATTAATAGTACTGTTGAAAAAAGACATGGGACAGCAGACAGGAACACAGAAGTTATGTGGGAACATACTTTTCCCATTGCTTTGCATGGGACTTTAAACAAAAACCCTGACCCTCACCAATGGGGGTAGCTAAGGGATAAATTAACGATCCTATACTTTAAGTGGACGTATAAGTAACATGTGACCAAGTGTTATCGAAATATCTACAGCTGTTATGAAGTAACATGTATTTCCCATAGAGTTGAATGGGACTTTAAAGAAAAACCCCGACCATGGCAAATGGGGGTGGGTAAGGGTTAAACCACCTATCCTATGTTTGTGGCTGACATATAAGTAACCTGTGTGCCAAGTTTCATGTAAATATCTTTAGCCGTTTGGACGTGATGCTGGAACATACATACATACATGCACACACACACGTTGAGTTTTATATATATAGATTCCCACTAAATTCCTGTGTTAGGCGTGGGGTTGTTATAGTAATCCCGTGTGCTCCATCGGGCCCTTTTTTTAACATGAGATCGTCTGAACAAAACAAAGGAGACAAAAACAGCTCATTTTACCATGGTGGCAGCCCAGCTCACGCTCAGTCCCCTGTAGTGCCCACAAGACCCTTTAATATAACATTGTCCCATTGGTTAACTGTCTATATAAATTAATTTGTATTCATATACAATACAGCAGAGTACACAGAATTTGTATACGTCATTAGAAAACATTTTTACATATATGAACATTGTGTTATTATAGGAGCTCCTCTACCAGCTGTGCGCCCCAAGCGCACAAGGCGACAGGCCGCAGAGGAGGAGGATGAAGAGGAGGATGCGGCAGAGGAGGATGCGGCAGAGGAGGAGAGGGATGAGGAGGAGCAGCCAGGGCCCTCCCACTCGCCAACCCCAGCTCCTGCTGAAGTTGAGGCGCCTGATGAGGAGCTTACCCCCTCCCCCCAAATTTCTGGTCAAATCGCGGCTGCAGGGGAGGTCGAGGAGGTGGAAGAGACCGTTGTTTTGAGCGTCGGTCAGGAGGGTAATTATGTGCACAAAGCTTAATAACATTTTAACAATAAAATGTAGATATAAAAATGGACAACATTTAAAGCGCACCCGTCATATTTCAGAACCATAATATGGTATTTATGATAGAAGTATACAGGTAGTGCAGAATTATTAGGTAAGTTGTATTTTTGAGGATACATTTTATTATTGAACAACAACCATGTTCTCAATGAACCCAAAAAACTCATTAATATCAAAGCTGAATATTTTTTGAAGTAGTTTTTTTTTTTTTTTTTTTAGCTATTTTAGGATGATATCTGTGTGTGCAGGTGACTACTATTACTGTGCATAATTATTATACCCATTTCAATTAATTATTTTTACCAGTGAAACCAATATAACATCTGAACATTCTCAAATATACATTTCTGACATTCAAAAACAAAACAAAAACAAATAAGTGACCAATATAGCCACCTTTCTTTGCATGGACACTCAAAAGCCTGCCATCCATGGATTCTGTCAGTGTTTTGATCTGTTCACCATCAACATTTCATGCAGCAGCAACCGCAGCCTCCCAGACACTGTTCAGAGAGGTGTACTGTTTTCCCTCCTTGTAAATCTCACATTTGATGATGGACCACAGGTTCTCAATGCGGTTCAGATCAGGTGAACAAGGAGGCCATGTCATTAGTTTTTCTTCTCTTATACCCTTTCTTGCCAGCCACGCTGTGGAGTACTTGGACGCGTGCGCTGGAGCATTGTCCTGCATGAAAATATTTTTTTTCTTGAAGGATGCAGACTTCTTCCTGTACCACTGCTTGAAGAAGGTGTCTTCCAGAAACTGGCAGTAGGACTGGGAGTTGAGCTTGACTCCATCCTCAACCCGAAAACGCCCCACAAGCTCATCTTTGATGATACCAGCCCAAACCAGTACTACACCTCCACCTTGCTAGCGTCTGAGTAGGACTGGAGCTCTCTGCCCTTTACCAATCCAGCCACGGGCCCATCCATCTGGCCCATCAAGACTCACTCTCATTTCAGCAGTCCATAAAACCTTAGAAAAATCATTCTTGAGATATTTCTTGGCCCAGTTTTGACGTTATAGCTTGTGTGTCTTGTTCAGTGGTCGTCGTCTTTCAGCCTTTCTTACCTTGGCCATGTCTCTGAGTATTGCACAACTTGTGCTTTTGGGCACTCCAGTGATGTTGCAGCTCTGAAATATGGCCAAACTGGTGGCAAGTGGCATCTTGGCAGCTGCACGCTTGACTTTTCTCAGTTCATGGGCAGTTATTTTGCGCCTTGGTTTTTCTAAAAGGGTCTTGCGACCCTGTCGACTATTTTGAATGAAGCGCTTGATTGTTCGATGATCACGCTTCAGAAGCTTTGCAATTTTAAGAGTGCTGCATCCCTCTGCAAGATATCCTGTCAAGTCCTTCTTTTGACCCATTTTGCCAAAGGAAAGGAAGTTGACTAATAATTCTGCACACCTGATATAGGGTGTTGATGTCATTAGACCACACACCTTCTCATTACAGAGATGTACATCACCTAATATGCTTAATTGGTAGTATGCTTTCGAGCCTATACAGCTTGGAGTAAGACAACATGCATAAAGAGGATGATGTGGTCAAAATACTAATTTGCCTAATAATTCTGCACTCCCTGTATGTGCTAGACACATAACAATTGTGTATACATGATAATGATTGTTTAATAAGCAACATAAATATTTTATTTATTTGGTAACGGTCTTTGAAATCCAAATGTTTTTTTCTTATATCCTAACAGTTCTAAAAAAGATGCTGCTGAAGCAAGCTGTGATCAGGAGAACTCAAAGGAAGATATTATCAAACCAAAGTCAAATGCGCTATCTTGACCAGCAGAATCAGCAGCTGGAGCAAGAACAAATTAAAAACTATGCTGAAATGGAAGAGCTTCAGCAGCTCATGCGTAATCATGTTTGATTTTTTTTATAATAAAAAATGTTATTTTTTTGAAATGTTTCCTTTCTTTTTGAGATAGATTTTTAGGTTTTTCAACACATCTAACTTCACAACTAACACATCAACATCAACATCAACATCAACACATCTAACTTCATAATAAGCAAAAACATTTTATACTATTATTTTATTTAACACAAACCTAGGACAAACTAAAGTACACGGACACAGACACGACGAACACAAACTAAACTGTTGAAAAATGAACATAACAAAAGCAACAATATATATATATATAGAGAGAGAGAGCAAGAAAGAGAGAGAGAGTGCAGATTTGCTCTTGCAGACAGGCTAATGGTTGCAGTATAAAGGCCGCAAACCAGGGTTTAACATAAAGTTCATTGTTTTAGTTACACTTGCTGTTACGATCCGGTCTGGTAGCTTGTAGCGGAGGCTGTTGGTGGATCCGCTGTGCCAGAGAGGTCATGAAGCATTACTCAACATGGAGGCTGCAGCAGTAGTATTAAAATATAATGTAATTATCACAGAGGCAGCATTTACAAGCAGTAGTGGTAATAGTACTAGATAGCATCTAAACACTTGGGCAAGACTTTACAGCATCAGTAGTGGCCATAGTAGTCTATAGTGTAAAATAACTTGTGACATAGGTGTCGTGAGCAGCAGCAGTAACAGTAGACAATATATTGTCAAATCACTCGGGAAAGAGGTGCCATGAACAGCAGCAGCAGCAGCAGTGGTAATAGTAGTATAGAGTGGCAAATAACTAGTGACATAGGTGTCTTGACCAAGCAGCAGTAGTAGTAGTAGTAGATACAGAGTCATATCACTTGGGCAGGAGGTGCCATGATGAGCAGCAGTGGTAATAGTAGTATAGAGTGGCAAATAACTAGTGACATAGGTGTCTTGACCGAGCAGCAGTAGTAGTAGTAGTAGTAGAGTCATATCACTTGGGCAGGAGGTGCCATGATGAGCAGCAGTGGTAATAGTAGTATATAGTGGCAAATAACTAGTGACATAGGTGTCTTGACCGAGCAGCAGTAGTAGTAGTAGTAGAGTCATATCACTTGGGCAGGAGGTGCCATGATGAGCAGCAGTGGTAATAGTAGTATAGAGTGGCAAATAACTTGTGACATAGGTGTCTTGACCGAGCAGCAGTAGTAGTAGTAGTAGTAGTAGTAGTAGTAGAGTCATATCACTTGGGCAGGAGGTGCCATGATGAGCAGCAGTGGTAATAGTAGTATAGAGTGGCAAATAACTAGTGACATAGGTGTCTTGACCGAGCAGCAGTAGTAGTAGTAGTAGATACAGAGTCATATCACTTGGGCAGGAGGTGCCATGATGAGCAGCAGTGGTAATAGTAGTATAGAGTGGCAAATAACTAGTGACATAGGTGTCTTGACCGAGCAGCAGTAGTAGTAGTAGTAGTAGAGTCATATCACTTGGGCAGGAGGTGCCATGATGAGCAGCAGTGGTAATAGTAGTATAGAGTGGCAAATAACTAGTGACATAGGTGTCTTGACCGAGCAGCAGTAGTAGTAGTAGTAGAGTCATATCACTTGGGCAGGAGGTGCCATGATGAGCAGCAGTGGTAATAGTAGTATAGAGTGGCAAATAACTTGTGACATAGGTGTCTTGACCGAGCAGCAGTAGTAGTAGTAGTAGTAGTAGTAGTAGTAGAGTCATATCACTTGGGCAGGAGGTGCCATGATGAGCAGCAGTGGTAATAGTAGTATAGAGTGGCAAATAACTAGTGACATAGGTGTCTTGACCAAGCAGCAGTAGTAGTAGTAGTAGATACAGAGTCATATCACTTGGGCAGGAGGTGCCATGATGAGCAGCAGTGGTAATAGTAGTATAGAGTGGCAAATAACTAGTGACATAGGTGTCTTGACCGAGCAGCAGTAGTAGTAGTAGTAGTAGAGTCATATCACTTGGGCAGGAGGTGCCATGATGAGCAGCAGTGGTAATAGTAGTATAGAGTGGCAAATAACTAGTGACATAGGTGTCTTGACTGAGCAGCAGTAGTAGTAGTAGTAGTAGAGTCATATCACTTGGGCAGGAGGTGCCATGATGAACAGCAGCAGCAGCAGCAGTGGTAATAGTAGTATAGAGTGGCAAATAACTTGTGACATAGGTGTCTTGACCGAGCAGTAGTAGTAGTAGTAGTAGTAGTAGAGTCATATCACTTGGGCAGGAGGTGCCATGATGAGCAGCAGTGGTAATAGTAGTATAGAGTGGCAAATAACTAGTGACATAGGTGTCTTGACCGAGCAGCAGTAGTAGTAGTAGTAGAGTCATATCACTTGGGCAGGAGGTGCCATGATGAGCAGCAGTGGTAATAGTAGTATAGAGTGGCAAATAACTTGTGACATAGGTGTCTTGACCGAGCAGCAGTAGTAGTAGTAGTAGTAGTAGTAGTAGTAGAGTCATATCACTTGGGCAGGAGGTGCCATGATGAGCAGCAGTGGTAATAGTAGTATAGAGTGGCAAATAACTTGTGACATAGGTGTCTTGACCGAGCAGCAGTAGTAGTAGTAGTAGAGTCATATCACTTGGGCAGGAGGTGCCATGATGAGCAGCAGTGGTAATAGTAGTATAGAGTGGCAAATAACTAGTGACATAGGTGTCTTGACCGAGCAGCAGTAGTAGTAGTAGTAGTAGTAGTAGTAGTAGAGTCATATCACTTGGGCAGGAGGTGCCATGATGAACAGCAGCAGCAGCAGCAGTGGTAATAGTAGTATAGAGTGGCAAATAACTAGTGACATAGGTGTCTTGACTGAACAGCAGTAGTAGTAGACATTGACAATAGTAGTATAGAGTGGCAAATAACTAGTGACATAGGTGTCTTGACTGAGCAGCAGTAGTAGTAGTAGTAGTAGAGTCATATCACTTGGGCAGGAGGTGCCATGATGAGCAGCAGTGGTAATAGTAGTATAGAGTGGCAAATAACTAGTGACATAGGTGTCTTGACTGAGCAGCAGTAGTAGTAGTAGTAGTAGAGTCATATCACTTGGGCAGGAGGTGCCATGATGAACAGCAGCAGCAGCAGCAGTGGTAATAGTAGTATAGAGTGGCAAATAACTAGTGGCATAGGTGTCTTGACTGAGCAGCAGTAGTAGTAGACATTGACAATAGTAGTATAGAGTGGCAAATAACTAGTGACATAGGTGTCTTGACCGAGCAGCAGTAGTAGTAGTAGTAGTAGTAGGGTCAAATCACTTGGGCAGGAGGTGCCATGATGAGCAGCAGTGGTAATAGTAGTATCGAGTGGCAAATAACTTGTGACATAGGTGTCTTGACTGAGCAGCAGTAGTAGTAGACATTGACAATAGTAGTATAGAGTGGCAAATAACTAGTGACATAGGTGTCTTGACTGAGCAGCAGTAGTAGTAGTAGTAGAGTCATATCACTTGGGCAGGAGGTGCCATGATGAGCAGCAGTGGTAATAGTAGTATAGAGTGGCAAATAACTAGTGACATAGGTGTCTTGACTGAGCAGCAGTAGTAGTAGTAGTAGTAGTAGAGTCATATCACTTGGGCAGGAGGTGCAATGATGAACAGCAGCAGCAGCAGCAGTGGTAATAGTAGTATAGAGTGGCAAATAACTAGTGACATAGGTGTCTTGACCGAGCAGCAGTAGTAGTAGTAGTAGTAGTAGAGTCAAATCACTTGGGCAGGAGGTGCCATGATGAACAGCAGTGGTAATAGTAGTATCGAGTGGCAAATAACTTGTGACATAGGTGTCTTGACTGAGCAGCAGTAGTAGTAGACATTGACAATAGTAGTATAGAGTGGCAAATAACTAGTGACATAGGTGTGATGAGGAAGAACCAGGGTTATCCATACTGCCGGATGATTTCAAAAACTATGGGTGAAACAAATGCATCTAGACACAGAATGATTTCACATCCTCACCTCTCCATCGTCCAAGGGCCAACAGGAAGAACAAAACCCTGCTGGTTCTTTTATTTAAAACACAGAGAATATCACAACATACGTACACGCCCATCAATCCCTCCCCATCACCCTTGTGAGTCTTTTATTGGTCAATTCATATAGAAGGGTGGTTTCTCCTCACAAGTCCATTTCATGTTCTTCCAAAAGTCACACAGGCTCCTTCTGGGGTCTGTAAAAGACAGGATGTGGGGGATGGGAAGGCTTTTCCTGTTACAACTGAGGAATCCAGGAGGGAGGGGGGACACAGAGTGAGTGAGTGGATGGAGTTGCTTTTTGATTTCAACAGCTCTCTCTGTATGTCCATCCAAGTTAAAATATACTTTAAGAACATATCTGACAAAATCTTTATCAAGGAAAATAAGCAGTATACTAAAGAAATATTGACCGAAATACACTTTAATATTTCTAATCATAACATAAAATTTTCATTTTAGTTTCACGTCTATCACAGCCCCCCCTTGAAATGAATATTTTATCAGTTTATTCTCTTTGTTATTTCTTAACAGACAAGGACGGTAATGGAGGACACGGTCAATATAACAAAACATTATCATAACCAATATAAACAGAATTGCTATACCTATTTGAGTACAAATGTGTTATCACCCAAAATATTGTCCGCAGGTGACATTCTAAATGCCCCCCCTTGTTCACCTAATATCCTGTATAAGGCCATAATTTTATACAAAGTCATTTGTGAAGTGGCCTCTAGGTGTTCAGTAATATACTGGAATGCATTCTTGTTTATAGTTAACAAACCTCTATTGACCATAGCAACCATAATTTATCCAATCTACATTTACATTACTAAGTTAAATTTCATAAAAGCATCCGTTCCCACCAAATTACTATATTTCCCTTCATTAGCATTTTAATTTTATATTGGGCTCTGTCCTAAATATTTTATTTCCTAAAGAAACTTTATTTATTACATTACACTGGTTTTCAGTACTGATCATGCAGCTTGAATATTCTTGTCGCATGTCTGTTTAAACAAACATAGCAGCCTTTGGTTCAGTCTTAAAGATTCACTGTATCTCATAGGGATCCTTCTACAAAACACAACTTCCCTCTCTGACTGAACACCTTCGTCTCTCCAAAACCTGGAAGATGACCCTTTAATCCATAAATATGGCTGTATCATACCGCATAATCTATCCATGTATTTTATTTTTAAACTATTTTAACTGACTTTTCTTAAGCTATGCAGATTAACACCATATTTCATTCTCTTTAAAATGACACCCTCAAAGTAAGGTATTCTTCAAACCAAATGGTGCAAAAAACCCACAGTTTAGTAACATATGAGAGAAAGAAAGAATGAGAGAGAAAGAAAGAAAGAAAGAGAGAGAGAAGGAGAGAGAGAGAGAAAGAAAGAAAGGAAAAGAAAGAGAGAGAAAAAAAAAAAAAATATTTTATTAATAAGGGCTTTCTTTCAGATCTTCTAATGATTGTGTACTAATTACCTTTTATTATAAAAGAAAGATTTACCCTATAATAGGCTTTATAGTCTACTTAACATAAACTCTGATATTTATTTATTTTTCCCTTCAAACTTGGCAAAGAGCCATTGTAAAGCACAGCAGCTGAGGATGCTTAAACTGGGAGTCGGATTTCAAGCTAGCACTCACTCCTGTAAACCACCACAGCCTGTAACCTGATCTGCTGTTAATGACCTCTAAGGGAAAACATCTGTCCCCCCCCATGCTTGGAGCAGATTGTACAAGTTTTAGACCATATACAATCCAATCGAATTGCATCGTTTTTCTCATTTTTAACTCTTTTTCAAAAAAATTAAAACATATTTGGTTTGTACATCTGCCAAAAATCATGTACACCACATTATAACATGACATTCCTTAACTTCCAATAGCGACAAAAGATCGCTTAGAGGACAAATCTCATGAAATCCACTGACCAGTCCCTGCGCATGAACCGACCATTGTTTTCTACTGATAAAGTCACTCATAATTACTCACAATCTATATTTTATCAGAAATGTCATTTTATAATAACTTTTAACACTTGTTTATTTTTTTAATTTTATTTTTACAATTTTTATAATAATATTTTTTATAAAGTTTTTTAGATTGAACATAACTTTCATATTTTAATATTTTTCTCTGGGGAACCTTATAATAAACCAAACCCAAGTTTAGAATCTGTTGTAAACATTGCTCAAACCTCAACTTATTAATTCTTACAACCAGATCTGTAGGATTTCAGTTAAACATAAAATACCATGTTGTTTACCATTTACTGAATTGTATACAATTCTTCACACAATCTCAATCAACAATTTTCCCATTAAACCTTTGTTCTAATCCCATGCATGTTTTGACATGTCATAATACATTTTCAGTTGTTGGGGTAAACATATTCATAAACATTTACAGGCAGAATTAAACTTAATTATCTCATTAGAGAACTTCTTTACACTCTGACATTATTTAACTAATTACCCCATGTAACCGGGACCCCCCCTTTGAGATATTCCAACCCACAAACCCCAGTGGTCACAATCCCATGTATTTGAAAAAAGATATATAATTTCATTCAGATTTGGGCGGCACAATCCATAATATCACTCATCTTCCAGAGAATATTTTCGAAGGAACCTCTTAATCATCACCCAGGGGATATTGGTAATTATCGGTACCTACATCAGGAATGCGAGAAAAAACTTGTACACGAATATTAGTTACCTATTTTCAAAAGCGGTCACATAATCATAGCTCATAACAATCTAATCTAGAGACTGTCTCAAACAAGATTTCAGAAAGGGATAATGTATTGAATGCTCCCCCCTTGGGGCCACTTACCCACTTAACCCTGAGGATGGCATGGCACAGCATGTGGAATAAAACCATTTAAATGTACTATGTAAAATGTTCTACTGTTCCAATGTGATACCCAGAATCTCCTCATCCCTCATTTGTGACTTGTGAACACAGCTTCTGTAGTCATGAACGCCAGGATTTACACACTCTCTCTACCGCTTTTTGGCACCCCATGAGGTCAAGGCATTGAGGTCGGGGCACACATGACAGCATATGAGCGGATTCTACCTTCAGGTAGGTCTGCCACTCCCATCTACATCATTCTCCTCCCTTACGTGTCTGTCCAGCGAAGTGGCATTGTAGTTACCCCCCCCTGGACAGACTAAGGAGGGCATGAAGAAGAAGGCCCGTGGGCCGGAGGGCACAGAATCCAGTAAGGGCAGCGGGCAGCGGGCAGGAGGCGACACCATATGCGTTCAGAACGAGGCAAAGCCTTCAGCAGGGAAGAGCATCCGGGCAGGCCCATGCTTCCTCCAGCCGGGCATACAGTTGGGCAGAACGTGAGGGGAAGGAAAAGAGAATAACAGGCCCTGGGTATCACATTACAACAACCAAACTGGCAAAAAAAAAGCCCTCTATGTATCAAGTCAAAATACAGTGCATGGCATCGTCAGTGTAAGTGTAAGTGGGCAACCCAGATGGGACAGGTTCCCACAGAACACGCATTCAATCTATCCGATTAAAAGGATAAAAAAACGGGACGAAATAATTCACCTAAATTAATGCTCTGTAGAAGATTTTAACTGTAAAATAAAGACTTAACAATTGCTTATTATGTGCATCAAATGTCTGTTCCATATTTTTTAAACCTCAGGAGAAATATCCCATTATTTACTGATTACCGTTTATTAATTGCGACAAAGCAACTGAAATCGTAGACTCTAACGGACATAGACAGTGCAATATCCCAAGTCAACCTTTTGTTAAAAAAAAACAAAAAACTCTGTGTTACAAAAAAAACTGTCTCCTAGGTTGTCGTCCCTGGGGGGGGGAGAGAGGGGGGCTATCCTCCAACTTGCAAATGTGGCAGAGCTCAGGGCGGGCAGGATACGGGGGTCTGGACCTCCCACATTCCTCACACACCCAGTTCTATCCCCCCACCAGGGAGGGGGCAGGAGTATATATTATATCAGGGAGGCATCCCAGAAGTATATATAAAAAAAAACCAGCAAAAATAACAATAAGCCCCATTGTACACATAGATTCGGATATAAAAATAGTCTGCGTTATCCCAAAAACCTCAAAGTTCTGTGAATCAAAAAGATACATCTGCAGCTGCTGAGAACACCAGACCCATGTGTTTTAAAAAAAAAAAAAAAAAACTATTTCACTATGTTTTTCTGTTTTTCTGAAATCAATAAAGGCAAGTTACCATTATCTATCAAAGAAACAGAAACACAAAAAAAACTATCAGCTACACTCTCGGCTGTTATCACACAGCCAGCTTACGCTGCAAAAGGGGGGGGGGGGGGAGGGTAGGGACCATCACTGCCTGCGTTACTCCAGCAGAGAAATCTGAAACTCCAAAAAAAAGTCTGCTGATAGAACTCCACACAGCCTGGAGAGGGGAGGGGGGGGGAGGGAAAAAGGTAAAAAAATTGGCTGCAGAGCGTGTGTGCTCGTCTCCCATTTAAAGTGGGCTGCTAACAGCCCTCAGAACAAGAATGCATGTAAAAAAAACGCACGGACAGACAATAAAACAACACAAAATACACGGCTCTTTCAGCCCCTAATTCTTAACCCCTAACCCCAAAAATGTAACCCCAATTTAGCTTAATAATCCCATAAAGTTTAACCACTAACCCCAAAAATGTAAAACCCTCAGTGCCCCCCAAAAGAAGGCAAAACGAACCCCAATCTTCTAATTTCGACTAGAGAGATTTGGTACACATATGGCACAAGCCATATGCATAGCAAACCCATAAAGATCCAACTTCCTTAGTGGCTATCTTTATTCCGTTTTGACTAAAGAGATTTGGTATACATATGGCACAAGCCATATGTATAGCAAACCCATAAAGATCCAACTTCCTTAGTGGCTATCTTTATTCCGTTTCGACTACCCAAGCCACCACCTTGAACTAACTGCAGTCAAGGAAAAACTCAGTCCGCTCGTCTTAGCGACTATCGAACCCCCAAATCCTCTTCTTTCAGACCAGACATATTGACATGTGCATACTACCTCACTTAACCAAACACCAGTAAATCACTGATGCTTATAATAGGAAGGAGCCCGGGACAGACATGCACACATAAACATCTCCACCCCAAGACACGCTTACCATGCGTCACCGGCTCAGGACCCCTGAAAGAAAAATACTGTCCGCCACCGCCTACAGACATAGACCCCTGAAACAGTCACATTCAAACTAACACAACACTTAAACATAAAAACACAGGTATCAACCGGCAGACGGGACAAAGGGTTACAAGCGTTGCTCAAGAAATCTCGTCTTTGATTGGGTGAGGCGCAGCACGACCAAAAGAATGAAGTGCGTCTGCACGGAAGTAGACCGCTGCAAAAAAAACGCAGCCATGGAGGTGATCAGTCACCATCCGTACAGACGTACCCCACCACATCCCGGGGTGCTGCATCTTCCCAATAGAGCAAAACAAACGTTGGGCGCCAATTGATGAGGAAGAACCAGGGTTATCCATACTGTCGGATGATTTCAAAAACTATGGGTGAAACAAATGCATCTAGACACAGAATGATTTCACATCCTCACCTCTCCATCGTCCAAGGGCCAACAGGAAGAACAAAACCCTGCTGGTTCTTTTATTTAAAACACAGAGAATATCACAACATACGTACACGCCCATCAATCCCTCCCCATCACCCTTGTGAGTCTTTTATTGGTCAATTCATATAGAAGGGTGGTTTCTCCTCACAAGTCCATTTCATGTTCTTCCAAAAGTCACACAGGCTCCTTCTGGGGTCTGTAAAAGACAGGATGTGGGGGATGGGAAGGCTTTTCCTGTTACAACTGAGGAATCCAGGAGGGAGGGGGGACACAGAGTGAGTGAGTGGATGGAGTTGCTTTTTGATTTCAACAGCTCTCTCTGTATGTCCATCCAAGTTAAAATATACTTTAAGAACATATCTGACAAAATCTTTATCAAGGAAAATAAGCAGTATACTAAAGAAATATTGACCGAAATACACTTTAATATTTCTAATCATAACATAAAATTTTCATTTTAGTTTCACGTCTATCACAGGTGTCTTGACCGAGCAGCAGTAGTAGTAGTAGTAGTAGTAGAGTCAAATCACTTGGGCAGGAGGTGCCATGATGAGCAGCAGTGGTAATAGTAGTATCGAGTGGCAAATAACTTGTGACATAGGTGTCTTGACTGAGCAGCAGTAGTAGTAGACATTGACAATAGTAGTATAGAGTGGCAAATAACTAGTGACATAGGTGTCTTGACTGAGCAGCAGTAGTAGTAGTAGTAGTAGAGTCATATCACTTGGGCAGGAGGTGCCATGATGAGCAGCAGTGGTAATAGTAGTATAGAGTGGCAAATAACTAGTGACATAGGTGTCTTGACTGAGCAGCAGTAGTAGTAGTAGTAGTAGTAGTAGAGTCATATCACTTGGGCAGGAGGTGCCATGATGAACAGCAGCAGCAGCAGCAGCAGTGGTAATAGTAGTATAGAGTGGCAAATAACTAGTGACATAGGTGTCTTGACCGAGCAGCAGTAGTAGTAGTAGTAGTAGTAGAGTCAAATCACTTGGGCAGGAGGTGCCATGATGAACAGCAGCAGCAGCAGCAGTGGTAATAGTAGTATAGAGTGGCAAATAACTAGTGACATAGGTGTCTTGACCGAGCAGCAGTAGTAGTAGTAGTAGAGTCAAATCACTTGGGCAGGAGGTGCCATGATGAGCAGCAGTGGTAATAGTAGTATCGAGTGGCAAATAACTTGTGACATAGGTGTCTTGACTGAGCAGCAGTAGTAGTAGACATTGACAATAGTAGTATAGAGTGGCAAATAACTAGTGACATAGGTGTCTTGACCGAGCAGCAGTAGTAGTATTAGTAGTAGTAGAGTCAAATCACTTGGGCAGGAGGTGCCATGATGAGCAGCAGTGGTAATAGTAGTATCGAGTGGCAAATAACTAGTGACATAGGTGTCTTGACTGAGCAGCAGTAGTAGTAGACATTGACAATAGTAGTATAGAGTGGCAAATAACTAGTGACATAGGTGTCTTGACCGAGCAGCAGTAGTAGTAGTAGTAGATACAGAGTCATATCACTTGGGCAGGAGGTGCCATGATGAGCAGCAGTGGTAATAGTAGTATAGAGTGGCAAATAACTAGTGACATAGGTGTCTTGACTGAGCAGCAGTAGTAGTAGTAGTAGTAGTAGAGTCATATCACTTGGGCAGGAGGTGCCATGATGAACAGCAGCAGCAGCAGCAGTGGTAATAGTAGTATAGAGTGGCAAATAACTAGTGACATAGGTGTCTTGACCGAGCAGCAGTAGTAGTAGTAGTAGTAGTAGAGTCAAATCACTTGGGCAGGAGGTGCCATGATGAGCAGCAGTGGTAATAGTAGTATAGAGTGGCAAATAACTAGTGACATAGGTGCCTTGACTGAGCAGCAGTAGTAGTAGTAGAGTCATATCACTTGGGCAGGAGGTGCCATGATGAACAGCAGCAGCAGTGGTAATAGTAGTATAGAGTGGCAAATAACTAGTGACATAGGTGTCTTGACCGAGCAGCAGTAGTAGTAGTAGTAGTAGTAGAGTCAAATCACTTGGGCAGGAGGTGCCATGATGAGCAGCAGTGGTAATAGTAGTATCGAGTGGCAAATAACTTGTGACATAGGTGTCTTGACTGAGCAGCAGTAGTAGTAGACATTGACAATAGTAGTATAGAGTGGCAAATAACTAGTGACATAGGTGTCTTGACCGAGCAGCAGTAGTAGTAGTAGTAGAGTCAAATCACTTGGGCAGGAGGTGCCATGATGAGCAGCAGTGGTAATAGTAGTATCGAGTGGCAAAGAACTTGTGACATAGGTGTCTTGACTGAGTAGCAGTAGTAGTAGACATTGACAATAGTAGTATAGAGTGGCAAATAACTAGTGACATAGGTGTCTTGACCGAGCAGCAGTAGTAGTAGTAGTAGATACAGAGTCATATCACTTGGGCAGGAGGTGCCATGATGAGCAGCAGTGGTAATAGTAGTATAGAGTGGCAAATAACTAGTGACATAGGTGTCTTGACTGAGCAGCAGTAGTAGTAGTAGTAGTAGAGTCATATCACTTGGGCAGGAGGTGCCATGATGAACAGCAGCAGCAGCAGCAGTGGTAATAGTAGTATAGAGTGGCAAATAACTTGTGACATAGGTGTCTTGACCGAGCAGTAGTAGTAGTAGTAGTAGTAGAGTCAAATCACTTGGGCAGGAGGTGCCATGATGAGCAGCAGTGGTAATAGTAGTATCGAGTGGCAAATAACTTGTGACATAGGTGTCTTGACTGAGCAGCAGTAGTAGTAGACATTGACAATAGTAGTATAGAGTGGCAAATAACTTGTGACATAGGTGTCTTGACCGAGCAGCAGTAGTAGTAGTAGTAGTAGTAGAGTCATATCACTTGGGCAGGAGGTGCCATGATGAGCAGCAGTGGTAATAGTAGTATAGAGTGGCAAATAACTTGTGACATAGGTGTCTTGACCGAGCAGCAGTAGTAGTAGTAGTAGAGTCATATCACTTGGGCAGGAGGTGCCATGATGAGCAGCAGTGGTAATAGTAGTATAGAGTGGCAAATAACTTGTGACATAGGTGTCTTGACCGAGCAGCAGTAGTAGTAGTAGTAGAGTCATATCACTTGGGCAGGAGGTGCCATGATGAGCAGCAGTGGTAATAGTAGTATAGAGTGGCAAATAACTTGTGACATAGGTGTCTTGACCGAGCAGCAGTAGTAGTAGTAGTAGAGTCATATCACTTGGGCAGGAGGTGCCATGATGAGCAGCAGTGGTAATAGTAGTATAGAGTGGCAAATAACTTGTGACATAGGTGTCTTGACTGAGCAGCAGTAGTAGTAGTAGAGTCATATCACTTGGGCAGGAGGTGCCATGATGAGCAGCAGCAGCAGTGGTAATAGTAGTATAGAGTGGCAAATAACTAGTGACATAGGTGTCTTGACCGAGCAGCAGTAGTAGTAGTAGTAGTAGTAGAGTCAAATCACTTGGGCAGGAGGTGCCATGATGAGCAGCAGTGGTAATAGTAGTATCGAGTGGCAAATAACTTGTGACATAGGTGTCTTGACTGAGCAGCAGTAGTAGTAGACATTGACAATAGTAGTATAGAGTGGCAAATAACTAGTGACATAGGTGTCTTGACCGAGCAGCAGTAGTAGTAGTAGTAGTAGTAGTAGTAGAGTCAAATCACTTGGGCAGGAGGTGCCATGATGAGCAGCAGTGGTAATAGTAGTATCGAGTGGCAAATAACTTGTGACATAGGTGTCTTGACTGAGCAGCAGTAGTAGTAGACATTGACAATAGTAGTATAGAGTGGCAAATAACTAGTGACATAGGTGTCTTGACCGAGCAGCAGTAGTAGTAGTAGTAGTAGAGTCATATCACTTGGGCAGGAGGTGCCATGATGAGCAGCAGTGGTAATAGTAGTATAGAGTGGCAAATAACTAGTGACATAGGTGTCTTGACTGAGCAGCAGTAGTAGTAGTAGTAGTAGAGTCATATCACTTGGGCAGGAGGTGCCATGATGAACAGCAGCAGCAGCAGCAGTGGTAATAGTAGTATAGAGTGGCAAATAACTTGTGACATAGGTGTCTTGACCGAGCAGTAGTAGTAGTAGTAGTAGTAGTAGAGTCATATCACTTGGGCAGGAGGTGCCATGATGAGCAGCAGTGGTAATAGTAGTATAGAGTGGCAAATAACTTGTGACATAGGTGTCTTGACTGAGCAGCAGTAGTAGTAGTACTAGTATTAGACATTGACAATACATAATAGGGAATCTTTGGAGGGAGCTCAAACTCCGTGTTTCTCAGCAACAGCCCAGAAACCTGACTAGTCTAGAGAAGATCTGTGTGGAGAAGTGGGCCAAAATCCCTCCTCCAGTGTGTGCAAACCTGGTGAAGAACTACAAGAAAGGTTTGACCTCTGTAATTGCAAACAAAGGCTACTGTACCAAATATTAACAATGATTTTCTCAGGTGTGCAAATAATTGTTTTCATCACTGTAAATACATCAGGGAATGCATGACAAGGGACCCTTCAGCGCCCTGAACCGACGGCGGGTGCCAGAAAGTCACCGCCGATCCAGGACTCATTCATCTTGATGAATGTGAGTCTGTCCACGGAGTCTGTGGACAGACGGGTCCTCTTGTCCGTGACCACCCCACCTGCCGCGCTGAATGTCCGCTCAAATAGTACGCTGGAGGGGGGGCAAGACAATAACTCCAGCGCATACTGAGCGAGCTTGCGGCAGGTGTCCAATCTGGCAACCCAGTACTCCATGGGGTCGTCGGTAATCATACTGTCAGAAGCACCGACGGACGCCATGTAATCTGCCACCATGTGGGCCAGCCGCTGGTGGTGACTGCTGCTGCTGCTGCTGCTGCTGGTACTGGGTCGCTCAGATTGGAAGAACATCCTCATCTCACCCATTAGGTCCCCTGCTCGGCTGCTGCTGGGTGCAGCCACCTGCTGGGTGAGATGAGGGGGACAACTGGAAGCCGGGGAGTTGCCTGCTCCAACCGGCTGACTATGCCTGCCTGCAGTTCCTCCATCCGGCGCTGCCTCCGGCTGGCTTGGATGAACTGCACCAGTTTCCCCTTGCACCTGGGATCTAAAAGGGTGGCCACCCAAAAATCATCCCTCTCCTTGATGGTCTTAACCCGGGGGTCCCTCCTGAGGCATCTCAGCATGTGGGCAGCCATGGGGAAGAGCACAGCCCGCTGTGACTCCTCATCGCTGCCCGGGTCCATAACGTCCGACTCTTCATGCTGGAGGCGCTGCTGCTCGCGCTCAGAGATGCCCAACCCCCGGACTATCGGTGCCACCAACACCGGCTCTCCCTCCTGACCAGGCCCTGACTCCAGGACGACACCAGTAACCTCCTGATCATCATCATCCTCCTCCTCCTCGTCCCGGGCCTGGTCTTGGTGAAGCAGTGCTGCCTCCTCCCGCTCCACCAAGGCACTCTCCCCAGCTTCGAGCAGGCGATCTAGTGTCTTGTCCAGCAGGAACACTATAGGGAGCACGTCATTGAGGCCAACATGCTCCCTGCTGACCATCTTGGTCGCCTGCTCGAAAGGGCCCGACACTTGGCAGACCTGGTGTATCTGCCCCCACTCCACACAGGTGATGTACGGGAGTGTTTGTGAAGGCCCGTCAGTGCCTAGCTCCATCAGGTACTCCCTCACCGCCCTTCGCTGCTCCCACAACCTCTCCAGCATGTGGAGGGTGGAGTTCCACCGTGTCACACTGTCCACAATCAGCCTGTGAAGGGGCAGCCTGTTACCCGCTGCCACTTGGACAGGGACGCGGTAGCGGTTGGGGAGCGCCTGAAGTGGCTGGCAATCCTACGCACCCTTAGCACAATGTCACTCAACCCGGGATAGGTGCGCAGGAACTTCTGCACCACAAGGTTGAGGACATGTGCCAGACAGGGCACGTGGGTCAGACTGCCAGCCTTGAGGGCGGAGAGTAGGTTGCTGCCGTTATCACAGACAACCATACCTGCCTGGAGCCTTCGGGGTGTCAGCCACTTCTGGACCTGAGCCTGAAGTGCGGTCAGCACTTCAGTGCCAGTGTGTCTCCGGTCCCCTAAACTAACAAGCTGGAGCACGGCCTGACAGCGCACGTGCCCCACACTTGAGTAGCTACGGGGGCGCTTGCTGGGAGGCTCAGCAGCTGCGGAGACAGAGGCTTGACGGAGACCAGCAGTTCTCCCCTGGACACCCCGGGGCGGCACCACAAAATCTGCTGCCGCCGATCCCTCCCCGGCGCCTCGGAGGGAAACCCAATGGGCCGTGAAACTGATGTAGCGCCCCTGCCCATGCCTGCTGGTCCAGCCATCCATTGTCAGATGAACCCTGTCGCTGACAGCGTGATCCAGCGACAGGGTTACATTCTGCACAATGTGCTGGTGTAGGGCAGGGACACCAGTCCTGGCAAAGAAATGGCGGCTGGGGACACGCCATTGTGGTTGGGCCTGCTCCAACATCTGCCTAAAGGGGTTGCTGTCAACGATGTTGAAGGGCAGCAGATGTTGGGCAATAACCCTTGCCAGGAGCCCATTGAGGGAACGCACACGTCGGTCTCCAGGGGGGAAGGGAGTGGTGCGTTCAAAGGCGTCTGAAATCGACGCCTGGCGCCGGACGGCAGTGCAGGACACAGACGCGGAGGGTGCTGTGAAAGTAGAGGTCTGGATGCCGGTACCAGTAGCTCTACTAGAGGGAGCGGGGGGGCATGACCTGCTGGGAAGAGATGAAGCTGTGGCAGGGGCTGCTGTACCCTGCTCACTTGTGGTGGTGGCGCTGATACCACCACCACGCTTCATCTCGTCATACACCCGCCAGTGGTTTATTCTTAGGTGCTGGTTCAGGGCTGTGGTACCCACCCGAGCCAAACACTTCCCTCTCTTCACCCTGACTTTACAGATCTGGCAGATGGCCACGGTAGGGTTGTCTGCTACCAGGGTGAAGTAGTCCCAGACAGGTGACTTCAGCACCGCCCTCCTGTCAGATGGGGTGACGCTGACTTGCACCTGCTGGGACTCGGTGCGCACAGGTGGAGCTGCCTGCTGCTGCTGCTGCTGCTGCTGACACCTCCTGCTGCCATCACCAGTGGAGACCCTGACGCTGGTCTCCCTGGTGGTGACCTGGCGCACCGTTTCCCCAGGGTGCCTACCTTCCCCGTCGTCACTGACGCAGTGAGCCGACGAGTCAGATGGCACCCATGATGGGTCACCCTCCTCTTCGCCCCCAGATATGTCAGACCAAGGGCTGAGATGTGGTGGTCTGAGGGAACCAGCTGACATGGAGCCTCTAGCCTGGCTCCGCTGTCCCCTCACCCACGCCTGGGTCTGACTAGGTGCTGTTGTTGCCTGCACCAAAACAGCAGCACCACTTTGAAGGGATGTCTCTGGGATACTGACAGCAGGTATCCCATCCTCCTCATCCATCCCTTCAAAAAGGTCCTGACCATCAGGACAGAGCTGGAGGTCTGCCTGATGCATGGCCTCCCCCAAGAGATCCCTCTCACTGTCGCTGTCGAACAGTAAGATGCTGGACTCTTGGGGGCTGGGGGGGGGTACTGAAGGCACCGGTGTAGTGGTGGTACTACTGAGAGTCGGGACTGACGAGTCAGTGGCACTGCTGTGCCCCATATAGTCCACCACTACTGGAGCCTGAGATGGCAATATCGGGCGGCTGCCCGATGGAAAAAACTCCCGGATGAGGCGGACTCCCCTTCCACCCGATCCTCTAGCACTAGTAGGGGCGCGAGAGGTACCCCGTGCTGGCAGCGACCCAGCACTGGGAGTAACTCCCCTACCCCTGCTGCCACGGCCACGGATGCCGCTCATAATTGCTGATGTGGGGGGGGGTAAACTTTATTGGGGGGGGGGATGTGAGGAAGGTTTTTTTTTGTTTTTTTAAAAGACAGGCACGCAGACAAAGACGTAGACAGACGGCTACTAAACTATAATAAAACTAGTACACCAAAGACAAGGACTACAAAAAAAAAAAAATGCACTAAACAAACACTAACTGCTTACACAAACTTATATGACTATAAACTAAAGCTATTTTTTTTTTTAGACAACACAGACACTAAACACACACTTAACTAAGCTAGCTGAAAGAAATGTACACTAACAGTATGTACACTTACTACACAGAAATCTATCTAACACTAAGCTAAACTAACCTGAACAACACAACACAAAACGTAGCTTTTAAAAAAGCTCTTGGGTCTTTTGCTTTGAAAAAAGCAGTTTATAATCAGGAGAATATGCACTGAAATCACTAGCAAAGTAGCAATGAAGCACAATGCTGATGCTGCAAGATCAAACAGGAACACAGACACAGGAACACAGAAACAGTCCACACTCTCTAGCCACCTTCTGAATCTGCAATGAAATGGTGCTGGGAGTGACCTTATATAATGGCCGTGCAGGCAGGTTCCTATTGGTTGCTAACCTCTAACAACTTTGGTAGGAGAACTCTGATTGGCTCTGATGCAAAAGGGCGGAGAAAATAATCGCGCAATACTCCTATTGCCGAATATTCGCATTGCGAATATTCGGCAATATAAAATGATCGCTTCAGCTACTCGGCCCAAGGTCTCTAATCATACCAGCAATGCTTTTAGACGTCGATGGAGATCACTAGGATGTGATCTGTTTTAAAAATGAAACTGAAAAAATCGCTCTGATGCGGAAGATAGGGCGAAGAAAATAATTGCGCGATATTCCGATTGCCGAATAATCGCATTGCGATTTTTCGGCAAGATAAAATGATCGCTTCAGCTACTCGGCCCAAGGTCTCTAATCATACCAGCAATGCTTTTAGACGTCGATGGAGATCTCTAGGATGTGATCTGTTCTAAAAATAAAATTGAAAAAATTTGAATATTCGGAATAGCGAATATTCACCGCGAAATTCGAAATATATTGCGAATACTCGAATATGCCATATTCGAGCCGAATATTCGCAATACGAATATTCGTGAGCAACACTATTTGACACAAAATAGACTAGTTTGCTTATTGGTGTAAAGGCCCCATAATTCCCAAATTCAGCCTGCAACAACCCCTACAACTCCAGGGGAACCATGTCTGAAGCTGTGTAAGGGGCCACAGAATTATGGATGGCGACCCTGTGTGTAATATATATTGACATTCAATTTGCATCTGTCATGATTGTAAAAATGTGTGTGAGTAATGAAAACAAGAAATAAACTATGTCCCTTTTTTTCATACACAGGCAGAGCAAAGCCAGGAGGAGCCAGGCCCCACAGGGAGCCAGGGGGAGCCAGGGCCCACAGGGAGCCAGGGGGAGGCAGGTCCAATTGCAAGGCAGGAGGTGGCAGAACCCACTGGGAGCCAGGAGGTGGCAGGCCCCAGTGGGACCCAGGAGGTGGCAGGCCCCAGTGGGACCCAGGAGGCACGCTGGCGGGATACCATCTCCCGGATCCCTCCACTCCGCACTCCCGCAAAAAGGCACAGAAGTCTGCGCCAAATGGAGGAGGAGACCCAGACCCTGCTTCGCCAAGCTACTGCGGCCATCCGAGAGCCACCCAGTGAAGTAGAGGGGTTCGCAGCGCTCATTGCAGCCAAGCTCCACAATCTGGAGCAGAGCCAGCGTGTGCGCTGCGAACTCCTCATCTTCAAAGCCATAAGCATGGCATCCCTGGGGCAGCTCGATGACGACACCGACATTGTGCGGATTGCTCCTCCTGTCCTTGCCACTCCTCCTGCTCCTGCTCCTGCTCCTCCTCTTCCTGAGGCTGCTCTGGCTCCTGGCACTTCATCTCCTCCAGGAACCCAGCCCCCAAGGACTCGGGCTACACGGAAGGCTGCTGGGAAGACTGCAGGGAAGGCTGCTGGGAAGACTGCAGGGAAGGCTGCTGGGAAGAAAAGGAGGAAAAACTAACCCACGGTGCCCCTGATGGAATATTTTTGAGACTCACAGCCTGGATTGGTGGCTTGGGGGACCCTTATTTTACTAAATTCCAGCACGCACTCAAGTGCTGCCTTCCTTGGCATCTTTGTTTTTATTAAGTTGTTTTTTTTGTTTGCCACCATTTTATTATTTCATATTTTGGCAGAATAAATGCACTTTTGATTTATCATACAAATTTGACCATGTGTATTTTTGAGGAATTTGAGAGATCATTAGTGAGTGGGCAGACCCATTTGCAAAAATTTAGAGGAAAGATTAACAAGGTAAAAAAAACATCCTTGTGGGTAACTTCCAAAAAAATAAATAACGGTTGTTGCAGCCACTTCACACACTCCAAAATCAACCCAGAATAAAGATTTCACAAAAAGTAGGGGCCAAAATAAAAACCCACAAAAAAAGGTTTGCCAATATATATATATTTAAAATTTTGAAGATGGAAGATGCACCTAGAAAACACAACACAAAAAAAAAAACATTATATAACAAGAAATAATCTAGTTAAAAGCTTGTCATAACTATGTAACAAGATCAGCCGCAACAAACGACCATTTTCGTGTAGCATTTAACCACTTAACCCCCGGACCATATTGCTGCCCAAAGACCAGAGTACTTTTTGTGATTCTGGACTGCGTCGCTTTAACTGACAATTGCGCGGTCGTGCGATGTGGCTCCCAAACAAAATTGGCGTCCTTTTTTTCCCACAAATAGAGCTTTCTTTTGGTGGTATTTGATCACCTCTGCGGTTTTTATTTTTTTGCGCTATAAACAAAAATAGAGCGACAATTTTGAAAAAAAAACATTTTTTTACTTTTTGCTGTAATAAATATCCCCCAAAAATATATAAAAAAAATTTTTTTTCCTCAGTTTAGGCCGATACGTATTCTTCTACCTATTTTTCGTAAAAAAAATCGCAATAAGCGTTTATTGATTGGTTTGCGCAAAAGTTATAGCGTTTACAAAATAGGGGGTATTTTTATGTAATTTTTCTTAATATATTTTTTTTACTAGTAATGGCGGCGATCAGCGATTTTTTTTCGGTACTGCGACATTATGGCGGACACTTCGGACACTTTTGACACATTTTTGGGGCCATTGGCATTTTTATAGCAATCAGTGCTATAAAAATGCATTGGATTACTATAAAAATGCCACTGGCAGGGAAGGGGTTAACACTAGGGGGCGGGGAAGGGGTTAAGTATGTTCCCTCTGTGTGTTCTTACTGTGGGGGGGGTGGCCTCACTAGGGGAAACACTGATCCTCGGTTCATACATTGTATGAACGGAAGATCAGCATTTCCCCCGCTGACAGGACCGGGAGCTGTGTGTTTACACACACAGCTCCCGTTCCCTGCTCTGTACCGAGCGATCGCATGTGCCCGGCGGCGATCGCGCCCGCTGGGCACACGCACGGGAGTCGGGGGCGAGCGCGCCCCCTAGTGGCGGCTAAAAGAGAGGACGTATAGCTACGGGCTCTCGCCTAGGAGAGCCGACCTGCCGCCGTATAATGACGGTGGCTGGTCGGCTAGTAGTTAAAAGCAGGGTGTAAAGAAGCGCATTATTTTCTTCTAGATAAGTTGAAAACGACCTAACGAATGTGCTTAATCCATTCTGAACAGTAGTTTTACCTGAACGACCGCTGCCGTCTCCTAACTTGCTTCTAAGCATGCGCGGGCTTAAAACGACGTTTTAGCCTACACACGGTCAATGTTTATGACCCAAAAAACGACGTTTGGCAAAAACGACACATAAAATTGAAGCATGCCTCAATTTTTTTGGGTCGTTTTTCAGAAGACATAAAACGACGTTTTCTCCCACACACGATCAATTAAATTGACGTTTTTAAAAACGTCGTTTTTTTACATCGCATAAAAGGACCGTGTGTACGCGGCATAAGAGTAAAGGTTCAGTGTGACAGATGATAGGTACACCTGTGTGGCATGGACTATATCCTTATAAATACAGGTGAAGTGCATCAAATCAGTCCATAACAAATAATAAAAAATAAACAAAAACACAGTAATAGAAAAAATAATAAACACAGTCCAATGTATAGTGATGAGAAAGCAGTGAGTCCCAAGTGTGCTGGATAAATCCACAACGTAGTGATTGATGACGGACAGGAGACCACCAACCACGAGTAACACTGACTCTTACCAGAGATAAAATTTCAAACAGCAAGATAGAATAAGCCTTCACTCTCCACAGCGGGAACCGATTCAAGCATCCATCCAATAGTAAACACCACAGCAATGAGTATCACTCCTACTTCAAAAAAATCAAGGAGAGCTCATAGTGTGACACTGTATGATGATTTATTCGATAAAAAAGATTGTGCACTTACATCAATCCGAAGTATAAAAAGCATAAAACAGCCGGCCGGCCTGGTTTGGAGCGTGTGCCTGAGACTTCTGGGTCCTCACACGTCCAAGGTGGGAGGCGGTGCTTCGACGTCACCGCGTTACACGTGTGAGGACCCGAAAGTCTCGGGCACACGCTCCAAACCAGGCCGGCCGGCTGATTTATTGGCGACCAATAACAGTTTGGTACTCTATTGAGCAAGTTGCCATGACTGCAAACAAAGCTTCAAAGGCCAGCTGCTGTTGAAATGTTGACCTGGGTCAAAGCAGTGGTTCATAGACATACTGCCAATTGGTAAAGACTGTGATATACTTTCTGGAAGATGTTAGGGGGTGGCAACATACTTCCTGGTTCTTATAGATTCTTATTGGATATAGGACTACATGGGCGCGCAGAGAGTGTTTATGTAGGTGATGACTGAGTGAGCTCTTTTTTTCAGATGAAAACTCTGAGGCCCCGTACACACGTCCGAGGAACTCGACGTGCCAAACACATCGAGTTCCTCGTCGAGTTCTGTGTTGAAGCCGCCGAGGATCTCGGCGGGCCAAATTTCCTCATTGAATAACGAGGAAATAGAGATTTGGCCCGACGAGTTCCTCGTCGGCTTCCTCGGTGAAAAGTGTACACACGACCGAGTTTCTCGGCAGAATCCAGCTCCGATCGAGTTTCTGGCTGAATTCTGCCGAGAAACTCGGTCGTGTGTACGGGGCCTGATATGCACTCGTACGCACTCTTAAGTTGCACACACCCTGCTGGGGCATTCCAGGGTAGGTGTAATCAGGTTTTGACAAACCAGAAACATCTGATTTTAAAACAAAAACAAATGTTGCCTTCCAACACTTTGGGAGGGGAGAGGACACGTTCTAGAAGGTGGGGTGGGGGGGGGGGGATTTCAAATCCTAATGTAGGATAATACCAAAAAGATACAATAGGCACCCATACTGAAAGGACAAACTGGAGATGGAACCCTTTTTCAAAATAACATGGTGCCACAGCACTGTGAATTTTGGTGGATGTGAATATGCACATCTCCGCAGATGCATTAGGCCCCTTCCACACATGCATCCGTCTGCGGATGAAAAGGGGACATACATTGGTCCCTATGTGATTGCGGGTGTCAGCGCTGAACATCCGTAATCGTCCGCCTCCGCAAACATCATTTTGCAGACGGAAGAAAACCCTATTTTTTCTTCCGTCTGCAGAGCCCATAGGGGAGAGTGGAGAAAAGACAGGGCGGTCCCGGCACAGTGTGTCGGGACCACCCTGTCATCTGCCCTGTGATCCGCCGTCTCAGCGGGGATCAACGGAGCGATCCCCGCTGAGCTTACGAAGCACACATTACTGATCCGCCCCGTGTGAAAGGGGCCTTAGGGTGTAGTTAATTAATGGCACTGCTGTGTATCTGCTAAAAGGGCAGCACATTTCTGTGGTGTCAGGAAAGCAATTCTGCATGCGCTCCTGACACAAAGAAATGTGAACGCAGGCTAAATTTCTTAGTGAATGTCACTTTAACCCCTTCCTGCCTGCCCTGCTGTCCCTTTAAAAAGTTCTGAATGCCAAGGGGTGGAAAAGACCACATCCATCTTTGCCTGTGGACATGATGGGGGGGCTTATTACTGAAATGTAATTGAGAGGGGGAAATGTGTACTTGGATGCACTTTAATGAATGGAAAGTGGTGTTTGGTGCACTTTAACTTATTTAAATTGTTTTTATAAAAAATGTTTACTGATAAAAATCTTACATACTTTGCAAACCAATTAGCAAATCATTAATAAAAATACAAAACATTCTCAAAACACACATACATACATAAAAAATACATATAGGTGCATAAATCGATCCATCCTCTCAGGCCCCGTACACACGGCCGAGGAACTCGACGTGCCAAACACATCGAGTTCCGCGGCGAGTTCAGCCCTAAAGCCGCCGAGGAGCTCGGCGGGCCGAGTTCTCCCATAGAACAATGAGAAAATAGAGAACATGTTCTCTATTTTCTCGACGAGTTCCTCGGCGGCTCCATCGGGCCAAAAGTGTACACACGACAGAGTTTCTCGGCAGAATCCGGCTCTGACCGAGTTTCTCGCTGAATTCTGCCGAGAAACTCTGTCGTGTGTACGGGGCCTCACATGCACTTAAAAATAAATCTGTACCGCAGCATGTTCTCTTAATTCTCCTGGGCCATCTAGATAATAAACAAGAGAAAATAGAAACATAGAAATCATATACATATATGTGTATACATTATACACGTACACACATATACATACACATCTTTATGTGAATAACTTTACCCCAAATCTATACCCCTTCTTACCCGTGTCTATTTATCTTTATTTTCGAGGGGGGGGGGGAGAGATTTCCATCTCCCAGTTCCCATTACTATCCTCCTTCAAATTGTGCAAAAAGAGAGGAAAAAAATATCTTTATGTGAATTTCATTACCCCTATATAAACAAATATATACCCCTCTTACCCATGTCTATTTATCTTTATTTTCGAGAGGAGAAGAGTCTCATCTCTTTATCCCTATTACTATCTCCTTCAGATTGTGCAAAAAAAATAAAAAGGGGGGGTTGAGGAAGGGAAGTCATATTCCCCTCTCCTTCATGGGGGGGGGGGGGGGGGCGCGGACGGAGGGCGTCAGGGGAAATATCCTGTGGTAAAAGTGCAGTGACGCACTTCAATATCCTGCAGTAAAAGTGCACCGACGCACTTAAATTTCCTGAAATAAAAATGTACTGACACATTTCAATTCCCTGCAGTAAAAGTGCACTTATGCACTTCAGTATTCCGCAGTAAAAGTGCACTGACGCATTTCAATATCCTGCAGTAATAGTGCATTAACGCATTTCAATATCCTGCAGTAAAAGTGCACTGATGCACTTCAATATACTGCAGTAAAACTGCACGGACGCATTTCAATATCCTGCAGTAAAAGTGCAGTGACGCACTTCAATATCCTGCAGTAAAAGTGCGCTGATGCACTTCAATATACTGCAGTAAAAGTGGACTAACGCATTTCAATATCCTGCAGTAAAAGTGCACTTATGCACTTCAATATCCTGCAGTAAAAGTGCACTTATGCACTTCAGTATTCCGCAGTAAAAGTGCACTGACACACTTCAATATACTGCAGTAAAAAGGCCCTAACGCATTTCAATATCCTGCAGTAAAAGTGCACTGATGCACTTCAATATACTGCAATAAAAGTGCACTAACACATTTCAATATCCTGCAGTAAAAGTGCAGTGACGCACTTCAATATCTTGCAGAAAAAGTGCACTGACGCACTTTAATATCCTGCAGTAAAAGTGCACTGACGCACTTTAATATCCTGCAGTAAAAGTGCACTGACGAACTTTAACTTCCTGCAGTAAAAGTGCACTGATGCACTTTAATATCCTGCAGTAAAAGTGCACTGACGCACTTCAGTATGCTGCAGTAAAAGTGCACTGACACACTTCAATATCCTGCAGTAAAAGTGCACTGATGCACTTCAATATCCTGCAGTAAAAGTGCACTGATGCACTTCAATATCCTGAAGTAAAAGTGCACTTATGCACTTCAATTCCCTGCAGTAAAGGTGCACTTATGCACTTCAGTATTCCGCAGTAAAAGTGCACTGACACACTTCAATATCCTGCAGTAAAAGTGCACTGATGCACTTCAATATCCTGCAGTAAAAGTGCACTGATGCACTTCAATATCCTGAAGTAAAAGTGCACTTATGCACTTCAATTCCCTGCAGTAAAGGTGCACTTATGCACTTCAGTATTCCGCAGTAAAAGTGCACTGACTCACTTCAATATACTGCAGTAAAAGTGCACTAACTCACTTCAATATCCAGGTGTTAAAGTGCACTGACGCACTTCAATATCCTGCAGTAAAAGTGCACTGATGCACTTCAATATACTGCGGTAAAAGTGCAGTGACGCACTTCAATATACTGCAGTAAAAGTGCACTAACGCATTTCAAAATCCTGCAGTAAAAGTGCACTGATGCACTTTAATATACTGCAGTAAAAGTGCACTTATGCACATCAGTATTCTGCAGTAAAAGTGCACAGACACACTTCAAAATACTGCAATAAAGGTGCACTAACTCACTTCAATATCCAGCTGTTAAAGTGCACGGACGCACTTTAATATCCTGCAGTAAAAGTGCACTGATGCACTTTAATATCCTGCAGTAAAAGTGCACTGATGCACTTTAATATCCTGCAGTAAAAGTGGACTAACGCATTTCAAAATCCTGCAGTAAAAGTGTGCTGATGCACTTCAATATACTGCAGTAAAAGTGGACTAACGCATTTCAATATCCTGCAGTAAAAGTGCACTTATGCACTTCAATATCCTGCAGTAAAAGTGCGCTTATGCACTTCAGTATTCCGCAGTAAAAGTGCACTGACACTTCAATATACTGCAGTAAAAAGGCACTAACGCATTTCAATATCCTGCAGTAAAAGTGCAGTGATGCACTTCAATATACTGCAGTAAAAGTGCACTGACGCACTTCAATATCCTGCAGTAAAAGTGTACTAAAGCATTTCAATATCCTGCAATAAAAGTGCACTAACACATTTCAATATCCTGCAGTAAAAGTGCAGTGACGCACTTCAATATCTTGCAGTAAAAGTGCACTTATGCACATCGTTATTCTGCAGTAAAAGTGCACTGACACACTGAAGTGTCAGTAAAGGTGCACTAACTCACTTCAATATCCTGCAGTAAAAGTGCACTGACGCACTTTAATATCCTGCAGTAAAAGTGCACTGACGCACTTTAATATCCTGCAGTAAAAGTGCACTGACGCACTTTAATATCCTGCAGTAAAAGTGCACTGACGCACTTTAATATCCTGCAGTAAAAGTGCACTGACGCACTTCAGTATCCTGCAGTAAAAGTGCACTGACGCACTTCAGTATCCTGCAGTAAAAGTGCACTGATGTACTTCAATATACTGCCATAAAAGTGCACTAACTCACTTCAATATCCAGCTGTTAAAGTGCACTGACGCAATTTAATATCCTGCAGAAAAAGTGCACTGACGCACTTTAATATCCTGCAGTAAAAGTGCACTGACGCACTTTAATATCCTGCAGTAAAAGTGCACTGACGAACTTTAACTTCCTGCAGTAAAAGTGCACTGATGCACTTCAGTATGCTGCAGTAAAAGTGCACTGACACACTTCAATATCCTGCAGTAAAAGTGCACTGATGCACTTCAATATCCTGCAGTAAAAGTGCACTGATGCACTTCAATATCCTGAAGTAAAAGTGCACTTATGCACTTCAATTCCCTGCAGTAAAGGTGCACTTATGCACTTCAGTATTCCGCAGTAAAAGTGCACTGACTCACTTCAATATACTGCAGTAAAAGTGCACTAACTCACTTCAATATCCAGGTGTTAAAGTGCACTGACGCACTTCAATATCCTGCAGTAAAAGTGCACTGATGCACTTCAATATACTGCGGTAAAAGTGCAGTGACGCACTTCAATATACTGCAGTAAAAGTGCACTAGCGCATTTCAAAATCCTGCAGTAAAAGTGCTCTGATGCACTTCAATATACTGCAGTAAAAGTGCACTTATGCACATCAGTATTCTGCAGTAAAAGTGCACAGACACACTTCAAAATACTGCAATAAAGGTGCACTAACTCACTTCAATATCCAGCTGTTAAAGTGCACGGACGCACTTTAATATCCTGCAGTAAAAGTGCACTGATGCACTTTAATATCCTGCAGTAAAAGTGCACTGATGCACTTTAATATCCTGCAGTAAAAGTGGACTAACGCATTTCAAAATCCTGCAGTAAAAGTGTGCTGATGCACTTCAATATACTGCAGTAAAAGTGGACTAACGCATTTCAATATCCTGCAGTAAAAGTGCACTTATGCACTTCAATATCCTGCAGTAAAAGTGCGCTTATGCACTTCAGTATTCCGCAGTAAAAGTGCACTGACACTTCAATATACTGCAGTAAAAAGGCACTAACGCATTTCAATATCCTGCAGTAAAAGTGCAGTGATGCACTTCAATATACTGCAGTAAAAGTGCACTGACGCACTTCAATATCCTGCAGTAAAAGTGTACTAAAGCATTTCAATATCCTGCAATAAAAGTGCACTAACACATTTCAATATCCTGCAGTAAAAGTGCAGTGACGCACTTCAATATCTTGCAGTAAAAGTGCACTTATGCACATCGTTATTCTGCAGTAAAAGTGCACTGACACACTGAAGTGTCAGTAAAGGTGCACTAACTCACTTCAATATCCTGCAGTAAAAGTGCACTGACGCACTTTAATATCCTGCAGTAAAAGTGCACTGACGCACGTTAATATCCTGCAGTAAAAGTGCACTGACGCACTTTAATATACTGCAGTAAAAGTGCACTGACGCACTTTAATATCCTGCAGTAAAAGTGCAGTGACGCACTTCAGTATCCTGCAGTAAAAGTGCACTGACGCACTTCAGTATCCTGCAGTAAAAGTGCACTGATGTACTTCAATATACTGCCATAAAAGTGCACTAACTCACTTCAATATCCAGCTGTTAAAGTGCACTGACGCAATTTAATATCCTGCAGTAAAAGTGCACTGATGCACTTTAATATGCTGCAGTAAAAGTGCACTGACGCACTTCAGTATCCTGCAGTAAAAGTGCACTGACGCACTTCAATATCCTGCAGTAAAAGTGCACTGATGCCAGGGCTCAAGTCCTGCGGGAACGCGTGGGAACGGAGTTCCTGCACTTTTTTCACAGCAGGAACGCAGTTCCCTTTGCAGGACTAGAGCAGCCTGGAGCAGCCGAGCCAATCCTTCACTAAGCGGCGATGCCCAGCTCGAGTCACTGTCAGGGGCAGGCAAACCTTAGTAATCCTTTGTTACTGGCCACTTCCTGTATATGGATTCATCGGGTAGTGTGCGGGTATTCTGTCACTTCCTCGATGCCGCAAGGTCTCCTGGGAGCTTTTGTCATTGTTCCCAGGAGACATTGCGGAGGTCTGCTGTGAGTTATCGCGGGATTTAGAAAGAATTGTTTGAAAAAAAAAAAACATGCGGTTTAGTAATTATGCATATGATCATTTTTTTTTTTTGGTGGGGGAGTGGATCTTGGGTGGGAGTTCCCACACTTTTTCCCCCCGGACTTGACCCCTGACTGATGCACTTCAATATCCTGCAGTAAAAGTGCACTGATGCACTTCAATATCCTGAAGTAAAAGTGCACTTATGCACTTCAATTACCTGCAGTAAAAGTGCACTTATGCACTTCAGTATTCCGCAGTAAAAGTGCACTGACTCACTTCAATATACTGCAGTAAAAGTGCACTAACTCACTTCAATATCCAGCTGTTAAAGTGCACTGACGCACTTCAATATACTGCAGTACAAGTGCACTAACGCATTTCAATATCCTGCAGTAAAAGTGCACTGATGCACTTCAATATACTGCAGTAAAAGTGCACTGATGCACTTCAATATACTGCGGTAAAAGTGCAGTGACGCACTTCAATATCCTACAATAAAAGTGCACTGACACACTTCAATATCCTACAGTATAAGTGCACTTATGCACATCAGTATTCTGCAGTAAAAGTGCACTGACACACTTCAATATACTGCACTAAAGGTGCACTAACTCACTTCAATATCCAGCTGTTAAAGTGCACGGACACACTTTAATATCCTGCAGTAAAAGTGCACTGATGCACTTTAATATCCTGCAGTAAAAGTGCACTGATGCACTTTAATATCCTGCAGTAAAAGTGCACTGACACACTTTAATATGCTGCAGTAAAAGTGCACTGACGAACTTTAATATCCTGCAATAAAAGTGCACTGACGCACTTCAATATCCTACAATAAAAGTGCACTGACACACTTCAATATCCTACAGTATAAGTGCACTTATGCACATCAGTATTCTGCAGTAAAAGTGCACTGACACACTTCAATATACTGCACTAAAGGTGCACTAACTCACTTCAATATCCAGCTGTTAAAGTGCACGGACGCACTTTAATATCCTGCAGTAAAAGTGCACTGATGCACTTTAATATCCTGCAGTAAAAGTGCACTGATGCACTTTAATATCCTGCAGTAAAAGTGCACTGATGCACTTTAATATCCTGCAGTAAAAGTGCACTGACGCACTTTAATATGCTGCAGTAAAAGTGCACTGACGAACTTTAATATCCTGCAATAAAAGTGCACTGACGCACTTCAATATCCTACAATAAAAGTGCACTGACGCACTTCAATATCCTACAGTATAAGTGCACTTATGCACATCAGTATTCTGCAGTTAAAGTGCACTGACACACTTCAATATACTGCAGTAAAGGTGCACTAAATCACTTCAATATCCAGCTGTTAAAGTGCACTGACGCACTTTAATATCCTGCAGTAAAAGTGCACGGATGCACTTTAATATCCTGCAGTAAAAGTGCACTGACGCACTTTAATATCCTGCGGTAAAAGTGCACGGACAAACTTTAATATCCTGCAGTAAAAGTGCACTGACGCACTTTAATATCCTGCAGTAAAAGTGCACTGACGCACTTTAATATCCTGCAGTAAAAGTGCACTGACTCACTTCAATATCCTACAGTAAAAGTGCACTTATGCACATCAGTATTCTGCAGTAAAAGTGCACTGACACACTTCAATATACTGCAGTAAAGGTGCACTAACTCACTTCAATATCCTGCAGTAAAAGTGCACTGACGCACTTTAATATTCTGGAGTAAAAGTGCACTGACACACTTTAATATCTTGTCGTAAAAGTGCACCGACGCACTTCAATATCCAGCTGTTAAAGTGCACTGACACACTACACTAACACACTTCAATATACTGCAGTAAACCTGCCCTGACACACTAAACTGACTCTAAAGTAAAAAAGGAAGGTCGCACTACACTCATGCTGCACTATTAAGTTAAGACTACACTGATACTTTACACTCACAAAAGAATCATTATAGCACACTATCTCACTAGTAGCAAGGAACAGAGCCCTGTTCTATCTATCTCCACTCCAATATCCCACTGCAAAAGGCTGATCTGGGAAGGAACCTTTTACAGTGTGGGGTGGGTCTATGAGCAATGAGCCATGATTGGGCACAGTCATCATTATCTTCTCCAATCATGGCTCTGATAGTGTTCTGTGCCCTGATTGGGCAAAGCCTTCATTGCTTCATTGCCCTTCACCTCGGACTCCCAAAGTACCAGATCGCTCGTCTGCAGGTCGTTCAAAACACGGCTGCCATACTTGTGACTGGGAAAAAAACATGGGAATCAATCTCACCTTCGCTGAGAATCCTTCACTGGTTGCCAGCAAAGGACAGGATTGCTTTTAAAGCACTCTGTCTGACGCATAAGTGCATCCATGGGAAGTCTCCGCAATATCTATGCGAAAAGATAAAAGCTCACAACTCCAATCGCGTCTTTCGATCCAACGACCAAAATTTGGTCCAGATACCCAAAGCCAGATACAAGTCAAAGGGAGAAAGAAGATTTGCGGTACAAGGTCCTAGACTATGGAACGCTTTACCAACCAGCATTCGGTTGGAGGAAAACCACCTAACCTTCAGAAGACAGATCAAAACTCTGCTCTTTTGATGTTCTAGAAAGATAGGAACAACTAGCGCCCAGAGGCGATTCAGTTCGCATGCGCCGCGCTATATAAGTTTTTCATTCATTCATTGCTTCAGCCGATCGGGGGTTCTAATGCACTGTGCACCGAGCAGTGCATTGTGGGGCATTCAGCGGGCCGAAATAACAGTAAAAAGCCTTGACAATTTGGGTGTTCACCGAAAGGGAGAACATCCAATGTTCAGGCCGAAGTTATGCTCTTGAAAGTGTAATACTGGTATAAATTTGAAGGCGCAAGCCGGTCCAAGTGTAAGTGGGTGTGCCCTTATGCAAATGATGTGCTGAACTTGGAGCAGTGGATTGCGCCCGGCGTAACACAGACAGAACATGCGCAGTCACGTGGACTCTTGGTAGCTTCCATGTGAGCATGCTCACAACTACGCTGGCCCAACTTCCTGGGATGCGCCGGCCCACCAGCTTACGGAGAGCGCATAAATACGCCCAGACATGCGCCCGTCCGGCGCAAAATTACATCCTGCTTCCCCCCCCCCCCTTGTCTGCTCGTGAGATGGCACCTCCTCAAGTGGAGAAGGAGAAAAAGAGGAAGCATAACTTCAACCCAGCGGAGATGGAGGTTATGTTGGCGGCACTGACCAAGTACGATGCCAACCTGCATGGTGCCAAATGTAAAGATACCACCAAGGCACAGAGGAGGGCGATTTTGGCCAAGATCGCCCTGGACGTTAATGCCATTGGGAATGAAAAACGCTCTTCTGATGACATCCCAAAAAAATTAAATGACATGCGGCGTCGGGTCCGGGACAAATTAGCCCTGATTAAAAAGCATGCCAGTGGCACGGGAGGAGGACCAGCCTGTGCATTGCGATTAACACCTTCCGATGAGATTATTGCAAGGTGTCTGTCGCAGGAGCAGGTGGAGGGCGTTCAGGGATGGGACTCCACTGATTGGGACTTGAGGACAGGTAAGTGTGTTTTATCCTCCATTTGGTGTGTAGCATGGGAGGGGGTGGAAGAGAACATGTGACAAGTGTGTGGGTCCACCAACATGTGTTTTTTTTGTGTCATCCACAGATGTGCAGGATGAAGCTGGGCCGTCGTCGGCTGTTGTGCAACCCACGCCATCCCCAGAACATACTGAGGCTCAGTTGAACCCCCTTGGAAGCCTAGGCTTGTTAGTGGAGGGGAGTGCCCCTAGGTCAGCTCTTGAGGTCGTTGTGGAGGAGTCCATTGACCTCCACCAGGAGGACTCCATCTACCTAGAGAAGGTTTCCAGCATCCCTGGACTCTCCACCACCTCCCCGACCATCAGGTCTACCCCATCCAGGGGAACCCCATCCAGGGAGGTGACCAGGTTGGCAGGGGCTGTAGAGGCCAACACTGCTGCTGTGCATGCGGAGGGGAGGCAAACCCGGCGGCACCAGCATCATAATACAACCCGCCAGCTTAGGATGCTGGCACAGACCAACTCCGTGCTCACCCATCTTGCCATCGCTATGGAGGGCAGGCAGGCACCACCTGCCAGGAGTGACCGAGCAGGGGATGATGCTCCTCACCCCTCCCCCCTCCCCCCCACCCCAGGCTCCCTCCCGCCAACTGAGGAGCCGGAGCCGTGGCACCCGTGGCACCAGCCTTGGCCCACGGCAGAGCAGATGATTATTTTTTTTTTGTGCGATTCTGCTCAGTTTTTTCTTTTCGTATTTATATGCTGCTCAAAGTATGAGCTTTTTTTTATTATTTATATGCTGCTCAAAGTATGAGCTTTTTTTATTATTTATATGCTGCTCAAAGTACAGTAGGTGAACTCGATATTGTGTCAATCTCGCTCCCTTTCTTGGCGAGATTGACCACCTACGAGCCCCATCGCGGGAGCCAGCGCCGAGCTGGCTTGCCGCGATGGAGACAGAGACGTCATAGAAGCGACGGGAGATCCGACTTGGATTCCCGCCAATTCTACACGTGTGCGGCGTTTGTTATGAATCCTGAGGGGGAAGTCCCCGCCGGATTTTAAATAAAAATCCGGCATGGGTTCCCCCCTCAGGAGCATACCGGGCCCTTAGGTCTGTTATGGGTTGTAAGGAGAGCCCCCCTACGCCGAAAAAAACGGCGTAGGGGGTCCCCCTACAATCCATACCAGACCCGTATCCAAAGCACGCTACCCGGCCGGCCAGGAAGGGAGTGGGGACGAGCGAGCGCCCCCCCCTCCTGAGCCGTACCAGGCTGCATGCCCTCAACATGGGGGGGTTGGGTGCTCTTGGGCAGGGGGGCGCACTGCGGCACTGATACCGGCCCCCCACCCTAAGTGAATGAGTATGGGGTACATCATACCCCTACCCATTCACCTGCAAGAAAAGTGGTAAAAACACAAATAAACCACACAGGGTATTAAAATATTTTATTAGTCTGCTCCGGAGGCCTCCCCTGTCTTCTTTAGCTCTTTTACCAGGGTAGGCTTCTTCTTCCGATTTCCGGGGGTCTTCACCGCTCGTCTGTGACGTCTTCTCCGCTCCGGGGGTCTTCTCAGCTCTTCTGTGACGTCTTCTCCGCTTCGGGGGTCTTCTCAGCTCTGGGGGGGTCTTCTTCTATATTCGCCGCTCTCCGCTCTTGACTCGGCGCACCCCGGTTCTTCCTCCAGCTGTCCGGGGCCTTCTCCTTCAGCGCTGAACGTCTATCTTCTTCTTCCGTGCTGTGAAGTATTCTTCTTCTTCCGGGCTGTGACGTCATCTTCTTCACTTCTCCAGATGTTGACATGCCGGCTCTTCTCGCTGAAATGACAGATGCGCGCCCTGCATCGGACCTATATAGGCCTCACAGTCCCATCATGCTCTGTACCTACCCATGTGATACCTACCACGTGGTAGGTATCACATGGGTAGGTACAGAGCATGATGGGACTGTGAGGCCTATATAGGTCCGATGCAGGGCGCGCATCTGTCATTTCAGCGAGAAGAGCTGGCGTGTCAACATCTGGAGAAGTGAAGAAGATGACGTCACAGCCCGGAAGAAGAAGAATACTTCACAGCACGGAAGAAGAAGATAGACGTTCAGCGCTGAAGGAGAAGGCACCGGACAGCTGGAGGAAGAACCGGGGTGCGCCGAGTCAAGAGGGGAGAGCGGCGAATATAGAAGAAGACCCCCCCAGAGCTGAGAAGACCCCCGAAGCGGAGAAGACGTCACAGACGAGCGGTGAAGACCCCCGGAAATCGGAAGAAGAAGCCTACCCTGGTAAAAGAGCTAAAGAAGACAGGGGAGGCCTCCGGAGCAGACTAATAAAATATTTTAATACCATGTGTGGTTTATTTGTGTTTTTACCACTTTTCTGGCAGGTGAATGGGTAGGGGTACGATGTACCTCATACTCATTCACTTAGGGTGGGGGGCCGGTATCTGGGGGCCCCCTTATTAATGGGGGCTCCCAGATTCCGATAAACCTCCCGCCCGCATACCCCGACAACCAACGGCCAGGGTTGTCGGGAAGGGGCCCTGTCCTCATCAACATGGGGACAGGGTGCTCTGAGGTGGGGGGGCCGCAGTGCGCCCCCCTGCCCCAGAGCACCCAACCCCCCCATGTTGAGGGCATGCAGCCTGGTACGGCTCAGGAGGGGGGGGCGCTCGCTCGTCCCCACTCCCTTCCTGGCCGGCCGGGTAGCGTGCTTTGGATACGGGTCTGGTATGGATTGTAGGGGGACCCCCTACGCTGTTTTTTTCGGCGTAGGGGGGCTCTCCTTACAACCCATAACAGACCTAAGGGCCCGGTATGCTCCTGAGGGGGGAACCCATGCCGGATTTTTATTTAAAATCCGGCGGGGACTTCCCCCTCAGGATTCATAACAAACGCTGCACACGTGTAGAATTGGCGGGAATCCAAGTCGGATCTCCCGTCGCTTCTATGACGCGCTTGCTGGGATGTGCTGTCACTATTCCAGTGAGTGTGAGATGTCGGCGAGATCTCGGCACCATGTCGCCGAGAATCAGCGCGATGCTGTCGTGCTAAAAACACAATATCACAAACACCTACTGTATGAGCTTTTTTTAAGTTGTAGTTCCTACACACGGTGAGGAGTGTAAACTACAGTGTGACTGGTGTGTGAATGTGGGGGGGGGGGTGTTACTCCTGCCGGCAAAGGGGTGTCGCCCTCTGCCGTGTGAATGGTGTATGAATGTACAGCAACATAATTGGAGCCTTGGCGCGGCGTTGCTGCTCCCAAGTCCTGCATGGTGGACTTTAGCTAATCCAATTTGATGAGGATGTGGGGTGTGTGTGCTAGGGACCACAGTAGTATGCATGCGTGCATTCTCCTTGTGCCTTGATGAATGTGTGTGTTTAACGTGCAAAGATGCCTACTGTGAGGCATCTCCTGACTGCTCTTCCCTCAACAGACGGGTTACCCTCGGTTCGGGGGGATTGTGTGGTTGGGTGGTCAGGTCATCACGTAGGTCAATCTCCAGGCCCTTTCTCATGGCGTAGTTGTGTAGAATGCAACATGCACCGATGATCTGGCACACAAAGTTTGGAGAATACAACAGGGCCCCCCCGGACGTATCCAGGCATCGGAAACGGGACTTCAGGAGGCCAAATGTGCGTTCCACCACTGCACAGGTACGTGTGTGTGCATCATTGTAGTTTTGCTCTCCTGTGGTTTGGGGATTCCGGAATGGAGTCATGAGATGGGGACCAAGTGCATATGCCGCGTCACCTGGAAGGGAAAAGACAGGAGGATGTTAGTCGTGCATGTGCCCCTTGTGATGTCTGCATCATGGGGTGGGACAGTCATGCCTGACACCCATGTCACTCACCAACAAGCCAGCTGTCCCCATACACGTTCTGTTCGAATTCTGTGGAGATGTTGCATTGACGGTATATGTAGCTGTCATGGCTGGACCCTGGGTGTTTGGCACGGACGTGCCATATGAGGCAATGGGCATTGGCTATCACCTGTACGTTGATGAAATGCCATTGCTTCCGATTGCGGTATATGTGCTCTGTGTCACGGAGGGGGGGGCCGTAGTGCCACATGTGTGCGTGGGAATCCTGCAATTTGATAGAAATCCACCATTGCCTTATGCTGCAGAGGCTCCTGGAGGGGTTTGATGATGTGGTGGGACATGCGTCTGAGGATTGTGGGGACAACCTGGTTCACACATCTGCTCATGGTGGATTGTGACATCCCAGCCACTACTTCACTTGTACGCTGAAAAGATCCACTAGCGAGGAAATGCAGTGTTGCCAGTACCTTGACCAGTGGCTGCACTGCATGTGAGCGATGTGTCTTGCTGGTGATGTCATCATGCAGGGTTCTGGCTAATTCCTGGATGGCATCAGGGCTGAATCTGAAAATGCGAAACACCTCCGATTCCCCATGCCAAAGATGTTCATGCGCGTGCGGTATATCCTCTCCCGTGCCCACCTACGAGTCGGTTCACACAGTAGTATTGCTAGGACCATGGCTGCCCCTGGCATGTTGGCACACAGATGTGTTGTCCTGCAAGTGTGGTTTGTCAGCTTGCTCAGCTCGTCCGTAACGCTGCTGCTGTAGCTGCTCTCCAGCTGACCTGTGGATGTCTGTTGCTAAGTTGCCCCTGCTTTTACGAGGAGCAAGTTTATGCTGGGCGTACAACTTGCGCGCACCGCGCGCAGACTGCGCCGGACACGCGCATGTTTGTGAATTGGCGTATCTCCCTCATTTGCATATTTGCATAGGAAAACAATGGGAGCGCAAGATGCGCCCAGCGTAAAAATGCTCCTAAGATACGCTGGCGGAGGAAAGTTACGTCGGTCGGAAGAAGCCTAATTTCAGGCGTATCTATTTTTGTGGGTACGACGCATAGTTACGACGGTGCAGATTTTGACTTACGCGGCGCATATCGAGATACGTCGGCGTAAGTCCTACCTGAATCTAGCCCGAAATCCATAAGTAGTAGAAGCTCAATGTGTAGTGAGTCCAAAAATGTAATGAATGGAAGCCAAATGTTCATAACATCCTCATGACATCAACAGTGACAAAAACTAGTGAAGAAAGTTTACAAGTAGATAATCCACCACCAATTAGATGAAGTCTTACCAGAATATTTGAACCCAAAAGGGCGTACGCCCAGTGAGTCAACAGGCTTGTAGTGGTGTACACCAAAGATGAAGGCTTCAAATCTGGCGACCTTTGATATTCAGGTAATCCCACAAGTCTTCAAATGGCTCTCAAGGGTAGTTACCTCCAAGGTAAGGTATTCATGGAGCAAGATGGATAGATTCTCCCATGCATTCATATACCGTATTTATCGGCGTATAACACACACAGGTGTATAACACGCACCCTAACTTTAAAAGGGAAGTTTCAGGGAAAAAAAACTTTCCATAGCCCCCTGTGTATAAGAAGCAGGCACAGTTTACCCTCTATTTTCAGGGTAAAAAAGTGAGTATTATATGCCAATAAATATAGTATATAGTTGGAGAGAGAACAAAATGCCACATAATTAATATTGGATATTTATTAAAGTAAAAAAACTCACATTTGAGAAGTTAAACAGCGCTTTTGTCCTTTAATAAATATCCAATATTAATTATGTGGCATTTTGTTCTCTCTCCAACTATATATATATATATATATATATATATATATATATACAGGGCCGCCATCAGGGAGGTCCCCAGGGGCCCGGATGGCAACCCCCTTTTTTTTTTATAAAAAAACATTTTTTTTTTTATATATTTTTATTTTGTATTAAAGGGCCATTTTTTTTTAGGGGTCCGGAAATATAATTTTTATTTTATTTTTATTTTTTTATATATATATATATTAGGGCTGTGACTGATTAAAATTTTTGTGTTCGATTAATCGTTTTTTTTTTTAATCGATTAATCGACTAATTTCGATTAATTAACGCACATAGTTACATAGTTACATAGTTACATAGTTAGTCAGGTTGAAAAAAGACACAAGTCCATCCAGTTCAACCACAAAAAACAGATACAACTACTTTTAACTGATCTCCTTGCATTGCAACTCTGCATTAGCCACTGGTAAATGTGGTGGGGGCAGTATGGGGGCAGATGTGTATATTCTTGCAGTATGGGGGCAGATGTGTATATTACAGCATCTGCCCCCATGCTGTAATATACACATCTGCCCCCATGCTGTAATATACACATCTGCCCCCATGCTGTAATATACACATCTGCCTCCCATACTGCAAGAATATACACATCTGCCCCCATGTGTACATTACAGCATGGGGGCAGATGTGTATATTCTTGCAGTATGGGGGCAGATGTGTATATTCTTGCAGTATGGGGGCAGATGTGTATATTACAGCATGGGGTCAGATGTGTACATTACAGCATGGGGTCAGATGTGTACATTACAGCATGGGGGCAGATGTGTATATTACAGCATGGGGGCAGATGCTGTAATATACACATCTGCCCCCATACTGCAAGAATATACACATCTGCCCCCATACTGCAAGAATATACACATCTGCCCCCCATACTGCCCCCACCACATTTACCAGTGGCTAATGCAGAGTTGCAATGCAAGGAGATCAGCTAAAAGTAGTTGTGTGGCAGATGTGTACATTACAGCATGGGGGCAGATGTGTATATTCTTGCAGTATGGGGGCAGATGTGTACATTACAGCATGGGGGCAGATGTGTACATTACAGCATGGGGGCAGATGTGTACATTACAGCATGGGGGCAGATGTGTACATTACAGCATCTGCCTCCATGCTGTAATATACACATCTGCCCCCATGCTTTAATATACACATCTGCCTCCCATACTGCAAGAATATACACATCTGCCCCCATGTGTACATTACAGCATGGGGCAGATGTGTATATTCTTGCAGTAAGGGGGCAGATGTGTACATTACAGCATGGGGGCAGATGTGTACATTACAGCATGGGGGCAGATGTGTACATTACAGCATCTGCCTCCATGCTGTAATATACACATCTGCCCCCATGCTTTAATATACACATCTGCCTCCCATACTGCAAGAATATACACATCTGCCCCCATGTGTACATTACAGCATGGGGGCAGATGTGTATATTCTTGCAGTATGGGGGCAGATGTGTACATTACAGCATGGGGGCAGATGTGTACATTACAGCATGGGGGCAGATGTGTACATTACAGCATGGGGGCAGATGTGTACATTACAGCATGGGGGCAGATGTGTACATTACAGCATCTGCCTACATGCTGTAATATACACATCTGCCCCCATGCTTTAATATACACATCTGCCTCCCATACTGCAAGAATATACACATCTGCCCCCATGTGTACATTACAGCATGGGGGCAGATGTGTATATTCTTGCAGTATGGGGGCAGATGTGTACATTACAGCATGGGGGCAGATGTGTACATTACAGCATGGGGGCAGATGTGTACATTACAGCATGGGGGCAGATGTGTACATTACAGCATGGGGGCAGATGTGTATATTACAGCATGGAGGCAGATGCTGTAATGTACACATCTGCCCCCATGCTGTAATGTACACATCTGCCCCCATGCTGTAATGTACACATCTGCCCCCATGCTGTAATGTACACATCTGCCCCCATGCTGTAATGTACACATCTGCCCCCATAATGTTACCACACACAGATGGTTGTCCTTTCTTACCTGACTATCAGGCAGGCAGACCCATCTGCAGAGTAGCTGATGGACACACGTGCGCAAGGGAAGAAGATACAAGCAGGCGGGCAGGTGATGATGACGTCAGCGCGCCGCGGCTCCGGAGCTAGGCCGAAGCCGCGGCCTTTCCTATGGGCGAGACCGCGGAGCTCACTTCGCGGATCGTCATCGATCAAAATAATTTTAATCGACCAAAGAAATTAACGATTAATCGACCAATTAATCGTTAATTTCCGCAGCCCTAATATATATATATATATATACATATACATATATTTTATTAAAGGGCTCAGAGGTCGGGCGTGGTCTGGAGCTACATGGAGTAGGACGTGTTGGGTGAGAGCTCCGCTCGTGACTGATCCTTCACCCGCTCCAAGTCACGGTCGAGCAGCAACATCAACTCCATGCGGTCCTCTCCAAGCATGACGACATGGAGAATCGCCTCCGAAGGTGCAACTTGCGTTTTGTGGGGCTCCCCGAGAGGTCGGAGGGTGCGGACACCCCCACTTACCTGGAGAATCTGCTGGTCAAAACTTTTGGCAGGGAGGCCTTCTCCTCCACCTTCGTAGTGGAGCGCGCCCATCGACTTGCTGCAAAGCCCCCACCTGATGGTGCCCCGCCGAGGACCTTCATTGCTAAGCTTCTTAACTACCGGGACCGGGACGCTATCCTCAGACTCACCCGTGAAATGGGGAACATCCCCTTAGGCAATACGACGATCGCGGTGTTCCCGGATTTCTCCGCGGAAGTGCAGAAGAAAAGGGCGCCCTTTACAGAGACCAAGCGGCAGCTTCGAATACATCACCTGCCTTATGCGATGCTCTTCCCCGCGCGGCTTCGTGTTGTGTGCGACGGAAAGGCGCAGTTCTTCGAAGATCCTCAGGCAGTTCTTTCCTGGCTGGAACGCAGTGACGGCGCCGGATAATCCCGTGCTTGATTGTTCGCCCCCCCCCCAGCTGTTTTGACGGCGGCCCATCCGGAGCCGGCCGCATGCCTTCCTTTGGCTCCTCCACCTCCTCTGCACAGATCCTCTAACCGTAAGTTGGACATGCTTACTCCCATGCCCCCCTATCCCCCGCTGCCCTTGTCTATCCCGCTTGACTGGCCCCCCTTTTGATTCCCCCAGACATTGATCTCCTATTGTGAGTCTCGGGCGGCTCACCCACACCAGTATCCCACAGGACTGGATTCCCCTTCCGCACCGATGTGTGCTCTTCAGTTTGGACGCCCCCCCGACCGCGATGGCTGCCCTGGACTCCGGGTAATGCCGTCGCCCCTGACTGCCATCGCAATGCCGAAGTTTCCCTGGCCGACCCCTGCCCCCCTGCATGCAGTGGGGTGTTATGCCTGCTATGCCGGTCCAGCGTTTTTGCAGGATGTTTATATGTTATCTGCATTATCTTTAATTTTACTTTGTCTTTATTGTTTTCCACTTCAATGTCAGTGTGCTACATAGGATTTACTGATTATTTTACTGTACTGTTGTTGCTGTTGTGTGGGTTCTCCCTTGCTAGGCGGGACTCCCATCTCCCCGGGACAAGCCCCGACTGGGCCCTCGGAGGATGTGTGATTCCCGCCGTGTACCCCCTGGTCACTTCACACTGCCCCCTAGCGGGTACAAAGTGCGCCTGCCCTAACGGGCGAGGCGCGCCGCCGTGCCTTGGACTGCACGCCGCCCCTCTATACTCGAGGGTGTGGCTCTGCTCCTCCTACTCCCCCGCCTCCCTATGGCATCCCTTAAGGTAATAACCTGGAACGTCCGGGGTCTGGGTGATCGGACTAAACGAACGGCAGACCTCTCCCACCTAAAGTCCCAGCGTGCTGATATCTCAATACTTGTGGAGACACACCTTGCGGGTCAAAAGCAGATGTGCCTTAAAAAGGCCTGGGTGGGGTGGGTTTATCAGGCCCCCCATACCTCTAACTCTCGGGGGGTTGCGGTGCTTGTGGCCAGATCACAGCAGTTTCAGCTCCACACACTACAGTCAGACCCCCAGGGACGTTATCTGTTTTTACATGCCACGGTCGGTGGCCTGGAGATGCTGCTCCTTGCCTTGTATGTCCCTCCTTCATTTCAGTTTGAGGTGCTGCAGCGGGGGGTGGCCTTCATGGCACTGCATCCATCGGTACCTGCCATCTGGGCGGGTGATTTTAATATGGTCATCTCCCCGTCCCTCGATAGACTAGGCCCGACTGCCCCTGTGGGCCCCCTGCCGGGGACCACCAGGTTTGGTAAGTTCCTGACTGAATTTGCCCTGACTGATACCTGGCAGCACAGACACCCGACACAACTAGGCTTCTCCTGCTTTACGTGCAGCGATGTCTCGAATAGATCTTATCCTTGTTGCCCCCCCCCTCCTCCCACACCTTCTTGATGTAGGCTTTGACACCAGGACACTCTCTGATCACTCCCCATATTGGGTCAAGCTGAAGCTCCTGTCACCTCCTTCGGTCCAGATCTGGCATTTGAATCTGTTCTGGTTGGGTGTTCTCCCTGACCTGGAACCTATCCGGTCTGAGTGGGACCGCTTCTTCCGCACGAACGACGGCTCCACTCCGGCGGGACCTGTATGGGAAGCGTTTAAACTCCACGCCCGCATGATCCTTTCCTCCCGCATTAATAGGTACAAGGCCACCTCTAAACTGCTGATCCGCCAGGCGGAGGAGCAGTTGAATGCCCTCAAACAGACCTTTCAAGCTGACCCGACGGAGGCCAACGCTTCTCAACTGCGCCTACAGGCCAGGTTGACGGACCAACTGCACCTCGAAAAAGCGCGTCGGGGTATTTTCTTTAGCAAGCAGAAAACATACGAACACAGGGAGAGGGTCGGGAGGCTCCTTGCCTACATGGCACATCTGGATCATAAACCCCCGGTGGTTGTGGCCCTCCGGGCGGCATCTGGGGCTATGCTCACGGACCCCGACCGGGTGGTGGAGGAGTTCGGAGCTCTAATCCTCTACCGCACATCACTCTGCGGAGGAGCTGTCGGCTCTTCTACAGGACTTCACCTTCCCTACGCTCTCGCTGGCCCAGGTCTCCCTGCTGGAAGCACCCATCACTACTGTGTGTGTGGAGGAGGCCCTGTCATGCCTCCCCACCTCCAAAACTCTGGGTTCCGACGTGCTCCCCCTTGAGTTTTATAAACAGTTCCAGGAGACCCTTGTCCCTAAACTCTGCGCGCTATACAAACATGTTTTTGACACGGGCGTACTCCCCCCCCCCCTTCATGAGCGAGGCCCTCATTGTTTTGATACCAAAGCCCGGCAAGGACCCCCTATTTCCAGAGTCCTACCGACCCATTTCCCTTCTCCAACATGATGTAAAAATCCTTGCTAAAATCCTCGCCCTGCGCCTTAATAAGGTCATCTCGAGCTTGGTGCATCCTGACCAGACTGGGTTCATGCCCGACAAAAACACGGCCTTTAATCTCCGTCGGCTACATATGAACCTCCAGGCCCATCACATAGACGTGGGCTTCAGAGTGGTAGTTAGCCTCGACGCTGCTAAGGCGTTCGATTCTGTTGAATTGAGCTACCTATGGGAGTGCCTCGGTAGGTTCAGTTTCGGTCCTAATTTTGTGAAGTGGCTTCAGCTCCTGTACCAGGCCCCCATGGCGCGCATTCGAGTCAACGGCAGGATCTCATCCCCCTTCCCCCTGTCCCGTGGCATGCGCCAGGGCTGTCCCGTATCGCCCATGTTCTACTCCCTCGCTGTGGAACCCCTTGCCATAGCCCTGCGCTGCCACCCCGGTATTGACGGGCTGCCCTGCGGCTGTGTTACTGAGCTTCTCAGTCTTTATGCAGACGACATGCTCTTCTATCTATCGGATGCTGGCCCTTCGCTCCAGACAGCCCTGCAGGTTATAACAACGTTTGGGGCGGTCTCGGGTTTGCAGATAAATTGGACCAAGTCACATATCCTCCCCCTGGACCTGGGCCCCCCAACTGCCGCTCAGGCTGCCCCCCCTCTGGTAAGGACGAATGTCATCAAATATCTAGGTGTCCATATCTCCAGATCCCCCCTAGATTTTATAAATCTTAACATTGAGCCCTTGTTTGATACCCTGAAAATCAAAACGCAAACGTGGTCCTGTCTCCCCCTCGGAGTCATGGGCCGTATAAGTCTGGTCAAGATGATCCTCCTCCCAAAGCCGCTGTATGCCTTCTGGCATGCTCCGCTTTATATCCCTCCTTGAATATTTAGAGCCATGGAGTCCATCATTGACTCATTTATCTGGGGCCCCTCACGGCATAAACTGTCGTGGTGAGTGCTGAAGTGCCCATCTGGCCAGGGGGGCACTTCGGTTCCGGACCTCTTTCTTTATTATGTTGCGTCCCAACTCTCCCACTTTTATTATTTTCACAACTCAGACAGAGAGCGCTACTCGGCCCTGGTGTGCTCCTGGCCCCATCTCGCACCCCTTCCAGGTCCTGTTCGGTGAGCCTCGCGACTTGAGGCGGGCGGGCGACAGGAGTCAGCTGCTCTTCCACCACCGTAAAGTTTGGCAAATCGCCATGACTGTTGGCGAGGCACCGTCCCCGCAGTCACACACGCCCCTCTGGGACAACCTGCGCTTACCTGAGCTGGCCACGATCCCTGATCATGGTATTTGGATTAAGAGAGGAGTTATTTATCTCACACAGGTCATTGCCCGCGGAGTGGTCAGGTCCTTCCAGTCCCTTAAAGACACCCATACCCTACCAAATCACATGTTTTTCGCTATCTCCAACTTCGGCATGCACTCAATACACAGTTTGGTGATGCTGTCCCCATCCTCGAGACCCCGCTGCCTGTTGACATCGTCCTGGGTAGGGACCCCAAGAGACTGATTTCCCAGTTCTACTCTTACCTTTTGGCGCCCTCGGCTACTGCCACCATCCAGCGGGTGAAGTCCCGTTGGGAGCCTGATTTGGGTGTGGTGTCTGCAGAGGAATGGGATGAGGCTCTCGCTAACTGTAGAATAGCCTCCCCAAAAATCTCGGACCGCCTTACTCAACTATATATCCTTCATCGCTCATACCTAACGCCATGCCGCATCTCACGGTTTAGGCCAGGAAGCAGCCCCAACTGCCCAGGCTGCGATCACCCCAATGCCTCCTTCTATCATCTCCTCTGGGAGTGCCCCTGTGTGCAGGGTTTCTGGACCCAGGTGGTCCGGTTCCTCCACGACCGCATGGGATCCCCACTGTCCCTGGGCTCCTTTCACTGTCTGAGGCCGAGAAATACCTTAATACTTTTTTGCAAGAAACGTTGTTCCTCGCTAGGCTTCAGATAGCTAGGACGTGGATGAGGGGACCCCCCCCCCCCCCCGCAGCAATGGATTAGAGCTGTCAATATTACTCTGCCCTTTAAAAAGCAACTATATGTTCACAGGGGCTGCCCCAATAAATATCATAAGGTTTGGGACAGATGGCTGGGGGAGGCCTTCACCTGTGATGCTCCTGACTAATTGTGCTCTCCCGTGCACCCTTTGGGTGCTCCTGAATGCCGGCCTGCAGTTCTCTGCCTCCTTCTCATGTCGCCTTATGTATGCACATGTAAAAAAAAAAATGTATATATCCGCTGTGTTTGTATGCTTGACATTGATATGTATCTGAACTTGTGGTTCATGTTGCACCAGTTATTCACATGTACGTAATCCTCTACTCTATGCTCAATAAACGTCGTTTAGAGCATAGAGAGGTCCCCAGGGCCCCATGTGGCAAACCCCCTTTTTTTTATAAATGTTTATTTTTTTTATTTTTGTTTATCTATTTTTTAATTATTATTAAAGGGCCCAGAGGTCCACAGGGCCCCAGATGGCAACCCCCCTTTTAAAAAAAATATATATATAGTTTTTTATATATATTTTTATTTATTTTATTTTTTTATTAAAGGGCTCAGAGGTCCCCAGGGCCCCGGATGGCTACCCCCCTTTTTTTATATATATTTTTCTTTATTCCCTCTTTTCTTTCTAAAGCACCCCCCCCCCCCGGTTCTCTGCTCCAGAGGGCCCATGCCTGAAGCTGTATAAGGGGCCCCATAATTCCTGATGGCGGCCCTGTGTATATATATATATATATATATATATATATATATATATACAATAAATATCCAATATTTTTTATGGATCATATCTAACTAAGGTTTTACACATAATCGATTGTGAAATTCACAAAACTGTCTCCGTTAATTTGTTTTTTTATGTAATCTTTATTTGAATTTTTTTGCATTATACAACATAAAAGACATAAAACAATACAGACAATCCTTGTTTGTGTCGTATGCATTACTCAGTTGAACTGGTTAGAGAGAATAAAGGGGCGGGTGTGGGGCATAGGAACATCATGCTTCAACTATATCATATGAACACTAACATCAATTAATCGCCCCTGTCACTCCCTCCCCAACTAGACATTAATGATGACTCAGAACCCCATACATGGACAAGAATGGGCACCATTTGCAGGTAGAATAAAATACGAGGCAACACGTTCATTTTCAAAACACTAACTTGGCTGTTTCAAGAGGAGGCAGCGTGATCCCAACTCTTTAGGTCCACTCAGATAGTAGAGCACGCTGAAAGCTGCAGAGTTTTTTATATCATGATGTTCCTTTTTATTTGTAAGTAGAGTACAATAAATATTGTATGTTTTACCTTTACGGGCTTCAACTATTGTTGCTTCTTTCCTCATACTGGGTAATGTCCTGCTGATGATCGCACAATATACCTAACTGTTTTTGTGAGTCCTGGATGTCTTGCTGATGACTCTGGATAATCCTTTGACCTACCTATCAAGTTTGGAGTGTTGCATTTACCACTGACCCTCTGCATCATATGATTGCATTGCCTGTTGTCATATCTTTCTGGTAAGCAGATTGATAGCACGTTGGTGTGGCGTGCTTTTCCTTTGCACATTGATGTTTGCTGGAGGTTTTATTTCAGCTTTATTCCGTATTGATTTTTCACATGGACTTTTACACATTTACAATCAATTTTCACGGAAGCGCTGCATTTTTTGCATTATACTTGTGTTTGATAAATCAACAAACTGTGCTGGCTGCTTTTTCCTAGTTTTCTTAAGTTAGCGCAAATATTCGTACACCCTGCTTTATTCCTAGTTTAAAATAAACCAGAATATATATGCTCCGACATCAATGAACTTGAAAAAAAAAAAAAAAACGTTGAGTCTTTAAATGTTATCCAGGTCTGTTTACCTTTCTAAACTTCTGTATAGTATCATTATTTTCAGTTACCAGTTCCTCCGTATGCATAATACCATTAAGAGTCTCAATCCGCTCCGGAATTGTAGGGACAATAGAGGATTTCCAATATCTTGGTATCAGTTGTCTAACTGCTGAAAGGAAAAACAGAGGAGTTTTTTTGGTTTTAGGTAGTAATGGAGGTAATAATGAAAAAAGAGCCAATTTAGCAGAATTGCTTATTGACTCTTCCACAGCGGTATTATATAAGCTGGTTACTTGATCCCAAAGTTTATAGATAGAACAAGCCCACCAAAGATGAGAAAGGTTACCTATAGCGACATTACAACGCCAGCATAAATCTGATTGTGATGAAAAGATTTGGTTTAAATTAACTGGAGTGCGATACCATCTAGATAGCAATTTAAAATTGCGCTCCTGGCTACTGAAAATTTATGAATATTAATAAAAAATTTATTCCCATCTTCCTCTTGTATTGGGTGGTTTAGCTTGTGGCCATTTATGATGGTAGACCAGGTGAATTAAAAATGGATAATAACATATATATCTTAGATATGGTATGTGTTGGTGGTTCCGGAGATATACATAACAGCTCAAAATCAGAGAGCGGTCGATAAATAGAATATTTCAGAGTCAAAGAACAATAAAAACTCTGTAGTTGCAAATAAAGAAAGCAAATGCCTTTCTTCTGATCATGTAGAGTTTGAAAATGTGTGAATGACATGAATGTATTCTCCAAAAGCATATGTCTGATCTGGGACCAAAAGGATTTGTCCCAGCTTAGAATAGCATATGAGTAGACATCAATAGGAAAGGAAGGATTATCTATTAAGGGGGTAAAAGTACCTGGGATAGAAGACAAAGTAAATAATTTTATATAATGATGCAGGCATTCCAAAACCGTATAGGTAGGCCAAGGCCAGGAAGAGCACGATCCTATATCTTTAAAAAAGAGCCACAAAGCAGCTTTAGGATTTAAAGGAGAATAATCTATTTCCAGTTGAACCCATTGCTTGTCATGGGAATGGTGAAACCAGTCCAAAATACGGGAGAATATAATTGCTTTGTAATAATACTCAAAATCTGGCAAAGCTGCTCCTCCAAGAGCTTTTGCTCGACAAAGTGTTTTCCACTTAATTCAGGGTTCAGTACTTTTCCAAACAAATTGTAATAAAATACTTTTTTTAGGTAGTTTAATAGGTAAGGTTTGAAATAGGTATACATACTTTGGGAGAATATCCATCTTAATGGAATTAATATGGCCAAACCATGACAAAGAGAGCTTCGACCATGGTAACACTTCAGTCTGAGTTCGTAATAAAAGTGGCAAAAAATGTAACTCGTAGACAAGAGTAGGATTTGTTGGAATTTTCACTCTTAAATATTCCACTGCTACTTCTTGCCACTGGAAAGGAAATAACGCTGCTAATGAAGAAACCTCATCTCTAGGTAGTGACTTAGTAGTTAACTTAGTTAAAGTTACCTTAAAGTTACTTAAATATCCAAAATAATTAAGTTCTTTCAAGATAGACGGAATACTTGATACGGATTATCCTTGGTGATGTTATAGTAAATAAAACATCATCTGCATAGAGTGAGGTTTTGTAGTCTATTTTATTATTATTAGTAATACCATGTATAGAATAATTATTATGTATAGCTATTGCTAAATGTTCCATTTTAATCACATATAATAATGGAGATAACGGGCAACCCGTTATTGATGTTAAATGTAGTGGAAAAAGTATAATTTGTTCAAACCTGGGCCGAAGGAATTGTATATAGTGCCAAGATTTTATCTATCAAATTATTTCCCAGATTAATCGGGCGAAGTGAATGAAGCTGAAATCTCCAGTTTAAGCGATCAAATACCTTTTCGGCATCGATTGAAAGCAGGCACGCTGGAATAATTTTTTTCTGTGTTAAAGAGATTAATGAGAGAGTCTTACTAGTGTTGTCTCAAGTCTTTCTAGACTTTACAAAACCAGTTTGATCTGTATGAATTATTCAAGGGAGTATTGGTTGAAGCCTATTAGCAATAAGTTTAGCATACAATTGTATGTCTTGATTCAGCAATGAAATAGGACGTTAACAGCTTGGATTTGTTTCGTCTTTACCCGGTTTCAAAATAACAGTGATATAGGTCTTCAGTGTTTCCGGGGGAAAGAGCTGAGATTTTGAAATTTAAATAAAACGAATGCAAAAGAATCAGAGACAGATCTGACGCAAAAGTTTTATAGAACTGACTAGAAAATCCATCTGGCCCTGTCGCTTTACCGATCTTAGCAGTCTTAATAACAGTAATTCCTCAGAAGAAGAAAAAAACCTCTAAGGGAGAGCTAGTGGCCAAGTTAAGACTTGGCAAAGCTGTATCTTTCATATATAAAGTTGTTTTTATTTCCATCTCTATGAAAGAATGATCAATTTCAGAATTCATTTGTGAAATATTATATAATGAGGAATAGTGGTGCAACGGATTGTCACCGATCTGTGAACCGAACGGGTCACCCTGTTCGGATCGGCACACAATGTGATCAGCGGAGTGCTCCGCAGCCCCGGTCATAGGAAAGTCCTCGGCTTCGGCCTAGCTCCGGAGCGGCGGCCATCTCGTCGGGAAGTGACGTTTCGTTGCCGCCATCTTGCTCCACCCCACACACCTGCACAGTAATGATAGTGAGAACAGAGTTTTAGATTTAACAGTTATTTTCAACACAAAACGGAACTTGTGTGCTTTAATACAGTATTTGGAAATCAAACGGACTGTTTACATGTTAAATTTTAAAAGCAGCAGCAAACCTTGCATGCTTGCTTGCATGCGTGCTCCGCGTTCGATTCGAACGTATGTTCGACTCGAACATCGTCTGTTCGAACGGTTCGTCGAAATATGAACAAAATGGGTCGTTCGTGCCAAATTCGAGTGACGCACCACGACCTATAATTAACTGCGGCATTGCACGCTGATTATTGGCCAAGCATGCACTATGACCCGCATGCTTGGCCAATCACAGCGCGCAAAAAACGGAGAGCCATAATTGGCCAAAGCCAGGGTGACTTTGGCCAATTATGGCTCAGGGCTTTAGTACACGCCCCACACTATAAAAGGCTGCCTGCAGGGCGGCCTTGTGTAGTGTGTTGCGGCGGTGTTAGTGAATAGATCAGTCCTAGAGAGAGAGAGACAGTGACTTTTTTTATAGATAGATAGATAGAGCAGGCAGGCTAGTCAGTTTAGTTAAAGTTACAGTGGGCTAGATTCAGGAACATCAGCGGATCTTTGGTCCGGCGCAGTGCATCTTTTTTACACTGCGCCGGAGCAGCGCAGAGAGGCATGCTAGTGATTCAGGAAACTTTTTTCCTGTCTCTTGCCCCGGCGTGGCGGATTTTACACGGCGTAAGGCGGCGTAGCGCGGCGTAAGGCGGGGTAGAATAAAATGGGTGGCTCTCTATGCTAATGAAGCGGGGAGCGTGGCGCAGGGGTCACGGCGGGGCGCAGAGTCGGCCGCGCATGCGCAGTGTGCTCCCTGGGGCAAATGCCCCAATCTGCCCATGCTCAGAACTGCCCCCCGGCGTGACACCTGCGCTACGCCGGCCCACTGCCTACGCCCAGGCCATAAATCAGACCAGAGTTCCGCCCTACAGGTGCAAATGTTCCTAAGCAATTTTATCAACTGCTAGGTAATTTGCTATTGCTCTTGCTATTGTCTGTGCATTATTATGTCTGCTGAAGAAGCAACAGGTGGCCGGATGACCAACTTTAGCCCTGAGGAGAGGGCAGTAATTATTGAGGGGCTCTCCCAACATGGGGACCGCCTCTATGGGCCACAGAGTGGGCACACTGGCAAATCTGATAAAGAGCGATTTTTTGCCATCATTACTAACCAGGTCAATGCTTTGGGGGTTGCGGAGAGGCAGCCCAAACATATCAGAAAAAAAATTAAGGATTTGCGCAAACTGGTTAAAGACAAGTTGGTGGCAATGCGTAAACATGCCAGGGGAACAGGTGGTGGGCCAGCAAAAAAAATTACATTGACATCAGAGGACCTTGTGGTGGCCAGGTTCCTAGATCGTTCGGTGGTGTAGGGCCTGGATGGGTTTGATTCTGGAGAGCAGCCCTTGAGGACAGGTAAGTGTGTTTTCTCTTCTTTCTGGTGTGTTGCATGTGTGTGTGGGGGGGAGGGAACAAGTGACAATTGTGTGGGTCCACCAACATCTGAATGTTTTGTGTCCTCCACAGATGTGCAGGATGGAGCTGGGCCATCATCGGCTGCCGACCGACCCACCACATCCAGGGTGGAGACTGCCCCTACCTCTGTGGTGGAGGAAGTGGTGGAGGAGCAGCCCGTAGAAGAGGAGGAGGAAACGTTTATTTTATTTTTGGAGACCCCCATTCCTGACCCCTCCCCCACCTCCCCCCTCATGACATTTACCCCCTCAGGGCTCTCTAGCCCTATCAGGGATTCCCCACCTAGGGACCCAAGCCCCTCCCAGGCCGGGCCCTCACAGGACCCAAGCCCCTCCCAGGCCGGGCCCTCACAGGACCCAAGCCCCTCCAGCCGTCCTCAATCTACTCCTGCCCCAAGGATGGCTCGTCAAAAAAGGAGGAGAGTCCATGACGAGCTGGAGGTGTCTCTGGCAAGGGACCAAACTAAACAGACCCGCTATATGGGGTCTCTTGCGGGGGATCTCTCACGGGTGGCTGCTAGCCTGGAGTCCTCTGCAGAGAGCCAGGCTGCCTGCACTCTGGCAATGAAGGAGGCCATTACTCAGCAGGCTGGCCAGAGTTTACTAATAAACGACAGCCTCCAGGACGTGGTGGGTAACGGGGCAGCCCTTCTCACGTCTCTGGGTGAGCTTCAGGCCACCACAAGCGAGCTGGTGGCAGAGGTCCGCAGCCTGGCAGGTGCAGTAAGAGAGGAGGGGAGGCTGACACGGCGCCAGCAGCGCAGCAATGTGACCCGCCGGCTGCGGATGCAGGCTGCAACTAATATCTACCTTAATAGGTTAGCCGTGGCAATGGAGGGCAGGGATGCAGCTAGGGAGAGACTGGGGGAGGTACCACCACCACCACCCCCTGCCCCACCAGCCCCGGCCCCACCAGCCCCGGCCCCACCAGCCCCGGCTCGCCGCAGGCAACTGCGCCCCAGGAGCCGAGGGCCAAGAAAGAGCCCACGACAGGGCCGTTGATTTTGGTTAAATTTAATTATACTCAGGTTTTTATTTTTTTATTTTTTTTTATAGTCATGTTATTTAAAAAATTTTATTTTTCTACTCAGGTTATGAGAATATTTTTTCCATTTTACTCATGTATTGCAAAAATTTATTTTTATTTTCTCAAGTTATGAGAATTATTTATTATTTTATATGCACACGGGAGTTAGTGCATGATTTATTCATAAAGATGTATGAATGGACAGCAACATAATTGGAGCCTTGGCGCGGCGTTGCTGCTCCCTAGTACCATGGGTGGTACTTCGGTCTAATCCAATTCTGTGTGAATGTGGGGTGTATGTGTTAGGGACCACAGTGATGTGCATGCATCCATTAACATTAATTTAATCGTGAAAAATAACATTCGACGAGGCGACTCCTGACTGCTCTTCCTTCAGCAGACGGGTTAGCCTCTGGCAGGGGGGGATTATGTGGTTGGGGGGTCAGGTCCTCACGTAGCTCAATCTCCAGGCCCCTTCTCACTGCAAAGTTATGGAGAATGCAACAAGCCCCGATAATTTTGCAAACAAATTCAGGGGAATATAACAGGGTCCCCCCAGACTTATCCAGGCAGCGAAAACGAGATTTCAGCAGACCAAATGTTCGCTCCACAACTCCACGGGTCCGTGCATGGGCTAGGTTGTATCTCTTCTCTCCTGGGGTTTGGGGGTTCCGGAATGGGGTCATCATATGTGGTCCAAGTGCATATGCTGCATCACCTGTAAGGGAAAAGACAGGAGGATGTTACTCATGCATGTGCCCCTCGTGATGTCTATATCATGGGGGGGGACAGTCATACCTGACACCCATGTCACTCACCAACCAGCCAGCTGTCCCCGTAGACGTTCTGGTCAAATTCATCTGGGATGTTGCTATGACGATAAATAAAGCTATCATGGCACGAGCCGGGGTGTTTGGCACGGACGTGCCATATTAGTCCTTGGGCATCTACTATAATCTGCACATTAATCGAATGCCAGTGCTTTCGATTACAATAAATGTGCTCGATGTCACGGGGGGGGCTGAAGTGCCACATGTGTACAATCAATTGCACCCACTGTGCCAGGAAATCTATCAATTGTATAAAAATCTTGCATTGTCTTCATCCGCTGGACCTCCTGGGAGGGTTTTATGAAGAGGTGGGACATGTGTCTCAATATTGCTGGTATCACCTGGTGAACACACCTGCTCACGGTGGGTTGTGACATCCCAGCCGACAGTGCACTTGTCCTTTGAAAAGAACCAGTGGCCAAGAAATGAAGTGTGGCTAATACCTTCACCAGTGGCTGCACTGCATGTGTGCGGAGTGTGGGGCTTGTGAGGTCATCCTGCAGGAATCTGGTGATTTCCAGTATGGCTTCACGGCTGAACCTGTAGGTGCGATACACCTCTGCGTCCCCCATGCCAAAAACATTAATGCGTGTGCGGAAGATTATCTCCTGTTCCCTCCTACGTGCCCGTCGACGTAGAAGTGCAAGGACCACGGCTGCCCCTGGCATGATGGCACACAGGTGTTGTCCAGCAAGTGTACTTGCAGCTCAGTTCGTCTGTAGCGATGTGGTTTTATCTGCTCTCCAAATGACCTGTGCAAGTGTGGTGTAAAGTTACCCCTGCTTTATAAAGGGTAACTTTCCGCTGCAAACCAGAGTTACACGCACCGGGAGTAGCCTGCGCCGGCAATTCGTAATTTGCTGAATCGGACCAACTCCCTCATTTGCATATTTAAAATAGAAAAACCAGGGCCGCGCTAGTTCAGACCAGCGTAAATGGGCGCCCACGCCGCACCGGCGTGGAAAGGTCCAAACGAAAAAAAAAATCTACGTTACGGCGTAATATTGTTTGCTGAATACGGCGCGGAGATACGCCGGCGCAAATTGGCATTTACGCCGCGCATCTCAGTCTACACCGGCGGAAATTGTTCCTGAATCTACCCCAGTGTGTAGAGGATATATATACATCCCAGGTGTTGTACATATATTTATACACTGTATAGTTTAGCTAGATCAGTTATTCCAATCCTAATTTACTGTCTATCAGTTGATTGTGCTAGCTGCAGTATTCTCACGTGGTGTATTGCCCGTGTGCTCTGTAGTTTGCACCTAAAGTTACGCTGGGCCATATTTTCGTAGATTTGAGGCGGGCGTAGCGTAAGCCATTTACACTACGCCGCCCCAACTTACTGGAGCAAGTGCCATATTCCTCAAGCACTTGCTCCGTAGTTTGCGGAAGCGTAATGTAAAAGGCCCAGCGTATCCCCGCGTATTTCAAAGGGGGCGGCTTATATTTAAATTAAACGCGCCCCCGTTCCGATCGAACTGCGCATGCGCCAGGCTAAAAATAGCCCAGTGCGCATGCTCCAGTTCTCGGCGGAAAACGTCAATGACGCCGACGTGTGCGTCATTGACGTAAAGTCGTATTCAAGAAAACAACGTACCCGACGGGAAAAGACGCAGGGGTAATAGCAGGGGTAAAGTGACAAGTGCTTTTGCGCTAAAATAGATCCTAAATGAGTAAATCCACCAAAAATTAAAAATAAGTGCAGCAAAACCTAGTTATGTATACATGACATAAAACAGGAATATAAATAAAGTGTGATTCTGCGCAACATATCACGCTAATAAATAGTGGTATCACATAAATTGATGAGTGTAAGAGCTGACAATTATCAGCATAAGCTATCAAAGTGGTGAAGAAATAAAAGTGAGTCCAAAAAATAAATCAATAAAATGATAGTGAGTCCAAAAATATTCAAAAAGCAAATATGCAAAAATATGAATAGTTGTGTGCAGAGGTATGGAATAAAAAGTTCAATCCCAGAGTGCAAACAAAAATAAGCTATCCGGACAGAAATGATAAATGGCTGAATGGAAATGAGCTCCAGCTCTGTAATGTGGATGCACAGCCGTGCAATGAAAGATAAACCAGATCCCTAGCTGAGCTCCCGGGACTCTTACCTCTCGGGCCTCCTTAGTGGGCAATAGTGTACAGGTCACTCGCAGCCTTCTATGGGTGGTCACTATTGTTTCCTCTCTCGATCTAGTGGATCCTTCCTCTAATGGGGTAAATGCTCCTCAGTGCCGGATGGATAATATGGATAAAAAGAGAGAGAGGGGACTCCCATAGTGAGGTAACGTTTGGTGCAGGGAAAAAATATTTATTGGGAATAACCTGCGCTTACATAACAGTAAAAACAATGTGCAACGAGGAAACAGACAAGCGGCGTATGAATCGCCGGCTTACGTCACTCCGGGTGTACGTTCTCCAATCCCTACGCGTTACGACACCACGTGTCTTCGTCTGGGGAATCTGATTGGTAGTGTGGCTGTTGTTTATATTTCCGAAAAACCGGAAGTCTCATCGCGGCCATTTTCTTGAAGACCGCGATCTAATAAGCATCAGGCATGTTAAGGGACATGGACCACTACAGAACTCGGCACCGCTTTTTACTGTTATGTAAGCGCAGGTTATTCCCAATAAATATTTTTTCCCTGCACCAAACGTTACCTCACTATGGGAGTCCCCTCTCTCTCTTTTTATCCATATTATCCATCCGGCACTGAGGAGCATTTACCCCATTAGAGGAAGGATCCACTAGATCGAGAGAGGAAACAATAGTGACCACCCATAGAAGGCTGCGAGTGACCTGTACACTATTGCCCACTAAGGAGGGCCGAGAGGTAAGAGTCCCGGGAGCTCAGCTAGGGATCTGGTTTATCTTTCATTGCACGGCTGTGCATCCACATTACAGAGCTGGAGCTCATTTCCATTCAGCCATTTATCATTTCTGTCCGGACAGCTTATTTTTGTTTGCACTCTGGGATTGAACTTTTTATTCCATACCTCTGCACACAACTATTCATATTTTTGCATATTTGCTTTTTGAATATTTTTGGACTCACTATCATTTTATAGATTTATTTTTTGGACTCACTTTTATTTCTTCACCACTTTGATAGCTTATGCTGATAATTGTCAGCTCTTACACTCATCAATTTATGTGATACCACTATTTATTAGCGTGATATGTTGCGCAGAATCACACTTTATTTAAATAGCAGGGGTAACCTTACGCTTACGCAAACGACATAAGCAACGGTTACGCAACGCAATTTCGTTCGGGAATCGGCGTATCAGGCTCATTTGCATAAACAAATGAGACCTGAACGTAAACGCCACCTAGCGGCCGGCGGCGAATTACATTTAAGATCCGACAGTGTAAGTGACTTACACTAGTCGGATCCTAGCCTAAATCCGGCGTATCTTGTTTTGTGAATACAAAATAATGATACGCCGGCGGGAAATTCGATTTACGCCGGTGTATCAGTAGATACACCGGCGTAACTTGTTTGAGAATATGGCCCGCTGTGTGTACCAGTACTGCACTTGTGCTCTGTAGTTTTGCACCTAAAGTTACTTTGTACCAGTACTGCACTTGTGCCCTGTAGTTTGCACCTAAAGTTACTTGGTGTTTACCAGTACTGCACTTGTGCTCTGTAGTTTGCACCTAAAGTTACTTTGTGTGTACCAGTACTGCACTTGCACTCTATAGTTTGCACCTAAAGTTACTTTGTGTGTACCAGTACTGCACTTGTGCTCTGTAGTTTGCACCTAAAGCTACTTGGTGTTTACCAGTACTGCACTTGTGCTCTGTAGTTTGCACCTAAAGTTACTTTGTGTGTACCAGTACTGCACTTGTGCTCTGTAGTTTGCACCTAAAGTTACTTTGTGTGTACCAGTACTGCACTTGTGCTCTGTAGGTTGCACCTAAAGTTACTTTGTGTGTACCAGTACTGCACTTGTGCTCTGTAGTTTGCACCTAATGTTACTTGGTCTGTACTGCACTTGTGCTCTGTAGTTTGCACCTAAAGTTACATTGTGTGTACCAGTACTGCACTTGTACTCTGTAGTTTGCACCTAAAGTTACTTTGTGTGTACCAGTACTGCACTTGTGCTCTGTAGTTTGCATCTAAAGTTACTTTGTGTGTACCAGTACTGCACTTGTGCTCTGTAGTTTGCACCTAAAGTTACTTTGTGTGTACCAGTACTGCACTTGTGCTCTGTAGTTTGCACCTAATGTTACTTTGTGTTTACCAGTACTGCACTTGTGCTCTGTAGTTTGCACCTAATGTTACTTGGTTTGTACTGCACTTGTGCTCTGTAGTTTGCACCTAAAGAAACCCATGCTATTTTTCTCAGTGATTTTCATCCATATTGCAGGGACCAGACATTACATTAAAGCCGCAAGCAGTCTTAAATAACCTTTTTCTTACAGTAATCTCATTTTGTGCAGGGACAGTTCTAAACACTACTATAGACACCCAGCAGGTACGATATTTAAAGGAATTTTTCATTATATTTTTTTTCACTTTAAGCATCATTAAAATCGCTGCTCCAGAAAAAACGACCGTTTTTAAAACTTTTTTTTCCATTGATACATGTTCCCTGGGGCAAGACCCGGTTCTCAAAGACGTTTTCCGACAATAACTTGCATATTGGGCTTCAAAATGAGCACTTTTGAATTCGAACATTCGAGTCCCATTGACGTCAATGGGGTTCTAAATGTTCGCGCGAACGTTCGGTCCGTTCAAAGGTTCTGGTGTTCGCCTCATCCCTACACCTCTGATTTTCCCATTTCACATTTAGTTAAATGTGAAAATCAGAGGTGTTCTTTCACATTAGCAACCATGTAAGGTCAGCAGGTTTGCTGCTGCTTTTAAAATTTAACATGTAAACAATTCGTCAGATTTACATATACTGGGCCAGATTCACAGGTCTTACAATGGACGTCCGAAAGTGCGCCGTCGTATCTATGCGACTGATTCATAGAATCAGTTACGCTTGAATTTGGCCAAGATACGACTGACGTAAGTCTCCTACGCCGTCGTATCTTGGGTGCATATTTCCGCTGGCCGCTAGGGGCGCTTCCATATATTTCCGCGTTGAATATGCAAATGAGCTAGATACGCCGATTCATGAACGTACTTGCGCCCGGCGTATTAATATACGCTGTTTACGTAAGGCGTATGACCGGCGTAACTTTACCCCTCATAAAGCAGGGGTAAGTCATGTTAAGGTTTGGACGTCGGAAATGTCGGAACAGCATCGTATTTTATGTCGTTTGCGTAAGTCGTACGTCGGAAGTCGTACTAAGCATTGAGCCGCGTAACTTAGGGAGAAAATTTTACGTGATACTGAGCATGTGCGCGCATGCGCCGTTCGTTAGGCGCGTCATTTATGTGGGGTCACGATTCATTTCCATACAACACGCCCCCTACCAGCCTACTTTGAATTACGCGGGCTTACGCCGGCCCATTTACGCTACGCCGCCACAACTTATGGAGCAAGTGCTTTGTGAATACTGCACTTGCCTGTCTAAGTTGCGGCGGCGTGGCGTAAATAGGATACGCTACGCCCGCACAAAGATGCGCCCAGATACGTGAATCTGGCCCACTGTATTTAAGCACATAAGCTCTGTTTTTAAAAAAAAATAACTGTGAAATCTAAAACTCCGGTGGGTGTAACAAGATTAGTCTTTTGTTTGCTGATCCGAAAAATTATCCGACCCATGACTCTGATCCGAGGATCGATCCGATCCGTGAGTTTTTTGATCCGTTGCACCCCTAATGAGGAATAATAATTGTAAAAGGTCTCTACAATAGCTGAATTAGTATAAACCAGCCCTTTGCCAGGAACAAATACTTTCAAGACAGATGATGATGATGTCTTTGGATGAAGAGAATGCGCCAGAAAGGCACCGCTCTTATTACTATATTCGTAGGTAGGGATGAGCCAAACACCCCCTGGTTCAGTTCGCAACAGAACATGTAAACAGGCAAAAAAATTGTTTAAACACGCAAACACCATTAAAGTCTATGGGACACGAACATGAAAAATCAAAAGTGCTAATCTTAAAGGTTAATATTCAAGTTATTGTCATAAAGTGTTTAGGGACCTGGGACCTGCCCCAGGGGACATGTATCAATGCAAAAAAAAGTTTTCAAAACTGCAGTTTTTTCGGGAGCAGTGATTTTAATAATGCTTAAAGTGAAACACTAAAAGTAAAATATTCCTTTAAATTTTGTACCTGTGTATGCCTGTAAAGTAGCGCATGATTCCCGTGTTTATAACAGTCCCTGCACAAAATGACATTTCTAAAGGAAAAAAAGTCATTCAAAACTACTCGCAGCTATAATTACATAGTTACATAGTTAGTCAGGTTGAAAAAAAGACACAAGTCCATCCAGTTCAACCACAAAAAAAATAAACAAACAAAATAAAAAACACAGTACAATCCTTTACACCCAACTCCATACCCACAGTTGATCCAGAGGAAGGCAAAAAACCCCAGCAGAGCATGAGATCCAATTTGCTACAGCAGGGGGAAAAAATTCCTTCCTGATCCCCCCGAGAGACAATCGGATTTACCCTGGATCAACTTTACCTACAAATCTTAGGGCCAGATTCACGTAGAGCGGCGCATATATAGACCGGCGTAGCGCATCTCATTTCTGTTACGCCGGCTCAACTTAGAGACGCAAGTACCATATCCACAGAGTATTTGCGTCCAAATATGCGCCAGCGTAACGTAAATTACGAGGCGTAAGGCGCGGTAATTGAAAGTGGGAAGGAAGTGGGCGTGCTCCATTGAAATGAGCCGTGACCCATGCAAATGAAGAGCCGGCCGGACTGCGCATGCGCGCATGACGCTGACTATGTTCTGCGCCTCACTGCGCATGCTCAGAACTCGGCCCAGCGCAATCAGTGAGTTAGGAACTAGGCCCGGCGTACTTAGTGAGATACGCCCAGTGCATAAAAAGGGCCCAGACATACGCCATTCCATTGCAAAAGTACATCCATGTGTTTCCCTTCCTGAAGCAAGGTGCTTTTGTTCTGTTGTCCGTTGGTGTTTGTTGGTTTGTGTCGGAGTGTTATTGGAAAGTCTTATTGGAGAGTGTTATTGGAGATTGTATTTGCTGTCTGTTTTTGCTGTCTGTTTTTGGTGTCTGTTTGTGCTGAGTGTTAGTTGCTGAGATGGCAACAAGGAAGAGGAAATTGAACTTCTCTGTGCGGGAGAAGGAGATTCTTACCAGGGCCATTACCCTACATGGGCGGTTTTTGCATGGCCCTGAGAGTCGGGACACCACCCCGGCCAGGAGGAAGCAGATCCTGCAGGACATTGTAGATGATATCAATGCGTTGGGGGGTGAGACGAGGAGCCTCAGTGGGATAAAAAAAAGATCAACGATCTGAGGCGTGTGGTCCATGGGAAGATGGCCAAGCTAACAGCACACGCCAGGGGCACTGAAGGGGGACCACCTTGCAGTATTAGGCTGACTGCTGAGGAGTGTGCAGTGGCCCAGTGCTTCCACAGGCAGCAAGTGGAGGGCCTGCCTGGCTTTGACTCAGAGGAGGCCGTGAGGACAGGTACGTTTTTTTTTCTATCTGGCGAGTAGCATGTGTGGGGGGGAGGGAATATGTGACAAGTGTGTGGATCCTCCAACCCGTGTATGTTTTGTGTCATCCACAGATGTGCAGGAGGGTGCAGGGCCATCTGGCCAGTCTGCACCATCCCCCGGACATCAGGCTGATGAAGACCCCCAGGAAAGCCAGGAGTCCTCAGGGGAGGGGAGTGGCCACAGCTCACCTCATGAGGAGGAGGAGGTTGAGGGGGAGGAGGTCACCAGTGCCAATGAGGTACTTCTCCATTTGGAGGAGGCTCCCCATGTGGCTGGCAGCAGTCAGGCCTCCATCAGGGCTAGCCCCTCCCACTCCTCCCCCAACAGGGCTTCCCCCCCAGGGGTCTCTCCTACTCCCAGGCCACAAGCCTCATCTGGAGGCAGGAAGGCGACCCACAAGACCAGGGGGGTGGCAGACTTTCTGCCTGCTAATCTGTGGAGGGACCAGGCCCTTCAGACCCGCCATCTGGGTCAGGTCACCCAGACTTTGGCCCGGATGGAGGAGAGCCTGGCCTCCATAAAGGACTCAGTTCAGGACATGAGCTGTAACTCCCTGGCTCCCATAAACTGCTTTAATGAAATGCAGACCGCCACAGCAGGCGTGAGTCAGGAGGTGTGTGCCCTGACCCAGGCAGTCCAGACCAATACGGCAGCCCTCAATGTGGGCCTCAACAGAATTGCCGTGGCCTTGGAGGACAGGCCGGCAGGTGGGCAGAGACCAGGGGAGGCTTCTCCTTCCCCTGATTCCCCCCCCCCATGAGTCTCCCCTGAGGGGCCGTGGCCATGGCCGGCCCAGGTGTGGGTCACGCCAACGACATTAATTTTTTGTGTATTTTTGTTTTCAGTGTTTTTTTTTTTTTTACTGTGATTATGATTTGTTTTATGTTTGTGAATGATGTATGAATGTGGGGGTGACATTCCTGCTGGAAAAGGGGTGTCACCCTCATTTGTGGTGGAGAAGGGTTCCCCAGGACCAGGGAGAAGTGATCCCCAGGTCCGTGTGAATGGTGTATGAATGTACAGTGACATAATTGGAGCCTTGGCGTGGCGTTGCTGCTCCCTAGTACCGTGCGGTGTACTTTGGTCTAATCCAATTTGATAAGGATGTGGGGTGTGTGTGCTAGGGACCACAGTGGTGTGCATGCATGCATTCTCATTGTGCCATGATTAATGTGTGTGTTTAACGTGCAAAGATGCCTTCTGCAAAGCGTCTCCTGACTGCTGCTCCCTCAGAAGATGGGGTACCCTCGGTCAGGGGGGGATTGTGTGGTTCGGGGGTCAGGTCATCACATAGCTCAATCTCCAGGCCCCTTCTCACGGCGATGTTGTGCAGCATGCAACATGCACCGATGATCTGGCACACAAAGTTTGGGGAATACAATAGGGTCCCCCCAGACTTATCCAGGCATCGGAAACGGGACTTCAGGAGGCCAAATGTGCGTTCCACCACTCCACGGGTACGTGCATGTGCTTCATTGTATCTTTCCTCTCCTGGGGTTTGGGGGTTCCGGAATGGAGTCATGAGATGGGGTCCAAGTGCATATGCAGAGTCACCTGGAAGGGAAAAGACAGGAGGATGTTAGTCGTGCATGTGCCCCTCGTGATGTCTGCATCATGGGGGGGACAGTCATGCCTGACTCCCATGTCACTCCCAGCCAGCTGTCCCCATACATGTTCTGTTCATATTCTGTGGAGATGTGGCTCTGACGGTATATGTAGCTGTCATGGCTGGATCCTGGGTGTTTGGCACGGACGTGCCATATGAGGCATTGGGCATCGACTATCACCTGTACGTTGATGGAATGCCAATGCTTCCGATTGCGGTATATGTCCTCTGTCTCACGGGGGGGCTGTAGTGCCACATGGGTACAATCAATGGCCCCCACGGTGCGTGGGAATTCTGCAATTCTGTAGAAATCACGCATTGCCTTCATCCGCAGGTCCTTCTGGGTGGGTTTGATGATTTGGTTGGCCATGCGTCTGAAGATTGCGGGGACAACCTGGTGTACACATTTGCTAATGGAGGATTGTGACATCCCAGCCACCACTCCACTTGTACGCTGAAAAGAGCCAGTGGCGAGCAAATGGAGTGTTGCCAGTACCTTGACCAGTGACTGCACTGCATGTGAGCGGTGTGTTGGGCTGGTGATGTCATCTTTCAGGGTTGTGGTTAATTCCATGATGGCATCAGGGCTGAATCTGAAGATGCGAACCACCTCAGAATCAGCCATGCCAAAGACGTCTATGCGTGGTTGGTATATCCGCTCCCGTGCCCTCCTCCTCCATTCCCTCCTCCTTCTGCGCGCATCTAAAGCCACTAGTATAGCTATGACCATGGATGCCCCTGGCATGTTGCCATACAGATTGTTGTCCTGCAAGTGTGTGTGCTCAGCTCTTCCCTAACGGTGTTGCTTTAGCTGACCTGCACACGTCTGGTTTAAAGTTAAAGCTGCTTTTATAAGGGGTAACTTTAGACCGGATGTACAGCTGATGCGCACAGGGCGTAGCCTGCGCCGCACAAACGTACTTTTGTGGATCGCCGTATCTCCCTCATTTGCATATTTGACTAGCAAAACAATGGTGCGTCTAGCGTATTTTTGCGCCCCACGATGCGCCGGTGTAATTTTTTTACGTCGGTTGGAAAAAGCTGGTTTTCAGGCGTATCTGGTTTTGGGGATACGGCGCATAGATACGACGGTGCATATTTACACTTACGCCGTGCATCTCGAGATACGCCGGCGTAAGTGCTTTGTGAATCTGGCCCTTAGTACTCAGTTATATTCTGTACATTTAGGAAAGAATCCAGGCCTTTCTTAAAGCAATCTACTGAGCTGGCCAGAACCACGTCTGGAGGGAGTCTGTTCCACATTTTCACAGCTCTTACTGTGAAAAAAACTTTCCGTATTTGGAGGTGAAATCTCTTTTCCTCTAGGCGTAAAGAGTGCCCCCTTGTCCTCAGTGTTGACCGTAAAGTGAATAACTCAACACCAAGTTCACGGTATGGACCTCTTATATATTTGTACATGTTGATCATATCCCCCCTAATTCTCCTCTTCTCAAGAGTGAATAAATTCAGTTCTTCTAATCTTTCCTCATAGCTGAACTCCTCCATGCCTCTTATCAGTTTGGTTGCCCTTCTCTGCACTTTCTCCAGTTCTCCGATATCCTTTTTGAGAACTGGGGCCCAAAACTGAACTGCATATTCCAGATGAGGTCTTACTAATGATTTGTACAGGGGAAAAATTATATCTCTGTCTCTGGAGTCCATACCTCTCTTAATACAGAAAAGGACTTTGCTCGCTTTGGAAACCGCAGCTTGGCATTGCATGCCATTATTGAGCTTATGATCTACCAAAGCCCCCAGATCCTTCTCCACTACAGATCCCCCCAGTTGTACTCCCCCTAGCATATATGATGCATGCATATTCTTAGTCCCTAAGTGCATAACTTTAGATTTATCAACATTAAACCTCATCTGCCACTTAGTCGCCCAATTAGACAGAGCATTGAGGTCGGCTTGTAAATTGGAGACATCCTGCAAGGACTGTATTCCACTGCATAGCTTGGTGTCATCTGCAAAAACAGAAATGTTACTATTGATCTCAGACCCAATATCATTTATAAATATATTGAAAAGTAAGGGTCCCAGCACTGAACCTTGGGGTACACCACTGATAACCTTAGACCATTCAGAGTAAGAATCATTAACCACAACTCTCTGAATTCTGTCTTTCAGCCAGTTTTCTATCCATTTACAAACTGCTATATCCAATCCTGTAGACCAGGAATATGTAATTAGCGGACCTCCAGCTGTTGCAAAACTACAAGTCCCATCATGCCTCTGCCACTAGGTGTCATGCTTGTGGATGTCAGAGTCTTGCAATGCCTCATGGGAATTGTAGTTCTGCAACAGCTGGAGGTCCGCTAATTGCATATCCCTGCTGTAGACCTTACCTTACACATGAGCCGTGTGTGCGGAACTGTATAGAATGCTTTTGCAAAATCCAAATATACCACGTCCACAGCCACGCCTCTGTCCAGGGTTTTACTTACCTCTTCATAAAAGGAAATCAGGTTTGTCTGACAACTTCTGTCTTTCATGAATCCATGCTGTCTGCTGCTTAACCTCCCTGGCGGTATGATTCTTTCAGAAAAAACATGCTGAAAGCGGTACCATTATTTGCAAGGAAATTTGGCGTTTTATATTGTAGGTCTGTCATTTTTAGAAATAACTCACTTAAATCTGACCAAACAAGCTTCTAATAGGCATCCCGGGTATGACATTTTTTTAAAAACAAAATTATAAATTATAATATAATAAATAATTATAAATAATTATAACAAATAATAATATAATTATAATAAAAATTATTCAATAATGTAATCAAATCAAAATCACTGAAATTTGCTCAGTTGCAGAATTGTTGCTGTCATTATTTTTTTTTTTTATGACGAATTTCCCCACAAATCGCTATCGCACAATTCTGCAAGTGATTATAATTTATTATCGCTGTTTTTTAGCTGATCTAAAACTATTTTTGACATAAAGGGACACTTTTGGTTGCTATGGACAATCTACAGTTTGCAGGGAGAAAGAAACGTTTTTATTATATAAAATGACATGCATGACACAGGACAGACCACTAGGGACAAGGGGTGTGTGTTTTTTTTTACATACAGTACTGTAATCTATAAGATTACAGTATACTGTATGTATAGTGTTTGTTTACTTTTTTTAATTTGGCGCCGTTCTCCGTCCCCGTGCGTCGTAACGTCGCAGGGAACGGAGATCGGCGTCACACGGAGGCACTGTGTGAATCGAGCGAGGTCCTGCTCGCTCACACAGCGCGGTGGCATCGCTGGATCCAGGGACAAGGTAAGTAAAACTCCCTGTACATCCAGCGAGGCGAGCCCGAGTCTGACTCGGGGTTACCGATCCTAGCCCAAAAATCTCACCCCGAGTCAGACTCGGGAACACCGCCCAGGAGGTTAAATAGTTTGTTTCCAGCAAGCACTCATCCATGTGGTCTTTTATTATTCGTTCCAGTATCTTCCCAACTATAGAAGTTAAACTAACAGGTCTATAGATACTTGGTAAAGACTTTGTTCCTTTTTCAAATATAGGCACCAGTGTTGTTCATCTTCTTTTTAAAAATTAACTAGTTACAATTACAAGTTACTTGACCGAAAAAGTAAGTGAATTAGCAACTCAGTTACTTTTTAGGCAAAGTAACTAGTTACTCGGAAAAGTAACTGAGAATTTTATTTTTGATTTTGTACAATGCAAGTACGTTCTATAACATCTTTAATATCAAAGATGTTTATATTAACTTATTGAAGCTTAAAAACACCATATACAGTATTTTAGAACAGTTCATATTTATTTAAACCCAATTTAATAGATTGCAGCGGCGCAGCCTGCCATAGATCATATGAATGATATGCACATGAACATAGAAAATAAATATTTAAAATAAAATTCAAGTGAAAAATTAAGACACACAAATGTAAACGTGGCTAAAAAGAAACAAAGGAAATTCTGGCCTTTAATTAGTGCAATTAATTGGATAATAATGTTAAAAGAAACAATGGAAAAACCTGTCCATTAGTGCAAATCTCTGAAACTGTATATTAAGCCTACTAGTGCACAATAAACGGAACTTTTATTACTGTACTGAATAGTTAAGAGTTGGAAAACACAATCCAACTCTTAACTATTCAATCAGTACATTAACAAAACTTCTGTTTATTGTGCACTAGTAGGCTGAATATTCAGTTACAGAGATTTGCACTAATGGCCAGATTTTCCTTTGTTTCTTTTTAAACAAGTATACAGATACAGAGAATTAATTGCATTAATTAAAGACCAGATTTTCCTTACTTTCTTATACTAATAAGAAACAAAGGAAACTCAACTTTAATTAGTGCAATTATCTGTATAATACTGCAGTGCACAATAAACAGAACACTATCCAACTCTCCATATAGATTAACATGTTGTTCGTTGTCTGAAAACAAACAATACTTTAATCTGTACTGAAATACTCCTCTCAGTCATCATCTAACAACTAAACCAGTGGTTGTAACGTAGGAGGAGAAGCTTTTCAAATTTTTGGTCTGACAGTCTGTTCCTCTTTGGAGAGAAGACAAGCTTGCCCAGGCTGAACAGTCTCTCAACAGGTGCACTAGATGGAGTAGCAGCATTAAAACGTAGCGAAATTTTCTTGATCAGAGAAAATCCACACAGAGAGTAAACATTTTGTGCTGTAGATCTTATATAGTCTACCACCTGGTTTTCTGCTAAAGAGATAGGGCCAGATTCTCGAAGGCGTTACGACCATTAGCGCCGTCGTAACTCCTCATCTGGCCCCGTCGTCTATGCAAATGAGGTAAGTACGGCGATTCCCGAACATACGCAAGGTCGACACAGCGAATTAACGTAGTTTGCGTAGCGTACCCGACGCGTAAGGTTGCCCCTGCTATTAGCAGGGGCAACCAATGTTAACTATGGCCGTCGTTCCCGCGTCGAATTGAAACAAAATTACGTCGTTTGCGTAAGACGTCCGTGAATGGCGCTGGACGCCATTTACGTATACATCTAGGCAAATGATGTCGGGGCGACGTCATTTAGCGCAATGCGCGTCGGGTAATTTACCCGACGGAGCATGCGCAGTACGCTCGGCGCGGGAGCACGCCTAATTTAAATGGTGCCCGCCCCATTTGAATTGGGCGGGCTTGCGCCGAGCAATCTAACGATACACCGCCGCAAGTTTACAGGTAAGTGTTCTGAGAATCAGGATTTAAACCTGTAGACCTGTGGCGGTGTAACGTAGAGCTCATACATTGCGCTGCCCAGGAGCAGCGCTAATGTATGAGAATCTGGCCCGTTGTTTCCTCCTCATCCTCCTCAAAGGAAAATAAATCATTCTCTTTGGCTGAATCTGTGTGATGTTGTTGTGTAGATGTGCTGTTACCTTGTTGTGGTTCTTCAAGGACAATTCTTCGGCACTCTGCCAGCAAACTTGCCTTAGCCTTATCCTTTAACTCCTGTGACCGCAGCTAGCGAAGCTTGAATTTTGGAAGAGTTACAGCAGCAAGTATAGCCTCTTCATTTCCCAGGACATCAGCAAATCTGGTTTTGATAGCCTGAAATTATAATCATAATTAGTAGCAGTTGTATTTAGTATTATGAGTACTACAGCAATGTTCACTTAATAATTAATAAAATATGACATTCAAGTTCTTACTGTGACTATGGCGTCAGGAAGGTCCCTCAGTATTTGCAGGCCACTTTGAAGGGCTTCTGTTTTCAACATTAATGTCTCAATTGTTGTTAGGAGTGTACCATGTGTAACAGTAGGAGCTACTGTGACAGTAAAATGGACCCAGGATATGCACACTTGAGATGTGAAAAACTACAGAGCATAGCTGTGGACTGGAGAAGACTGCTTTTGCAGCTTTCTCCAGGTTTTAGTAATCCAGGCTTTGTTCATTACCAGCAGGGTGTGTGTGCTCAGGTGAGCACAGCCCTTTATAATGAGTGTGTGGGAAAACCTCATGGCTCCCAGTTGGAGACAGCTCCTGGAAGAGACAGGGGGTCTCCAGGAATCAGAGAGGCTGTAGGAGACAGCCAGAACGGTGACTGCAAGAGGCAGAGCTGTTGACACTGAAGGGAAGCGGTCTGTGTTGAGGAGTGTGCTGGTCTGGGTGACCAGGACAACGAGAAGTACTGCTACAGAGAGTCAGGTGCGCTAGCATTTTTCTGTTGTATATTTGATGGAGAAGAACCCCTGCGTGGGAAAACGTTTGTTTGGACTTATTTTTGCCTTTTTAATAAAAATGGGCTACCATGCCCTTAACCATAGTTCCTGGCTGGAGTGAATCGCTGAAAAAAAACGCCCATACCACGAGAGCTAATAACCCCCAACCTTACAAGTGGTGGATTCGGGTCCTTGCTCTACAGTGAGTTCACGTCAGGAACTGTTGGCTGTGTGTGGAAGTGCAGCCAGGCAAAAGGCATTGCAGGTTATGTGCCTGTGAAAGGAGAATCTTGGCAGAACTAGAGATCTCTGCAAAAGTAAGTTCACCTGTTATATGAACTGTGTTTGTGTGCTTGAGACAGCACAATCTGTGTGTGCAGCTGAGGAGAGCTTGCATGAAGTGAAAAGCAACTTGCTTTAAAGTGACAGTGCTTCGTATTTATGCTGGACAGTGCAAAAGTTTGGTGGAGTGACTGCAAAGATGATGCAAGGGTTTGAGCCTGCCGGAGAGCATTGCAGACTGTTTTTTGCTAAACTAACTTCAGTTAAAGGGGAAGTGCATGTGGTTGCCCCTGGCAACGCTGGTGCAGGCAGGCCAACTGTTAATATGCAAAGTCCCATACTTACAAGAGGATGCAGTTGGGGAAGTCCTGCTAAGGCTCTGAAGCAAGAGCGCTGTTTGCGGTGCAGTGAGTGGGGGCATGTTGTCTCCAAATGCCCTTTGTCTCAGTCCCCAATACAAAGTGACACAGCCAGACAAAGGTCTGCGACAATGTTTGGAAAACCTGATTTGAGTGCCAGGAGTGTTCAAAAGTCAAAACAGAAGTTTGAGAGGTATGTGGTTGCCCGTAGCAACGGTAATGATGTCAAGTCTGCAGACCTCGTGAGAAACGTATTGCCGACAGAGGATCGTGGCAAGCTGAAAGCAACAATGCATCAAGAATTGCAAAGTCGCTGCATTTGGGAGAGTCAGAAAAGTACAGCTGGAAGAGTGCCATCTCCTTTAGCAACGAAAGATCAGATGTCAACCGGAAGAAGGAGCTACAGTGGAGATGTGGAGAGGCGTCCCACTAAAGATGTTTGCAAAAATGTACCATGCCTGGAATGTGGTCGGCTCGGGCATGGCATTTTTTCTTGTCCCAGGTTATGGAACATGGCTGAAGATATGGCTACTGGGCAAAAGTCTTTGTCTGCAAGCCCAGATTTTTTTGTAAGCGTGTCTGCAATCACCTCTGGCAACAGTAAGGAAGTATCTGTTGTGCCTGCAGGGGGTGCTAAAGAGTCAGAAATGGCTGCTGTAATTTCATCCCATGGCCACCAGGGAGAGTTGGCCAGTGAAAGTGCGATAAAGGATAGACAACGTACTCAAATGAACATGGCAGCCCCCGTTACAGTGATCGGTAAGACTGTTGCTGATAAATGCATGGAAAAGATTGACTATGTGAATGTGCACACTGGAGTTACAGTGACCCCAAATGGGAGATCCACTGTCTGTGTGGAAAAGGACTTGCCTCGCTGCAGTGCCCTGTTCAGTGGGGAGGCAAGTGGTAAACTTGAATGTGACAGTGTGAGGGGTAAAGCTGATAATATTGTGTTGGCTAAAGTTGATGGCCCAGCTGCTAATGGGCTAGTGCAGCTCACTAGAGATATAAATGTTGATATGAATACAGATAAAGATGTGCTATCTGACCTAGCAACCGTGATTAAGGCCACAGAGGTGTCCCTAGAAACCCCCAGGGAGCTCTGCGTTTTGGAGCCGGAGGTTGCCTGGGACAGCTATGGTGCCATTCTGAAGGAGAAGACGGTACCTGAACATAGTAATAATGAAATGTTAAATGCTAAAACTAATGTGTTTGAAAACACTCATGATGGAAGTGTCTTAATGCTGTCTGGCAATGACAGGTGTGAAGGTCTTCATGCATTTAATGAAGCGCCACCAGAAGGTGAGAGTGTGGTATTGCAGCCTGCAATGGTTAAACATGTATTACCACAGTCTGGTTTACACAAAAGTGATGTTTGCAATGTGTCTGTTGCTGTGCCACTCTGTCCCTCTGGTAGCGCAGAGATAACAGATTGGGACAGATGGGCAAAAAGCCTGTTGGCTTTATTGGAAAAGGCCTCTGTTGGTAAGAGTGGAGCTGACATGACTTCTGCAGTGCCAATTGAAGGACCTGCAGAGCAACTTGTATGCAATGGTGCATTTGCTGCTGCAGATGATGTTGCTCACAAGATGGAAGCGCCAAGTAATGGCGAACGCACAGAAGAGGTCATGTCTGTGATCCACGCAGGTTCTAATGATGTGGTAATGGATGGTGCCGTGCCAAATGAGCCAATGTTGGTGGAAGTGCCAGATGGCACAGCAATAAATGAAGTGTCTGTAGTCAAAGGTCCAAATGTGTTATGCGATGATGTTCAGAGGTCGGGACGGTTGCTGGCAGAGGATCTCATGCCAATGGAGTTTGTGTATAGTGAAGCTGCCGGAGACAACCACTCCGTTGGGTGCAGTTCCTCTCCAGACACTGCCCTGCCAAACATGGGTGAAATGAAATATGACAAATGCATTGATATTTCTGACCATGATGAAAAATGCAGAATGTTGGCGAATTTTGATGGTTTGGTTGCCATGGGTGACATCAAAAATAATGGTAGACCTGATGGTCTTGGTCAAGTTGATCTGGTTGTAGCAAACCCTGAAAATTGTAGTGAGACAGGAAATGATAGGTTTGACACAGAGGTAAAAAGTAAAGCAGAATTAGGCCCCCTACAGGTTCAGAAGGGTAATTCTGGGGAAGGTTTCCTGAGGTTCGAGGAACTTCTAGGATCTGAGAAGGATCCTGGTAAACAATGGTTGGAGGGAAATGGCCCAAAGCTCAGCAAGGTGTCACATGACTTAAAAACCTCAGAGTGGCAAGATAGTCAGGATGTCCTTCAGAGGGAGACTAGGATGAGGCCGCAGTCATATGAAGATGTTAGTGATGAAACTGACAGAATGAAGCATGCAGTGAACATGAGGAAACAAGTGACGCTAAGTTTGGACAGTAAGGGGGTGCCCGTACATAGAGCTCAGAGAGGGACCAGTGTCACCCCAATAAAAGAGCCCCTCCATGTCTGTAATAAGGTTAAGGTCCCCAAAAATGTTGGGCATATTGATGTGGAGTGTGTAGAAATTACAGATATGCTGGTGGAATTGCTTGAACTGGTGAAAGCACAGTCCTTGTATACCTGGGTGCCTCCATTACAGTCAGAGGTGGTGGTGCTGCGTGGTACCAATGGATGGAGCCAGGTAGTACAACCTGTGCCGGTTAAAATTAATCACCAGTGGAACTGGTTGGTCCGGTGCTTTGTGATAGTGTGGCAAGTGATCTCCTGGTTTCCTGTGAGGGTTCTTTTGGATAAAGTTCAGTACGGAAGGCGCTCTGGGGGGCTGCTGGAGACATCAGAGGTCTCTCCGCCTGATGCGGTGATGGAAATGTCTGCTAATGTGGTCCGAGGTGCGGCTGAGCAGTGTTTTGTAAATGGCGCGGATACTGCCTCACCCGTTACAACTAAGAAGGAAGGGCCAGATACGGACACAGCAAAAGCAGATATTTTGTCTCTCACCTACAAAGAGGTACAAGTTGGGGTACCCGGAGACACTCTAAAATATAGTATGGAGAGGAACAAACATTGGGATATGGAAAAGTGTGAGCTGGCAAAAGTTGGTACACCCAAAAGTAGCAGGAAAGGCAGGGGGCCACCAGAAAAGAAACATGAGTTCAGGAACCCCAAAGACAGAGGGAGTAGGCTGGGGATACAGAATGGTAGGACCCTGTTCCGATCCAGGATAGGGCGTGCCTGGAAACGCACCCGAAAAAAAGATTGGGGCACCTCTGCGCCAGCTGTTCGCTGCGTATATATTGCGTGGGCCCAATCAAGGATTCAGGCTTGTGTGTTCCGCCCCCTACGGGTTCGAAACAAGGGGGGGAGGTATGTAACAGTAGGAGCTACTGTGACGGTAAAATGGACCCAGGATATGCACACTTGAGATGTGAAAAACTACAGAGCATAGCTGTGGACTGGAGAAGACTGCTTTTGCAGCTTTCTCCAGGTTTTAGTAATCCAGGCTTTGTTCATTACCAGCAGGGTGTGTGTGCTCAGGTGAGCACAGCCCTTTATAATGAGTGTGTGGGAAGACCTCATGGCTCCCAGTTGGAGACAGCTCCTGGAAGAGACAGGGGGTCTCCAGGAATCAGAGAGGCTGTAGGAGACAGCCAGAACGGTGACTGCAAGAGGCAGAGCTGTAGACGCTGAAGGGAAGCGGTCTGTGTTGAGGAGTCTGCTGGTCTGGGTGACCAGGACAACGAGAAGTACTGCTACAGAGAGTCAGGTGCGCTAGCATTTTTCTGTTGTATATTTGATGGAGAAGAACCCCTGCCCTTAACCATAGTTCCTGGCTGGAGTGAATCGCTGAAAAAAAACGCCCATACCACGAGAGCTAATAACCCCCAACCTTACACATGATAACAATTTTCTTCTCCCTAAAGTAAATCCAAGGCAACTGTAAGGGGCTTCATCGCAATACAGTACTCCTTTAAAAACTGTTGTTCCCTTTCCGTTATTGCTGGTAGTCCTAATTTGGAGGAAATGGTATTAAGGTCTACCATGGATATATCAGATTTGAGCCAGGGCATCATAGAAGGAATTCCATCGTGTTGTACAAGGTACAAGCAGCTTTTTTGACACCAAATCATCAACTGTTTCAGTAGCCAAAGCTGATCGACTAGTCTTGTTCCATAGGGCAGTACATTTGGCAGTAGCACTTCTATAAACAGCCTTTGTTGCAGATTTTGACAGCAGCCACTTGTCAACATCTGTGCATGAAATCAGGTTCAGTGTGTGTGATGCACATCTCTTGTGGGGGGGCAAAGTGATCACATTACCATCAATATCATCACCTGTTGCATGTAGAGCATCATTAATGTCTGTAAAGGTCACCTCATCTTCGTCTTCCTCAGAAACACTGTCCTCAAGTGGCTGGTACCTCTTAAATGCTTTTACAAAATTTGAGCCATTATCAGTCACTGTTGCTGTGATTTTGTGTGTTATCCCATATGTTGAGTGTATATTGTCAAGCCCAACTGCTATGGCGTCATGACTATGATGGCCCTTAAATCGTCTGCAGGCAAGAGCTGCTTTCTCTCTTTCCAGGTTATTTGGATTGATCCAATTTGCTGTCACACCCAGGTAACTTTTATTGTGGCAAGTCCAGATGTCTGCTGTAGTTGCAATGTACTGTAATTCCTCAAATGTTTTTTTGAGCTCAATCATCATTTTTTCGTATTCACTGTCCAAGAATTTTGCAAAAGTGTTTCGGCATGGGGCAACCCCCTTTCTTCCTCCTCCTCCTCCTCGTAGTGGTATTTTAGAAAGGATAGCTCTGAATGACTCAGACACCACAGTGGACAGGGGGAGCATGTTTTCAACAACATACCTTGCAATTAATGTATTCAGCTCAGGCTTGGTCACCTGATGCTGACCAGAAAAATCAAGCGTTCCTTGTTTTAGGAGAGACGGTCCGGCTACTCCGCTAGCTGCATTCGGAGTTGGGTTACTAGCAGCAGCAGCAACAAGTGTCACGTTAGCATGTGTTGATGTGAGGTGCTTCAAAAGATTGGAGTTGCTTGAGGCAGATGTAGATAAAGTCTTTTTTCCTGAGCATAGCGTGCATGTTACATAAACATTCTTGCCTTTAATTTCAATCAAGGAGAAGTAGAAATCTAGAAAGGATGTTAAAGGTTGACCACATTCAAAAAAAAGATATTGAGTAGTACAGTGCTACTACTATGAGGCTCATGCCTGTCTTGTTTTAAATAATTTTTGCTGCTAATTTTAATGCAAGCCTTTGGTAGAAGTTGCATAATATAATACAAGACAAAACTGCAATATTCAAAGCATTGTTTTACAGCTGGGATCCTATCTTTTCCTATCGATGCAAGTATTCTGCAACTTCTAACAAAGGCTTGCATTAAAATTAGCAGCAAACATTAGTAAAAGAAAGGCATGAGCTTCATAGCACTGTACTCAATATCTTTTTTTTTTTGTATGTGGTCCTCCACTGGTCCACCTTAAAATCCTTTCTAGATTTCCAGGTTTGGTTTGTATGGTATTATTGGTATAGTATCAGTCAGACTCAGCCAGTAGCACAAAGTTCATATTTCACCACACACGCCACTGCGCCAGGCCTAAGCCGGCCTTAGACTAGGCCACTTCCCCCCCCCCCCAGTTCCAATCTGCTCCTCACCTGGGACCTGGCTGCACAGGGGGCAGGAGCCACAGTCAGTCGGTCGGTGCTGCTGTCTGCTGGCTTGCGCAGGGCAGGGACACAGACGGACACGGTGTTGCCTGGTGAGGTGACTGCCTGGGGAACCCTATAATTCATCATGAAAGAGATACACAGGGTAATATTGGTGAATTATATCACCTCAACAAAATTACATTGCCTAATTGTAAAGCTTAAAATACTCCAATTATCTGTCTATAAATATATAACAGGCTTATAGACAGATAATTGGAGTCCTTAAGCTTTACAATTACAATCAGCAGCAGCAGCAGCAGCAGCACAGCAGTCAGTGTCAGCTCAGCCAGTAGCACAAAGTTCATATTTTGCCACACCAGGGCTAAGGCCTTAGGCCTGGTGTGGCGAAATATGAACTCCGACCGTGCTACTGGCTGAGCTGACAGTGACTGACTGGCTGCTGCTGCTGCTGATTGTAATTTAAAGCTTAAAGGACTCCAATTTGTATCTGTCTATAGCCTATATTTATATAGACAGATAAAATTGGAGACTTTTAAGCAACAGTTCCCCAGTCTGTTCTCTTCTATTGAAGTATAAAAAAGGACCAGTGTGAGTGTCACACCGTGACCTGAGCGCTGTCCCCCCCCCCCCCGTTCCACTCTGCTCCTCTGCTCCTCACCTGGGACCTGGCTGGGCAGGGGGCAGGACTGGAGCCACAGTTGGTCGGTCGGTGCTGCTGTCTGCTGGCTTGCGCAGGGGAGGGCAGGGCCACAGACGGTGTTGCCTAGTGAGGTGACTGCCTGGGGAACCCTATAATTCATGAAAGACACACAGGGTAATATTGGTGAATTAACCACTTGCCGTCGCCGCACTGTCGAAATACGTCCACAAGGTGGCTCTCCTAGGCGAGAGCACGTAATATGACGTCCTGCCTATTAGCCGCCACTAGGGGCGCACGCGCGCCGCCGGAGGCGCGCGCTCGCGTGCCCCCCGCTCGCCCCCGACTCCCGTGCGTGTGCCCGGCGGGCGCGATCGCCGCCGGGCACACGCGATCGCTCGGTACAGAGCGGGGAACGGGAGCTGTGTGTGTAAACACACAGCTCTCGTTCCTGTCAGCAGGGGAAATGCTGATTTTCTGTTCATACAATGTATGAACAGAAGATCAGTGTTTCCCCTAGTGAGGCCACCCCCCCCCCACAGTAAGAACACACCCAGGCATACTTAACCCCTTCCCCGCCCCCTAGTGTTAACCCCTTCACTGCCAATGGCATTTTTATAGTAATCTAATGCATTTTTATAGCACTGATCGCTATAAAAATGCCAATGGTCCCAAAAATGTGTCAAAAATGTCCAAAGTGTCCGCCATAATGTCGCAATACCGAAAAAAAAATCGCTGATCGCCGCCATTACTAGTAAAAAAAAATATTAATAAAAATGCCATAAAAATACCCCCTATTTTGTAAACGCTATAACTTTTGCGCAAACCAATCAATAAACGCTTATTGCGATTTTTTTTTTACGAAAAATATGTAGAAGAATACGTATCGGCCTAAACTGAGGAAAAAAAATGTTTTTTTATATATTTTTGGGGGATATTTATTACAGCAAAAAGTAAAAAATATTCATTTTTTTCAAAATTTTCGTTCTATTTTTGTTTATAGCGCAAAAAATAAAAAACGCAGAGGTGATCAAATACCACCAAAAGAAAGCTCTATTTGTGGGGAAAAAAGGACGCCAATTTTGTTTGGGAGCCACGTCGCACGACCGCGCAATTGTCTGTTAAAGCGACGCAGTCCCGAATCGCAAAAAGTACTCTGGTCTTTGGGCAGCAATATGGTCCGGGGGGTAAGTGGTTATATCACCTCAAAAAAATTACATTGCCTAATTGTAAAGCTTAAAATACTCCAATTATCTGTCTATAAATATATTACAGGCTTATAGGCAGAAAATTGGAGTCCTTAAGCTTTACAATTACAATCAGCAGCAGTCACAGTGTCAGCTCAGCCAGTAGCACAAAGTTCATATTTTGCCACACCAGGCCTAAGGCCTAGGCCTTAGGCCTAGCCTGGTGTGGCGAAATATGAACTCTGTGCTACTACTACTACTGGCTGAGCTGAGCTGACAGTGACTGACTGTCATACTAGTAGCTGGCTGCTGCTGCTGCTGCTGCTGATTTTAATTGTAAAAGCTTAGGACTCAATTATTATCTGCTGTGTCAGTGTCATAATAATATTAATAACTAAGCCTATATATTTACAGACGGTCCGGATAAAATGGAGTCTAAGCAACAGTTCCCCAGTCTGTTCAACTTGAACAACTCATGTTGAAGTATAAAAAAAGGACCAGGCAGTCACACAGTGACACGCACCGTGACCTGAGCGCTCCCCCCCCCCCCAATTCCAATCGGCTCCTCATCTCACCTGTGCTGGAACTTGTTTCAAGTTGGAACCTGGATGCGCAGGGGCCAGGGCAGGGGCCGGTCGCGGTCGGTGCTGCACGGTCAGGTGCACCTCACCTCCTGTCTCTCTCTGCTCTGCTGGGCGCTGGTTTGCGTAGGGCCACAGTGTTGGCTGCTTCACTTCTGTTGCCTCCTGGTGGTGCCGGTTCTGGATGGTCCACTCTGGCTTGCGCCGCTTGGCGCTTGTGCTGGCCTGGCCTCAGGCCTGAGGCCTCGGTCCGGTCCGTGGTGTAGCGCGGAGCCTCCACGGGGGACGGCGGGTCACTCTCTCCTCTCCTAGTCCGACTCCTCGTCACGGCTCACACGGGTGAGGCTCAGGGAGGTGATGATTGCTCGGATTCGTCGTCGAGTCCCGACTCCTGGTCCGACAGACCGACACTCACTGTCTGTCACGACTCCGAGTGTCACAGTCTGAGACTGGCAGACTGCAAACGGCCGCGGGCGGGACTTGGGAGACTCCAGGGGTGCGTGCATGCGCCAAGCGAAGCCACTGCCACTTGTGATAGGGTGGGTGACTCTGTCAACTCATCACATGCATTCATGTCAAAGAAGTTAATGATTGGTCGCCGGCGGGCATGTGACTCTCAGTGTGGGTGGTGCTGGGCAGTGCCAGCACCACCCACACTGAGAGTCACATGCCCGCCGGCGACCAATCATTAACTTCTTTGACATGATGCATGTGATGATGAGGATTGATGTGACACCCACCCAATCACAACCGTCCGTCTCATCAATGCAGCCAACATCACAGCCGGCCTGGCCCCTGAGGTGAGGGGAATTAAAACAGACATGAGCCCGGACTGCCCCCACCCGCGCCGCATGCTCACGCTCAATGTAATGGGTAACGCAGCGAATCTAACGGCAACGGCGCTCCCGCTGGGGCAAATGTAAGTAGTTACATTACTCATTACCCCCTGAGGGGCAATCGTTACTTACAACACTGATAGGCACCACATTGGGCCTGCGCCAATCCAGTGGTACTATTCCTGTCATTAATGAGTCCCTAAATATTAGATACAGTGGCTTTGAAATTACAGAGCTCAATTCCTTTAGGATCCGTGGGTGGATGCCATCTGGTCCATGTGCTTTATCCACCTTTATTCTGTCTAAATATTTCTGGACCATATCACTTTTGAGCCATTGTGTATCATTTGGGGCTGTGTCACTCACACCCCCATTATGGACATGAGCTCCCCCATGCTCCATTGTATACACAGAGCTGAAGAAAGCATTTAATAAATTAGCCTTCTCTTTGTCCCCAGTCACCCACTCTAGATTATTTTGTAAAGGGCCGACATGCTCAAACCTGACCTTTTTACTATTAATATATTTAAAGAATTTTTTGGGGTTTGTCCTACTATCTTTTGCAATCTGTCGTTCGTTTTGAATTTTTGCATCCTTGATTTCCTTTTTACATATCCTGTTATATTCTTTGTAACATTTAAACGACACTAGTGTTCCTTCATTTTTATATTTTTTTAAAGGCTATTTTCTTTTTGTTTATAGCTTTTTTAACTTTGACCGTGAGCCACATAGGTTTTATTTTTAGCCTTTTAAACTTATTGCCCATGGGAATATACTTTGCAGTGAGGTCCCAAACAGTCTTTTTGAAGAATTCCCATTTCTGTTCTGTGTTCATCAGTGCCAATATTCCCTCCCAGTCCAAGTCCTGAAGAGCAGCCCTCATCTTTGGAAAATTTGCTCTCTTGAAATTAAGTGTTTTTATTTTTCCTGTATGTATTTCTTGCTTATAGTTAACATTAAATGAAATCATGTTATGATCACTGCTACCCAGTTGTTCCTTTATCTGAACATTAGTAATAAGCTCTGCATGGTTTGAGATTACCAGGTACAACAGAGCATCATTCCTAGTTGGTGCCTCAATAAACTGCACCATAAAATTGTCCTGCAGTAGGTTTTTACATTTTTGTCCTTTAACTGTCCCAGCAGTGCCATTATTCCAGTCAATTTCTGGGTAGTTAAAATCCCCCATTATTATCACCATCCCAGCCCTTGCAGTCCTTTCCATCTGTGCAAGGAGCTGAGTCTCCACCTCCTCATTAACATTGGGTGGTCTATAACAAACTCCAATGATTAACTTTGAACTACGCACATCTGTATGCAGTTCCACCCATAATGCTTCAGCCTTATCACACTCTCCATCAACCAGGTCCTCTTTCACGCTGAGGATGTGAGGATTGAAGCCAAGTTTCAGCAATACCGATTACATCATAGCTCTCCTCATGCGCCAAAGCTGAATTGTCGGGTCCTGATAATACAGATAAAAGTCATTGAAAAAAAACGCAGGGGTCCCATACCAGGCCCTTTGTGTCTGGTATGAATATTTTTTTTATTTTTTTTTATTTAATTCTCTTTATTACGTTTTTATCATCATGTATAAAAACAGGTTACATTCACAATGATCCTTTTACAAAACATTTCTCATTCCCCGCATGTCATAACCTTGTGTGTTTCCCCCATTGATTTGTTTAGCCTACCACCCCCCACCCTCCTCCCACCCTTATTCTCCAGATTAATAAACATAATTTCACACAGGGTATCCTATTCTAAGCAGTCACAGTTTCCAGATTTTATCAAATTCCTTGATATTTCTTCTTTTAACATAAACTGCTTTCTCTTTCCATACTGTTGCTGTCACTTAATTAGACCACTCACTTATTGTTGGGGGGTTTACTGCTTGCCATCTTTGAGCGATTATTTTTCTTGCCTGAAAGAGGCACCTTAACACTGCTTTTATGGTGCTCGCCACCCCACCCCTTTCCTCCCATAATCCCAATATACACGTTCTAGGGTCCATCTCCAACTTAGTCCCATATGTCATGTTAAAGCGGTTGTAAACCGCATAAACAATTTTTTTTTTCAAACCTGCAAGGCAAAAGGCATAATCAGCTAGTATGCACCACATACTAGCTGATTATGAAATACTTACCTGGGAACGAGGTGAAGAACACTTACCTGGTCCACGCCGAGCGAGATGTCATCTTGCTCCGGCGTGTCTTTCGGGTATCGCCGTTCCAGCGCTGTGATTGGCTGGAGCGGCGATGACGTCACTCCCGCGCGTGCGCTCGGGAGATTTAAAATCGGCAAGGGTCGGCGGCTGCCGGTCCTTTCGCCGTGGATTCCCTCCTGCGCATGCGCCACTGCAATCAGCGGCGCATTGCGAGGGGAATATCTCCTAAACCGCACAGGTTTAGGAGATATTCTTTATACCTACAGGTAAGCCTTATTATAGGCTTACCTGTAGGTAAAAGTCAAAAAGTGGGTTTACAACCACTTTAATAAAATCGATGATCCCTAGCCAATACCTGAATAATTTTGGGCACCTCCATATCATGTGTATTAAATCCCCGGTATCCTGACATCTGGGGCATCCCGCATCTGCTCTCCACCCAAATCTGAATAGTCTTTTTGGGGTATAATACGTCCTGTGTATCATCTTTAGGAATGATATCTTCTGGGCGGGTGAAACTCTGACCATATGCCCTCTCTCCAACACCTTCCTCCATTGGTCGTCCGTTATAATTCCCAGGTCTTCCTCCCATTTATTTCTACTTTTAAGCTGCTCTGGTCCCTCAATATTTCCCTCGCATATATATGGGTAAATTTCAGAGATAAACTGTTTCTTCTCCATCCCCCCGCCTAGTTTTTGAGAGACTCGAGTCCTAATCCAGTTTGGTCCCACTCTATCAAACTGAGCATTTAACGCGTGCCTAATTTGGAGATACCTATAGAACGTGTAATTAGGGATTTCATATTTCTCTCTTAAGGTAGCGAACGTTTTTAAGGTACTTCCCTCATATAACTGAGCCAGTCTAACTATTCCTTTTACTGCCCATTCTTTAATTTCTCCCACTGTCTCCAACTCACAGAGGTTCCTGTTCCACAATGGTGCATTCTCTGTCACTCCCACCTGTCCTTCAACTGTCATTACGGCTTACGGCTTCATACTTTAATTGCCATCTTGACCGTAGGGTTAAATTAATAAATGAATTGGCCTCCAGCACCTCTATAATTGTTTTATGGGGGGCCCCTTGAATCATTAAACTTCCATTTATATCTCCTCCTAATTCTGTCTTTACTCCGAGATGCTGCAATTGTGCTGCCAAAAAATAGCAGCGTGGGTGTGGTACTGCCATTCCCCCCTCCCTCATTGGCAGCTGCAGAGTCTGCAACCCTATTCTGGCTTGTCCTCCTTTCCAGATTAATTCTCTAACAGAGTGTCTATATTCCTAAACCATTTTTATGTATCCATATTGGTGCATTATGTAATACATACAACAATTGTGGCATCCACATCATTTTAATCAGGTTACACCTCCCTGCGACCGACAGTGGTAGGTGCCGCCAGATACCAATTTTATTTTTAAATTTAAGCAACAGTGGAGCCAAATTATTCTCTATGTATTTGTTGAGATCCTGTGCAATGACTATTCCTAGGTACTTCATTTTCCCCACTGTCTCCAACTGTGGAATCTCAGCCAGGATCTGGTTCTTCATTGGATCTACCGGCATTAAAGCAGATTTCTCCCTGTTTATTACCAGTCCAGATATGCTGCCGAACTCCCCAAAAATAGTCATTGCCTGCCTAATGGAGTGACCCGTGTCACCAAGGAAGAGGAGGATATCGTCTGCATATAGAGCAATTCTCTCCTCTCCAGTCGGTCTCACCAATCCCTTCATTGTCCTGTCCCTTTTTATAGCAGTGGCTAGCGGTTCCATTGCCAGGGCAAAGAGCAGGGGTGACAAAGGACACCCCTGCCTAGTGCCTCTCTCCATCTTTACACTTGCTGAATATTCGTTGTTAACTCTAACTTTTGCACTGGGGCCATTGTACAATATTTTAATCCATCCAATAAATATAGGACCAAACCCAAAAGTTTCCAGTACATGCCAAATGTACCCCCATTCCAAACTATCGAAGGCTTTAACCACATCCAGGGACATTACTGCCCTATTGCCACTGTTCTCTGTGGGTATTTGCAGGTTAAGGAATACCCTCCTGATGTTCATACTTGTTGATCTAGCCGGAATAAATCCTGTTTGATCCTGATGTATAAGTCTTGCAATTATTTTATTTAACTTGCTGGCCATTATTTTAGCCAGAATTTTAGCATCTGCACATAGGAGAGAAATGGGCCTATACGATGTGGTTTCCAGTGGGTTCTTCCCTTCCTTGTGCAGTACTATTATCATGGCCTCAGTCATTGAGATGGGCAGCTTCCCTTCTACCATGGCTTCATTGAGTACTTTTATAAGCTCTGGGAGCAACACTTTCCCATAGTACTTATAGGTCTCTGCCAGAAGCCTGTCCGGTCCTGGGGACTTCTGATTAGCCATCTGTTTGACTGCTAGCTGAGCCTCTTCTAAAGTTATCGGGGGCCTCCATTTGCTCTTTCTCTATTTCCGTGAGAGTTGGTAATTCTAGGTTCCTAAAGAAACGTTCCAATTCCTCTCCCCCCGCTGTTCTTTGAGACCTATATAATTTATCATAATATTCTCTAAATGTGTCCAAAATCTCTGACATTTGTGGATATGTATCTGTTACTTCTTTTAATGGCCGGAACAGCGGATGGGGTAGAATTTGTTCTAACTAAATGAGCCAGCATTCTTCCTACCCTCCCCCTCCCCATATGCCGCTTGTTTTTGAAACACTCTTATTTTCTGATTTTCTCAGCAACTCTATTTTATATTCCTGTTGCTTATCCAGCCATATTCTTTGCCTCTCCTCCGAAGGATTTTCAATATATTCCTTTTTGGTGTTCTCTAATTCCTTTCTAATCCTATTTTCCCATTCTTTTGAAACCTTTTTTACTTTCGCCACTTGTTGGATACATTGACCTCTAAGGAATGCTTTCAGTGTATCCCACATCACCCCTCTCGTTGCAGTTGCCTCGTTAAACTCTATAAATTCTTTTATTTTTACCATAGTCTCCTCCAGATCCCCCATTAATTCAAACCATAGTGGGCTTATTTTCCATACCGTGGCAGACCTTTTCCCCTCCAGGTTTACCGTTATTGTCACCAAGGAGTGTTCTGATACCCCTCGAGGCTGGTATACTATTTCCCCAATTATTTGAGCAGCTTCCACATTGCCCAGGACTAGGTCTATCCTGGACAGTGTGGAATAGGTACTAGAGCAACAGGAAAACTGCGCCTCTTCTGGATTTCTCATCCTCCATACATCAAACAGACCTGCCTCTTGTAGAAACTGGTACAGCCATCTCTCTGAGGTATTCTGTACATTTACCCTTGGGAACCTATCCATTTTCTTGTTTATTACCTCGTTAAAGTCCCCCATTGCTATGACAGGAATCCCGGGTCTATCCAGCATAAAATCCATTAACTTATACATAACCTCAAGTTTAAATGGTGGAAGAATGCAAGAATATATTCCCTGTTCTCTATTACACAGTGAAGGACCCTCGTCATCAATACTGGCCCGTTTGCACGTAAACACCACTCCCCTTTTTACCAGGATCGCCACCCCCCTTGAATAAGATGTATGGACAGAATGATATTGATATTGAAATTTCCTATACTGAATCTGTTTTCTAATGTCATTTGTATAGTGAGTCTCCTGCAAGCAGATTAGACCAGCTTTATGCGCATCTAATATATCAAATACTACTGCTCTTTTAGCTGGGGTACCCATCCCGCGAACATTCCAAGATCCTATTTTTAATATTCTATCCTGCATTGAGTCCCACGTTTATACATTCTACAATCGAAAGTCCATACAATCCCATACCTTCATAGAAAGTGGACACAAAAAAAAAAAAAAGGAGGGAACACAAAAAAAAAAAAATCATAACCAATTCCCAACCTAGTGGGGTACCTCCTTGTTCTTCCTTTTTTTTTTTTTTTTTTTTTTTTTATAAGGCAAGGCTATAATTTTCTCTGATTTCAATTTAGTGAACTTGTAATACATGTGTTTTATCCTTTCCATTCTCCCTTTCCCCTTTCCCCTGAAATATCACCCTGAAGTTGATCCCCCCCCCCCTCCCCCCATCCCCTTCCTACACCTTCCTAGGTATCCCCTAGGGGCTAGTTTTGTGACTGGTTCCTCTACTACCATACTTACATTCACCCCCCCATCCCCCTCCCCTCCCCACGCTCCTCCCTCGTATCGCCAATCACACCATCTCTCTGTGTTCCACTCTTGACCTATTCCTCTCATTCATTTGAGTGCAAACCCCCCTCCCAGCCCCCCACCCCCCACTCCCCTTTACTTCTGTAAGTTAATCCCCCCCCTTCCCCTAATTATAAACGAATCCCCCCCTTCCCCTAACTATAAACTAAGTGTCCCCTCCTTCCCCTGCTGATAATTGATCTTTTTTTTTCCTCCATCCATAATACTGCACCCCCAGGGGTATAAAAAAAAATGTCCTACCCAGCGCTGTCACCCGTAGCCGCGCTGGGTATAATAAAGCATATGAGAGATTAACCTTCTGCATTTTCCGTTTAACCTCAATGAAACTCGCCCTCCGCTTCTGTAGCTGAGGGGAGAAATCAGGATAGAATGAGACTTTAGAGCCTTCAAATAAAACATCCCCCATCTCTCTACTCTTTCTCAATAAAGCCTCTTTATCACGATAATTTAAAAATTTCAGAAGCATCGATCTTGGGCGCCCCACGGAGGGGGGTGGTTTAAAAGGCACTCTATGCGCTCTTTCTATCATAAACACCTGCGAAAAGCTCTCTTTACCAAATAATTTTATAAACCAGTTTTCTAAGAATTCTATAAGCTTGGACCCCTCACATCTTTCCGGTAGCCCCACCAACCTAACATTATCCCTCCGAAGTCTATTTTCTAATTTGTCAATTTTTTCTTCAAATTTGTCCACTTCGGTCTTCGTGTTCTTAAAGCGGGGGTTCACCCTATAAACCCCAAAAAAAACATTTTTTTTTCCTCTACCATAAAATCAGGCATTGTAGCGCGAGCTACAGTATGCCTGTCCCGATTTTTTTATCCCCGTACTCACCTTGTACTCGTACATCGAAGATACCGACTCCCCTCGGGGAATGGGCGTGCCTATGGAGACGGAGGATGATTGACGGCCGGCTCTGGCGCGTCACGCTTCTCCGGAAATAGCCGAAATAGGCTTGGCTCTTCACGGCGCCTGCACATAGCCTGTGCGCAGGCGCCGTGAAGAGCCGAGACCTACTCCGGCTGTCTTCGGGGAGAGTGACGTGCCAGGGCCGGCCGTCAATCATCCTCCCTCTCCATAGGCACGCCCATTCCCCGCAGGAGCCGAAATCTTTAATGTACGAGTACACAGTGAGTACGGGGGTAAAAAAATCGGGACAGGCATACTGTAGCTCGTGCTACAATGCCTGTCTCGATGGAAAAATCATGTCAGTGAGGGTGAACTACCGCTTTAACATCTTGTTTGAAAGGGTGCAATTCGTCCTCTATTTGGGATATCCTCCCTTCCACCTCCGATATTCTTTCATTCGTTTTCTGTATTTCCTGTCTCCTCTTTTATGCCTTTCATTGTCTTTTTACATTCATTCACCACAAGAAAAACATCTTTTATTGTAGGGACATCTTCTGGCGGGGAGGTTACTATTGGGTCTGTGTCTGCCGTGGCTATGTTTTTATTAACAGTTGTTTTGGTTACTGCTGCAACTGCTTGGCCTTGACTTCTTCTATCTGCGTTTGTTTTAGTGAGGGCCTGGGGTGCCTGAGATGATGAGACGCTTTTACTTGAGGTTTGCTCTATTAAGTGAACATATTTTTCCAGTTTAGCCGCAGCAACATCCCCCTTCTCCTTTGCCGACCTTAGAGATTGCGGCCCCGACATTATTGTTGAGGGGGGAAAAAAAGGAAATTTTTAATTTCTTAAAGATGGATCACAGATGGGGAGCGGTCCTTAAATAGTCTTTAAAAGGGACTTGAAGTTATATAATAACCATATATTAGCATTGCGCCCGGCAGTCCCAGAAAAAACAATAAAATAACAACAAAAAAAGAGGGGAATGGGCAAAAAAGCAGCAGAATGTACCCTAAATATAGGAAAAGGAAATTAACTGGTCCCGACCTTCTGGCTTTAACTTTGGCTTTGGTCAGCCCGCTCTTTGTTGTTACACAATCAGGAGAGAAGAAAAAAAAAACAATTCCTTCCCTCTCACATCCTTGTACATGGGAGGGAGAGAATACAATTATGGTGCTTGGTGCAGATTTCAGTTAATCAGTTAAACAGTTAATCGGTTAACGGATCGATACTCAGTTCCATGCATAACGCACCCATGCACCACTATTATAATGGGTTACTCACTCCGTCCTTCCCGTGCTGGTTTCCACTACTTCACCTCCGTCGTACAAGTCAGATGCAGGCTGCTGAGGGAACCTTACTTCTTGTCTTTACACTTTTACACCTGCTTTCCTCCACTCTCAGTGCTGAAAAACATTGGGCACATCTCCTTTCCTTCCCCTGCTCCTGTATCCAGCAAAGGTGTAATATGCCATGGGGGGGTAAGGGGGAGTGAGGGGGGAACCTCCGGGAGACCACCAGTTGTCCCAGACGCCTCCTTCTCCCTTCTATGGCCAAGACACACCGGGATTCGCTGGGCCAATCACGTGGTCCGGTCAGCTGACCACCGCCCTCCAATCGCGGGCCAGGATCTCAGGGCTGCAGCGACAGGCTCCCACCGACCTCCGGACCATCAAGGAACTCCAGGGGAACCCCTGGGAAACCCCCCGAACAGCTGGAGCAAGTCTCTGGGACACCCCCGAGACCGGCTCCTACCGGCAGGTATGTCGGCGATGTCTGCAGGTTTTGCAGAGTTTTGCACTATAGGGTTGCATTGCAGGGCTCAAGCGGAGGGGTTTGCCAGGGGTTTGCTAGGGGTAGCAAGGTCGTGGGCTTACACCTCACCGCATCTCACATCTTACATGCCGCCTCGCTACGCACACTCCGCAAACCGGCATCCTGTTCTCCTGGTATGAATATTAACTGCTTGCCGATCAGCCGCCACAGTTATACGGCGGCAAGTCGGCTCGGCTGCGCGAGATCACATAGCTATACGCCCCCCGCTCGCCCCTGGTTCTGAAGCGCGTGCCCCGGCGGGCGCGATCACCACCGGCACCAACGATCGCTCGTTGCAGAGCGAGAACCGGGAGCTGTGTGTATAAACACACATCTCCTGGTCCTGTTAGGGGGAGAAATGCCTGATTGTCTGTTCATACAATGTATGAACAGCGATCTGTCATTTCCCCAAGTCAGTCCCACCCCCCTTCAGTTAGAACACACACAGGGAACATAATTAACCCCTTCCTCGCCCCCTAGTGTTAACCCCTTCCCTGCCAGTGGCATTTTTATAGCAATCAATGCATTTTCATAGCACTGATCGCTATAAAAATGCCAATGGTCCCAAAAATGTGTCAAAAGTGTCCGAAGTGTCCACCATGGTCGCAGTACCAATACAAATCGCTGATCGCCGCCATTACTAGTAAAAAAAAATATTAATAAAAATGTCATAAAACTATCCCCTATTTTGTAGACGCTATAACTTTTGCGCAAACCAATCAATAAACGCTTATTGCGATATTATTTTACGAAACAATATGTAGGTCTAAACTTATTTTACGAAACATATTTTACGAAACAATACGTATCGGTCTAAACTGAGGAAAAAAATTGTTTTTTTTATATATTTTTGGGGATATTTATTACAGCAAAAAGTAAAAAATATACATTTTTTTTCAAATGTGTGGCTCTATTTTTGTTTACAGCGCAAAAAAAAAAAAAAAAAACGCAGAGGTGATCAAATACCACCAAAAGAAAGCTCTATTTGTGGGGAAAAAAGGACGCCAATTTTGTTTGGGAGCCACGTTGCACGACCGCGCAATTGTCAGTTAAAGCGACGCAGTGCCGAATCGCAAAAAGTGGCCTGGTCATTGACCAGCAATATGGTCCGGGGCTGAAGTGGTTAAAGGGAACCCTGCACCAAATTAAAAAAAAAAATAGTGTAGGGGTCCCCCTCAAAATCCATACCAGACCCTTATCCAGGCATGCAACCTGGCAGGTCGCAGGAAAAGAGCAGCCCCCCTCCTGAACCGTACCAGGCCACATTCCCTGAACATGGGGAGGATGTCCCCATGTTGATGGGGACAAGGGCCTCATCCCCACAACCCTTGCCCGGTGGTTGTGGGGATCTGCGGGCGGGAGGCTTATCGGAATCTGGAAGCCCCCTTTAACAAAGGGGAACCCCAGATCCCGGCCCCCTCATGTGAATTAGTAATGGGGTACATTGTACCCCTACAATTTCACAAAAAAAGTGTCAAAATTTTTAAAAACCACAGTAGACAGCTTATTTTTAAAAATAAACCTTGAGTCAGATTTAGAATCTCCAGGAAAACTTGTTATTTCATATTCTTATGCATAGCGATTGAGACACCTTTTATATTTGGCATATGGATTTTGTACTATGAAACCACAAGGTGTAATATTTATATTTATATTGGAATAGCATCTGAACGAAAATGTGTTTCTTGAAAAAACACTATATAATTTTTTCTCTTATTAAGGTATTGAAAAGTTTGCAAGCATTTATTAGGGTGGTTAAGACCCTTCACATTAAAGGAGCATATTGAAAATAGTCATTATTATGAACTTGTTGAGTGAGAACAGCCCAAGGACAGAGAAAAAAAGGGGGGAGGAGGGCAGGAAAAAGGGTAGGAGGGGCTTGAGAAACAAAACCAAAGCAAAAAAACACAAAAAAAAATTTTTTAAATGCGACACAACGCCTTCCCAAGACATGCAATGTGTCTTAAATGTCTCTGGATAGTCTCCGAGCACAATATATCTAACAGGCAATAAAGCCAATTCCCCCCAAAAAATTGGAAGCCTAATGTGGGGTGTGGGTAAACTGTGCAGATAAAATCTCTCCCAGACCAACAGGCCAAAAACACCAGAAAAATACCGGGTGTGCATCAAAGGAGGAGTGAGAAGAGACACCACTTATTATTGTGCCCAATGTCCTTCCCAACTAGGCCTCTGCATAGTTAACTGTTTCCATCGTTACCATACTTCAGTAAATTATTAGTGAAGTATGGTAAACATAACTGTGAAGGATATGTCAGTGTAAATCTCCCTGCTTGGTTAAATTGTGGGTTAGAGGTAAAATGGATTCATGTGTTACAAGCTATTGACATGTTAATGACCCGTCTGCAGCTAGCTCCTTATTTCAAAGGAATAAACCTGTTTACTGTGATTAGAGGTGACTCATGTTATGTATTCTGATTGCTTCATTATGCGGTGCCAGGCTGCCCAGCTAATGCGTTCTGTACACCTTGTAATTAACTTCCCTGATGTCATTATTTAAAGAAAATGTGTCTCAGGTCGGCTTCGAATTGTCTGGCTATATTCTGTATGAGAAACTCCAGAGTGGGTGAAAAGGGGGTGGAGCTCCCATTGTTCCTTGATTAAGGATTTAGCTTGTAAAACTGTATTTATAACCAGCAGCAAGCTGCCAATAAATCAGTCTTGGTTCCAGCATTCAGTCTTGAGGATGATTCAGTCGTGTGGATGATCCTGTGATGTTCTTGTATGGAGAGGAGGGAATGCTTGACGGGGATATCATACCGATACCGTCACAATTGGTTGGAAGCAGCGGGATCTTCCCTTCTACTCTCCCTTACACCAGGACTCCAAGCAGACACTGGGAACAGTGAATGGAAGGCTGCTACACCCTGCTTAAAAGAACTACTGGAAGTTCGTGGAAGGATTGCTAGCAACAAAACCAAGCGGGTCATCATAGCAGAATTAATGGAGCTAGACCAGGAGAACGTGATTGCAGCAACGCCAGCAGTACAAGAGATGGAGACACCAGTGATTCAGGAGGAGTCACCAACCAACAAGCTAATGAGAGAGAAGCTAGCGTGGTTCGGCCCGAACCCAATGCCGGATGTGGTGCCGAAAGTGATGGACCTGTTAGCGAAGGAGGATAAACAAATAAGAGATGCAGAGCTACAGTTAAAACTGGCAGCAGTCCAACAAGCAGCCGCACATTCTCCAAACAGTGAGTACAGCACAGCAGACACAAGGAAGATCCCGTTTAGCGATTTTAAAGCTTTTGATGAAAAGGACTGTAAGATTGATAACTACCTGGCAGATTTTGAGCGACAATGTAACCTGCACCGAATAGCTAGAGGAGAGTGGGTTGCAATATTGTCAGGCAAACTGTCAGGCAAAGCTTCTGATGCTTTCCGGACCGTGCCAGATGAGGATATCCATAGCTACGCCAGGGTTAAAGAAGTGCTCCTGGCTCGTTATGCAGTAACCCCAGAGTCCCACCGACAGAAGTTCAGGGACTCACGCAAAACCACGAAAGACTCTTACGCGGAATGGGCATGCCAGTTGTCCCTGTCGGCCTCTAACTGGGTTAACAGCAGCCAGGCCACCACCGCAGAGGACATTTTGCAACTAATGCTCCTGGAGCAATTTTACAATCACATCCAGATGGACGTCAAAGATTGGGTGAGAGATCGCAGGCCCATGACTCTACCAGAGGCCGCGAAGTTGGCGGATGAATATGCGGATACTCGCAAGACAAACCAGGTCACACCACGGGTACAACCTCCACGACCAACGGCGCCCTCACACCCACCAGCCGCTAGATACCAACCGCCTAACAGACCGATGACATCGAGCCCTCGCTATCCACGCCAGGAGGACAACGAACAACGCTGCTTCCGGTGCAAACAGTTGGGTCACTTCAAGCAGAATTGCCCCCTGAATGACAACACCAGATCAAATTGGTCTCAACCTGGGTACCGCCCACCAGCAGCAGCCAATTGTGTAGACTCGGCTTGGGATCCCCAGGAGCTGGGTCAGGAAGAACCATTGGGCACCCCTTACGAAGCCCTCATGGTACAATCTGTTATTACGGACAACAGGGAACACCATTGTCAGCTGGTCATGGGCGACAGCCATGAGCCGGAGGGGCCCTGGAGGGAGCTGGGCAGAAAGAGGCACCGCCAGCTACCCTCCGAGAAGAAGAGGTCCTGGAAGTCATATAACCAGCGGACCTGGGAGGAGAAGAAGCGACTGGAGGAGATGGAATCGCAGCGGGCGCCCCAGATGCGGGCCGAGATGTTCGCCAAGGGCCCACCGGTGGCCCCTTACACCACCACCCAGTTCCTGATGATGAAGGACCACGTGGAAAGCCTGCAGGACATGAGCAAGCAGGAGCTGATCCGTGAATACATGGAGCTGGAGGAGTGCATAAGCCGCATGGAGGAGGAGAACAACCACCTGAGGTCACAGCAGGCTGACCCCCCCAGGCTGAACTGGAGATGGAGCTGGAGAAGCTCCAAGAGGAGAACCGGCGGCTGCGGAGGGAGCAGGGGGTGGCTGACCTTATGGGGCTCTGATTCCCCCCCGGACTCTGAGCACCAGTGCTACAGCATTTCAACAAATATAATTTTTCCTTTTTATGAATCTCCTGTGATTGTCACTTCAGAGCCATAACCTGCCCCTCCCATAGCGGGACACCTAGACGGCGACGCACAGACCCATTCGCCGTCTTCACACTGACTTCTGGTGACTCTGCAGATCGCACAAAGACTTGGGGACTGACCGGCGTGTGATCTGACGACCCGGTGGCATACCTGAGTCGGAAGCAGTTACCAATGGAGGTCAGTCACGCCAAACGGAGTTAACCTCGGACTAAAAGCTCTGAACCCGTCAACCCTACTGGACCAGGGAAGGTCCAACCGGGTTTGCCGGAGCAGGGAGAAAAAGGGGGGCCATTGTGAAGGATATGTCAGTGTAAATCTCCCTGCTTGGTTAAATTGTGGGTTAGAGGTAAAATGGATTCACGTGTTACAAGCTATTGACATGTTAATGACCCGTCTGCAGCTAGCTCCTTATTTCAAAGGGATGTTAATCCTGTTTACTGTGATTAGAGGTGACTCATGTTATGTATTCTGATTGCTTCATTATGCGGTGCCAGGCTGCCCAGCTAATGTGTTCTGTACACCTTGTAATTAACTTCCCTGATGTCATTATTTAAAGAAAATGTGTCTCAGGTCGGCTTCGAATTGTCTGGCTATATTCTGGCTATATTCTGTATGAGAAACTCCAGAGTGGGTGAAAAGGGGGTGGAGCTCCCATTGTTCCTTGATTTAAGGATTTAGCTTGTAAAACTGTATTTATAACCAGCAGCAAGCTGCCAATAAATCAGTCTTGAGGATGATTCAGTCGTGTGGATGATCCTGTGATGTTCTTGTATGGAGAGGAGGGAATGCTTGACGGGGATATCATACCGATACCGTCACAATAACCCTCACTTCCTGCCATTTATCTTCACATCCCTTATGCCTCTGCTTGCTCTGTAACTAACTGACCCTGGCTTGTTATTCGACCACGCTTCTGCCTACCAATTCTGTTTAAATCTCTGCCTGATCTGGAACTGACCCTGAACTGTTATTCGACCACACTTCTGCCTACCGATTCTGTACATACCTCTGCCTGATCTGGAACTGACCCTGGACTGTTTGACCATGCTTTTTGCCTGCCTCTTGGACTGATCTTGTACCCTGCCAATGGACTAGTGGGATTCATAACACAGGGGTCTCACATATGTGAGGGGCTCCAGAATTGTTTTTCAGGATAAAGAAAACTATTTTTTTTGTTTTCTCATTCCTAGATTAGGGTCTGGAGACTCGGAGGCTTCAAAGAGATTTGGATGGGAGAAGCCTCTACCCCTGTCCCCATTCTGTCCTGAACGAGGCCCTACTTCAGCCTGCTGCCTGTAGGATCTATGCCATCATGCCTCTGCCTGTCGCATGAACTGACCACACCACATGGACCTGCCTACTACCAGGACCAAAATGTTGGCACTGTTGACAACCTCCGATTGCACTAAATGTATATGGACAGTATCCCTGCCTGTTGCCTGTACTGACTATAGACAGCATTCCTGCCTGTTGCCTGGACAATTGCACTTTTGCTGACCAAGTCCCTGCCCGCTGTCTGGACCAGTGCTATCCTCCTGTGGACAACTTCACTATAAAACCGCAGGTAATCTTTTGTTTACCCTTTGCTCAGCAGAATGTATTTTGGGGTGTAATTCTTGGTATGTGCATGCTATGGGCTAGATTCAGGTAGGGGGACGTAAATGTGTGCGGGCGTAGCGTATGTTATTTACGATACGCTGCCGCAATTTAGAGAGGCAAGTGCAGTATTCACAAAGCACTTGCTCCGTAAGTTGCGGCGGCGTAGCGTAAATCTGCCGGCGTAATTCAAATGTGGAACAGGGGGGTGTGTTTTATGTTAATGACTGGTGACCCGACGTGATTGACGTTTTTAACGAACGGCGCATGCGCCGTCCGTGGACATATCCCAGTGTGCATTAAGCTCCAAAGTACGCCGCAAGGACGTATTGGTTTCGACGTGGACGTAAATTACGTCCAGCCCCATTCATGGACGACTTACGCAAACGACGTAAAGTTTTCAAATTTTGACGCGGGAACAACGGCAATACTTAACATTGGCTAGGCCAGCTATTTGTTTGACTAACTTCACGCCGGAAAAAGCCTTACGTAAACGACGTAAAAAAATGTGCCGGGCGCACGTACGTTTCTGAATCGGCGTATCTAGCTCATTTGCATATTCTACGCCGAAATCAACGGAAGCGCCACCTAGCGGCCAGCGCAAATATGCACCCTAAGATACGCCGGCGTAGGAGACTTACGCCGCTCGTATCTTAGCCTAATTTAAGCTTATCTGGTTTCCAGAATACGCTTAAATTAACGACGGTGTAGATTCAGAGTTACGACGGCGTATCTACTGATACGCCGGCATAACTGTCTCTGAATCTAGCCCTATGTGTCCCTGCATGTTTGGCCTCTGTATGTGGCCAGGCTGTGTAAAAGTCTCACACATGTGGTATTGCAATACTCAGGAGGAGTAGCAGAATGTATTTTGGGGTTTAATTTTTATTATTTACATGCTATGTGTTGGAAATTCTCTTTAAATTAACAACTTTTGTGTAAAAAAAGTGTTTTCATATTTTTTCCCACATTTTCCAAAAACTTCTGGAAAAAAATTAACTGTTCAAAAGACTCATTATGCCTGATAGACAGCTTTCCAAATGGGGTCATTTTGTGGATGTTTACATTGTCCTGGTGCTCCTGGACCTTCAAAAGTGTAATGCCGCGTACACATGGTCGTTTTTTGTCTTGTAAAAAAACGTTGTTTTTGAGCATGAAAAAAACGAAGTTTTTCAAACTTCATTTTAAAAAACGATGTATCATACACACCATTGTTTTTTCAAAAAGCTCTAGCAAAGCGCGGTTATGTACAGCACGTACAACGGCACTATAAAGGGTCATTTCCATGCGGAAGACGGCCTCTTTTGCTGATATCGTGTTGCTGCGTGTTAGTAAAAGTTTGGTGAGAGACGATTCGCGCTTTTCAGTCTTTATGCTTTAAATTTCGTTTTCTGTCGTACAGTTTGTGCTTTTGGGTTCGTATTTGTCTTACAGTGCTTGTATTCAGAACGTATTTGTTTTGGCAGTGCGTTCTTGTGTGCACGTTTCTGTTTTACAGGTCGTTCTTCAGAGGCCTTTCTGTTCTTCAGGGTGTTTTTTTTAGTCCGATCTGATTTGACGACCGTTTTCTAGCCATGTTGCGTGTACATTCTCGTCGCCGAGATCGTGCTGTGCTTGTTGTTCGAATGTGTGCTGCATCCCGGCTCCGGTCCATGAACAGGGTGAGGAGGAGGTTGTGGACCAAGAACTGGTTTCTTCGCAGGGACCAGTTCTCTCATATGCCTCTGCTGCGGGAGATCCGAGAAAACAACCCTGATGATTTCAGGAATTTTCTCAGGATGTCTGACCCCGTATTTCAGCAGCTTTTGGCTTCGGTGTCGCCATATATCACCAGGCAGGACACCGTTATGCGGGAAGCCATCACTGCTGAGCAGTGGCTAGTTGCTACGTTGCAGTACCTTGCAACAGGGAGAAGTCTGCAGGACTTGAAGTTCTCGACGGGCATTTCCCCCCAGGCTCTGGGCCTCTTAATCCCGGATACCTGTTCTGCCATAATTCAGGTTCTGCAGTAGGACTATGTTAAGGTAAGTGGTGTCCTTTAAATGCACAAACTATGTATGTATTGCATGCCTTATTTTTTGTTTTTTCAAACAGTCCCTAATTAACCTGTTTGTAATATGCTGTGAATGTTCCCTTTGTCTCCATGCATGCTGTACTTTTTATATTTTTTTTTTGGGGCCTACATGCATCTTTTATATAGCCAACCTGTCCAGCATTCTATTTTGTGGCTAAACACACCTAGCCTAGTCCCTATATCCCCCTTTATTTGTGGCCTCCATTGTAGTGCTGCTGTCATGTACCCGATAGGCGAGCCCGACGTGCAAGGAGTGGCTGCCCTTGCTCCTCTGACCACGAGATCCCTGATAGAGCAGACAGGGGGCTCGGGGATGCAGAGTCGCACAAGTGCCGGTTGCAGCGCTGGTGCTGGGCTGGGAGAAGCTTCTGAGGTCCTGGACTGCGTTGGGGAGCAGGTGCAAGCTGGCGGCCATAGAAGGCAGGTAGAGGCACTGGAAGCAAGCAGAACAGCAGCAGCGGGGAATGTGTATTGTAGTACAGCAGAGACAAGTCCCAGCAGATGGATCCGTTGACAGGTAATGGATCAGGTGCAGGTGCAGCAGGCAAAGCAGAGTCAAGTCCAGGCGAAGTCGGCAACAGGCGGGCAGCAGGAGGTACAGTGGGTCAGGCAGGATGCGCGTGCGCGTTACGGTGCCCCGATTGCGCACACCCGCGCCGTTACCGCTAGTGTGCGCACCCGTGCGCGTCGAAGCGCCGCTACTGCCATCTAGTGGCCGGAACTGCTCATGAAATTGCCAACCTCCAATGGGCAGCCTCCGGATGCCCAACTGAGACAACTTGAGAGGATGAGCATCTTTAAAGGACTGGACCAATCTTTCCGCATGGATGTTACATTCCGGTTCCCATGAATTGTCCTCGGGTCCATAACCCTTCCATTTCACTAAAAACTGGATCTGGTTGCGTCTCTTTCTACAGTCCAAGATGGACTCAACCTCAAACTCCTCCTCACCGTCGACTAGAACTGGTTCAGGGGGGCCGGTGTTTCGCTCGGGAAAAGGATCAGGAACGTCAGGTTTAAGAAGTGTAACGTAGAAGACTGGATGGATGAGGAAGGATTCTGGTAGTTCCAATTCATAGGCCACATTGTTGATCTTCCTCTTGATGGGAAAGGGACCCACAAATCTAGGGCCCAATTTTTTTGATGGGCAGGCCAGTTTCAGATTTAGAGTGGATAGCCACACCTGGTCTCCCGGTTCTAGGTTAAGCTCCCCCTCCTTTTCCTGTCGAACACCTCCTCGTTATACTCCTGCGTCTTGGTCATAGTCTCCTGCAGAATCCTGTTGTTGGTGCTAAAAAAGTCCAAAGTCTCCTGGACAGCGGGTACCGTGCTTTCAGGGACGGAGTTAGACATAAACAATGGGTGGAAGCTGTAGCTTGCATAAAACGGAGATTGTCTTGTGGCGGAGTGAACGGAGTTGTTATACGCAAACTCGGCTAAGGGCAGCAAGGAAGCCCAATCCTCTTGGGAAAAGGAAGAGAAACAATGTAAGTATTGCTCAAGAGTCTGGTTAGTTCTCTCTGTCTGACTGCGGGTGGTACGCTGAGGAGAATGACAGACCGATCTTGAGGGCTTCACAGAGCGCTCTCCAAAACCTGGACGTAAATTGTACCCCCCGGTCGGATACAATATTTGCAGGAACCCCCGTGGAGTCTCACAATTTCCCTAATGAACATCCTAGCTGTTTCAGGGGCAGAGGGTGTACCCCTCATGGGCAAGAAGTGAGCCATTTGAGAGCCTATCTACCACCACGAAGATGGTGGTAAAGCTCTCTGACAGGGGAAGTTCTACAATAAAGTTCATGGAGATCATCTTCCAAGGTCTTTCTGGTACTGGCAGTGGTTTCAGTAATCCCCAGGCTCTTGATTTACTTCCCTTGTTCCGCATACATGTGACACAGGACTCCACGTACTTCCTACAGTCTGTTAGAAGTTGGGGCCACCAAAACGTACGCTGCAGCAACTCGGACGTTTTGTGCACCCCAAAATGACCGGCCAGCTTGTGGTCGTGGCAGGACTTTAGGACGCTGACCCGTACACCTTCTGGTACAAAAATTTTGTCCTGATGCCACAGCAGCCCATCGTTCAGCTGAAGATCCGAACTAGGTAAGGAGGAAAGGCCAGATGAGGCTTGCCTGATTTGAGATAACAGATCCTCTTGAAGTAGTAAAAAGTTTCTGGACGACAAGATGGTATCCGGACGGGTAAGGATTTCTGAATCGCCATACATACGGGAAAGAGCATCAGGCTTGGAGTTCTTTGACCCGGGTCTGTACGTTATGTGGAACACAAATCTTGTGAAGAATAATGCCCACCTGGCCTGACATGGTTTTAGTCTCTTAGCTGATTTAAGGTATTCAAGATTCTTGTGATCGGTATATATCAGAATCGGATGTGCTGCGCCTTCCAGAAGGTACCGCCACTCTTCCAGAGCGGCCTTGATTGCCTGCAGTTCCCGATCCCCCACACCGTAGTTCCTTTCTGGTTCAGACAACTTGCGAGAAAAAAATGCAACAGGGTGTAAGAGAGCCTTGGGGCCCTGTCTTTGGGAAAGGACCGCCCCAACTGCGGTTTCTGAAGCATCCACCTCTAGGATGTAGGGCAGGCTAGCATCAGGATGTCTGAGGATAGATGCTGGGACGAACAAGTCCTTGAGCTTCTCAAAAGCCATTTGGGCCTCTGGGGACCATTGGAACCGACTGGCTTGTTTGGTTAGGCTGGTTATCGGGCAATGATACTGGAGAACCCCCGGATAAATTTTCTATAAAAATTTACAAAGCCAACAAAGCGTTGGACACCCTTCTTATCCTTGGGTGCCGGCCAGTCAAGAATTGCGGTGACCTTTTGAGGATCCATTTTGATGCCTTCCACAGAAATTTTGAGACCCAAGAACTGTATGCTCTGGCGCTCTACTCGCACTTCTCTGGTTTTGCATAGAGTCCATGCATTCGAAGGCGACCGAGCACACACCTAACATGTTTCCGATGTTTACTTAAAGATGGGGAGAAAATGAGGATGTCGTCCAGGTAAACAATAACAAAAAGGTCTGGGTAGTCTCTGAAAATATCGTTCACAAAATGTTGAAATGTGGCAGGGGCGTTGCAGAGCCCGAAGGGCATGACCAGGTATTCGAAATGTCCGAAGCGGGTACGGAAGGCCGTCTTCCATTCGTCTCCATCTCGAATACGTACCAGATTGTACGCTCCGCAGAGATCCAATTTTGTGAAGATGACTGCCGCTCCCAACCGTTGGAATAACTCAGGTACCAAGGGTAAAGGGTACAGATTTTTAATAGTCACTTTGTTAAATTCCCTGTAATCCATGCAAGGGCGGAGGGTATGGTCTTTTTTTTCTACGAAAAAGATCCCAGCTCCTGCCGGAGAGGTGGACGGGCGAATGAACCCCTTCCTAAGATTCTCATCAATGTATGTTTTCAGAGTCTCAAGCTCAAGTCCTGTCAAGGGGAAGATTCTCCCAAAGGGGATTTCGGCTCCGGGCAATCGCAGGCCCTATGCGGAGGAAGGGTCTCAGCCCCCTTCTTACTGAACACGTCCAAGAAGTCATGATATGCACTAGGAACGGCTTGACGGCTTTCAGGGTCAGAGGAGGGGAGACGAAGAGGGTGACACTTGAAGGCAATGTTGACGACAGTAAGGAGAGTCGAGAATAATTTCCCCAGAGATCCAGTTGATTTGCGGATTGTGGGCTTGTAGCCACAGCATGCCTAGGATAATGGGAAATATGGGTGATTCGATAACATCTAGGCACAGCAGTTCATGGTGGATGTCAGCAATTGTTGTAGCCTGGGGCAAAGTCTCTTGGATAACCGGCCCGGATCTTAAGGCAGATCCATCTGCAAGATGTACGGAAAGTCCAATGGTCTTAGAACGCAGAGGGATACAGTGTCTGGTGGCGAAAGACTGGTCCAAGAAACAACTGTAGGCTCCGGAATCAATTATGGTGTGGGCCGGAATATTCCTTCCGGGGAGCTGAAAGACAATGGAGACAGCCAGATGAGTTGAGCAATTTTTGGGGAAGGCGGGTGTATGGACAGATGACCATAAAGGGCACTTACGAAGCTTCGCCGGGCAGGATCTCATGAAATGCCCGGATTCCCCACAGTACAGGCACAGGTTATTACTCATTCATCGTTGGCGCTCCTCTGGAGTAAGAGACGGGAAAAGGAGCCCCAGCTGCATGGGTTCCGAAGTGTCTGGTGGTGAAGAGGTCGTAGGAACCAGTGGAGCCGGGTTGGAGAAGGAGGGTACTCGTGGCAGCATCCAAACTGGGCGCGATGGACCAGTGGCCCGTTCAAACCGGCGCTCTCTCAGGCGTCTGTCAATCTGGATTGTCAGATTAATTATTAAGGCGTCTAAAGTTCCAGGGATGCCTACCCGAGCCAGCTCGTCCTTAAGTGATTCCGAGAGACCCAGGCGGAACTGGTTGCAAAGGGCCGCATCGTTCCAGTTGGTGTCTGAGCTCCACCTTCGAAACTCAGACACGTAGTCCTCCGCTAGCCTGCGACCCTGTTGGAGAGCATGTAGGGCGGCCTCCGCGGTGGCAGCCTGAAGTGGATCTTCGTATAGTAAGGACATGGCACGGAAAAAGGTGGCTATGGTATCCAGGGAAGTGTCCTTTTGTTCCAGAAGGCGATGAGCCCAAGCCTGTGGATAGGAGTGAGATCACAAATCCCACCTTGGTGGCTTCCAAGGAAAAGGTCCGTGGCTGCAATGCAAAGAACAGTTCACAGGCGTCCCGAAAAGCCCAGTATTTGCTCCGTTCCCCTGAGAACCTTTCTGGTGTAGGGACCCTGGGCTCTGGTGGCATCATAATCACAGAAGGTGAGGCGGCATTAGCCGTGGCAGCGGAAGTGGAAGCTGGAGCCTGTAACAGGAGTGACTTTTGGGCACAGATTGAGCCAGGATATGTTGGATTGTTTTGGCATGGACAGTGATCTACAGTATATTCCTTAATGCCTGCAAAGAATATTCTATGACTCATCTCTCTAAATATATATATATATACTAACCAATACCAGGCAATCCACTTGTGCCCTGCCAAATGTCACATTGACAAATGATCAATATCCAGTTATTCTATACTATTATATTTTCTTACCAACTATTACCATTTAATTTCTTTATTGTCAAAACTTCTGAATACTGAACTCTTTGTGAACTAACAAATCATCAAGTGCAAAGTCGACCAACAAGATAAGCATGATACATGCATATCCATCCTAAACACACCTAACCCTCCCACCGTCCATCCCCCACCAAGCCAGTGTTCAGCCCCACCATCTATTATTGACACCCTATTTGATCTTGCAGAGTGGATAATCATTGCATTTTCCTCTCATTTCACTAACTTGTTTATTGCATTAAAAATTCATATTTACTTGAGTGTCAATATATGATAGGTCTGAACACCACGTGTCCGGATCACGTTTCCTGTTAAATGTTTGTCCCTGTCTTGTCTTCTAATTCTTAGTGTTTATTCGTAATTTTTAAGGTAGCCACATTCAACATATCCTTATGGCAACCTAAATACCCATTATGTAACTTGTAATATTTAATGCTTATCTTTCATATTTTTGATACAAATACATTTATTTAAATGTATCTTTGTCTTTTCCATTGATCACTACAGTGTTGCCTATAGTAATCCCTTTAAGCCTTACTGGCTGATTTCCCTCCTTTTTCTCCATCCCCTCATCCTTCCTTCTAAATTTCCCTTCCCCGCATTCATTCTATTTATTTTGTCATCTCTCTGGATAGCCTGTTGACATCCTAATTGAGTCTGCTTCTGAAAGGCCTTCCATTGTGTGAGGCTGTTGAGATGCTAAGACTGCTTCTGTGGATTGAAACAGAGTCAGCTTGGCTACCAGACCTTTCATTATGTATACTGTTTATGTGTGGAATGTACTTGTCGGAGACGCAAAGTCTGGGGGATAATTAACTCTGAATATAATTATGTAAAAGAATGTGATTGAAGCCCCATGGTGTGATGAGGGGGGGGGAGTTTGATTGTTCCTGTGCCTTGAAAACTGTATAAAAGCTGAGAGTGAACCATTAAAGATGTCTTCATTTGAAACCAGAGAACACGGAGCAAGTCTCGTTATTCTGGGAAATGGGAGGCCTGCTGGTTTGTCTGTGTGTCAGATAAGCTGTCGTAGTGGATGGAAGGTCGTAAACTGTGGTGACCGTTACAGTGGTGGCACAGCAGTGGGATAATTCCATCACTTAAAGGACAGCTACAAGGACTGCTGGAGAACCGTGGCAGACCAGCCAGCAACCATAAGAAGATGGATGTGACCACAGAACTTGTCCAAATGGATGGAGCGGAAAGACCCAACTTAACGGAAAGGCCCATCGTAACAGACAGGACCCCGGAGGAGGCAAGCTTTGATCGGGCTGTCAAACTAAGACTGGCACACTATGGTCCTAACCCTCCACCGGAGATCATAGACCGAGTTATAGCTGCTGTGGACGCAAATTGGCTACGACAAAGACGTTCTGCAGCAGCAGAAGTCACAGCAGCACCTACTGAAAGGAGAAAGATACATTTTGCTGCTTTTAAGAACTTCATTGAAACTGAAGGGGAGATTGATGGGTATCTTGCTGATTTTGAACGGCAATGTGCCCTAAGGTGCCCACAGAGGAATGGGTTACCATTTTGTCTGGGAAATTGTCCGGCCGGGCCAGTGAAGCGTTCAGGGCCATCCCAGACAAGGATATTATGAACTATGGACTGGTAAAAGAAGCACTTTTGGCCAGGTATGCCGTCACACCAGAGGCATACCGCAGGCGTTTCCGAGAGACGAGCAAGCAGACTGGAGACTGATATACCGAGTGGGCATGCCGTCTACACCGCACAGCATCCCACTGGGTCGATGGATGCCAAGCAGAATCCGGGGAAGAGGTGCTGCAGGTGTTCCTGCTGGAGCACTTCTTTGACAAACTGTCCCGGGAGGTCAGAGAATGGGTCCGGGACAGAAACCCTTTCTCCTTGTCTGAAGCAGCTCGCCTGGCGGACGAATACACAGACGCCCGCAAACTGGACAACTCTGTGGTCAAGACCACAGCTCGGGTGGATTATCGATCAGCAGCACCCCCGCCGGCTATTGCCTACAAACCCCAGTCGGACAGTCCTACAACACCACCTCCAGCGGCCACTTATCCTCAGAAGCCTAGGTTCAACTCCCAGGACTACTCACAGCCCATCAGGTGTTTTGGGTGTAAACAGCTAGGACACAGAAAGCTAGACTGTCCATTGAATCCACCCAGGCAGTCACAGTCATGGAGACAGCCAGAAAGGGGGAACCCCCACACATCCATGCCTGCGGCCAACTGCATTGAGGAGGAAAAACATTGGGGCGTTCTGCACGAGGCAGATCCGATACAAGCAGCTAACCAGGACAACAGGCAGCAACACAGGCAGACTGTCTTGGTCAATGGAAAGGTAGCCAATGGACTACCTGATTCTGGGGCCACAATGACACTGCTACGGAAGAAACTCAAACCAGAGAGCCAGCACACCGGAGACACCGTAGCTGTAAGAGTAGCGGGAGGCACCGTCTTCCGGCTACCCGTTGCCCGGGTTCACCTGGATTGGGGGGTTGGTTCGGGACATGTGAATGTGGGGGTGATGAAGGATTTGCCAGCAGATGTACTACTGGGGAATAATTTGGCCCCCCTTGTTTCTGCGTACGCCCCGATGTGTCCCGCTGAAGCCCACACAGTGACTACCTGTGCCCCAACCCGCGTTGCTGGAACCAACTCGCTTGCGGCTGAGACCCGGGTAAGACTACCTTCCCCGACATACTGTAGATCCGGCACAATATCAGTCTAAAATGGGAATGTGACAAGTTGGCCAGTGAGAAATCAGAGATGCAACGACACTACGTCATGTATTATGAGATGTCCCGTGGCTTGAACATTGAAATGCACAAACAGGCCGAAATTGTCAAAAGGTTAAATGGGATTTGCATCCAGGTGGTGCCTTATCTGTCCCAAGAGCATCAGCAACAGGTTTTGGGAGCCATTGAGAGAGCAAAGCAAGTGACTGTTCCAGAACTGAATTCCATTATTCACCTTCACCATCAGCTACCGACCTGGTAAGCCAGATGGCAATGCTGATGGTTTATCCTGGCAAACAGACGTCATCCCGGCCTCCAGTTCCGGACATTCCCAAGTTGACCCGAAAAGGATCAAGCCGGGTCTGCCGGAGTGTTCCACAAGGAGGGAGCCATGTAACAGGAGTGACTTTTGGGCACAGATTGAGCCAGGAGATGTTGGATTGTTTTGGCATGGATTGGATAGTGATCTACAGTATATTCCTTAATGCCTGCAAAGAATATTCTATGACTCATCTCTCTGGATAGCCTGTTGACATGCTAATTGAGTCTGCTTCTGAAAGGCCTTCCATTGTGTGAGGCTGTTGAGATGCTAAGACCTTTCATTATGTATACTGTTTATGTGTGGAATGTACTTGTCGGAGACGCAAAGTCTGGGGGATAATTAACTCTGAATATCATTATGTAAAAGAATGTGATTGAAGCCCCATGGTGTGATGAGGGGGGGGGGGGGGTTTGATTGTTCCTGTGCCTTGAAAACTGTATAAAAGCTGAGAGTGAACCATTAAAGATGTCTTCATTTGAAACCAGAGAACACGGAGCAAGTCTCGTTATTCTGGGAAATGGGAGGCCTGCTGGTTTGTCTGTTTGTCAGATAAGCTGCCTTAGTGGATGGACGGTCGTAAACGGTGGTGACCGTTACAGAGCCGATAAGGCCTGGACGCGGTTTTTCAATCTTGTATAGCCCTCTTGCAGGGTTCGGACCGCCTGGGTTAGTCCATCAAGGTGCCGGCATAGTTCCTGCATAGGGTCCACTCCCTGCGCGGGCTCGGACATGGCTGACCAGTACTGTCACGTACCTGATAGGCGAGCCCGACGTGCAAGGAGTGGCTGCCCTTGCTCCTCTGACCACGAGATCCCTGATAGAGCAGACAGGGGGGCTCGGGGATGCAGAGTCGCACGAGTGCCAGTTGCAGCGCTGGTGCTGGGCTGGGAGAAGCTTCTGAGGTCCCGGACTGCGTTGGGGAGCAGGTGCAAGCTGGCGGCCATAGAAGGCAGGTAGAGGCACTGGAAGCAAGCAGAACAGCAGCAGCGGGGAAGGTGTATTGTAGTACAGCAGAGACAAGTCCCAGCAGATGGATCCTCTGACAGGTAATGGATCAGGTGCAGGTGCAGCAGTCAAAGCAGAGTCAAGTCCAGGCGGAGTCGGCAACAGGCGGGCAGCAGGAGGTACAGTGGGTCAGGCAGGAGAATGGTCAAACAAGCCGTAGTCAGGGCAGGCGGAAGGCAAGGAGAAACGGGTACAAGCCGGGTGATCAGGAACAGGTGCAATCAGGAATAAGGGTACAGGTATCACGGGAAGCGCTGTAGACTGGTCAGCAAGAGGTGCAGGGATCAGGATCCTTTTGAGACCAAATTTGGCGCCAGAACGGCGTCCTCACGTGCACGCGCGCCGCCACCGGTGTGCGCGCCCGTGCGCGTTTCGGTGCCACGATTGCGCGCACCCACGCCGTTACCGCTAGTGTGCGCACCCGTGCACGCCGAAGTGCCGCTACTGCCATCTAGTGGCCGGAACTGCTCATGACAGCTGCATTTTGTGTGTCCCTATATCCCCCTTTATTTGTGGCCTCCGTTGTAGTCCACGCTTTTTGGGGGGGTGGTTTTTGAGGTCAGCAACTCATCTTGGCCCCCCTTCCCCCTAAGCTTTTTTTTTCCCATCAGAGGTGGTGATTAATCTGCTAAGTGATCCCTTATTATTTATGTCTCTTAAAATAATACTTGAAATTTATGTTTTTTGTTTTTTTTGGGTCCCCGAATGTTTTGTGATATTCTGTTAGCAATGTTTGTTTTAATAAATTTTTTGTTTCTTTTTCTCTACAGTTCCCCACCACGCCACAGGAATGGCAGACTGTGGCAGCGGACTTCTCGCAGTGTTGGAACTTTCCGAACTGCGGAGGAGCCATTGATGGCAAGCACGTCCGCATCGTGCCCCCACCCCATTCCGGATCCCATTATTTTAACTACAAGGGGTTCCACAGCGTCATGCTGATGGCGGTGGTGTCTGCCAATTATGATTTTATGTACCTGGATGTTGGGAAAAATGGCCGGATGTCGGACAGCGGGGTCTTTGCTCAGACCGAGTTCGCCCAACAGCTTCAGTCGGAGGACCTAGGATTGCCACCTGCGGAGGAGAACGAAGAGGGGCTGCCCTTCGTATTTATCACAGATGAGGCGTTTGGTTTGGGTCCCCACCTCATGAGGCCATTTCCCCAACGCACCCTCACCCCTGAGAGGAGGGTTTTTAATTATAGGCTGACCAGAGCCAGACGGGTGGTTGAAAATGCATTTGGCATCATGGCCAGACGATTTCATTTGTTTTTGACCGCCATAAACATGGCAGAATACAAGTGGAACCATATAATCCTTTGTTGCTGCATTTTACATAACTATCTCAGAAGACATTCCTCAAACTACTTAATAGTATTGCCTGATGAGGCAGTTGATCTTGCTCCGGAGGCAGCCCGTGAGGCTAGCCATACAGGCTTGGCCCCCCAAAGCGCATGTGCAGTGCGGCAAGCATATGTTGATTATTTTATGGGGAGGGGGGGCATTCCAATGCCAGATCTTGGCTGAATAAAATATTTTCCGTTCTGCAAGAAACAGTCTAATTTGTTTGTTAATTTCTTAAATTTTTCGTTTTGTGTATTGTAGCTTTTTCATAGGTTCTCATAGAGCCTTGTGTTTTGGATGTTCTAAATACCCATCATTATCAATATTACCACCCCAAATCTACATGAATTATGTTATTAGTCAGCATTGATATAAAGAACTAGCCACACATTTTTTTTTTTTTTTAATAAATCTCTTTATTAATTTTCAAAATGTTTCCAATACAAAAAATAAAATAAAATCATACATATACATTACATTCATATTCCAATTTCATTCCTTTGCTCTCTTCAGAATATCCATACAATATCCTCTCACTCAATACAATACATTTCTCTCTCTCTCTCTCTCTCTCTCTCTCTCTCTCTCTCTCTCTCTCTCTCTCTCTCTCTCTCTTCCCCAATGGTGTGATTACCCTCCCAGTGCACCCCCTTATCCTGACGCTGTCATAGATTTCTCTATCCAGTTTGCCCATACTCTATCATATTTCTCCCCCTGTCCTCTATTCCAGTATGTCTCTCTGTACAATGTCAGATTGCTGTTTACTAGGTTTTTCCAATGTGTTACTGTGGGAGCCTCCAGCTTTGTCCAGTTTAACACTATTGCTTTCCTAGCATAAAATAATAACAGACCGATCTGTGTTCTCCTTTCCCTCGAGACAATGTCCCCCCCCCCCCCCACCAGTCCCAGCAAACAGACCTCTGCCTCTTGTTCCAAAGTTATTAATGTCACTGTAGTAATCATTCTCAGAACTCCTCTCTCCAGAATACCACTATTATGGGACAAAGCCAAAATATATGCATAAAATCTCCTGGGGTATCTGCGCATCTCCAGCAGTTCTGAGAATTAGAGGGTGAGATCTTATGTAGCTTATATGGTGTATAATGACTTCTGTGTATAATTTTAAATTGTATTAATTTATCTCGGAGTGGTACCAATATCTGCAATGGGAACCTCCATACTTCCTCCCAATTCTCCAGATTTGGGACCTCTCTCTTCCAATTTTCCCTTAATTTGTTTATATCTAAGGATGTACTATTCATTAAATACCTATAAAAGTTTGAGATTGTCTTCTTCCCACTTTTTACCATTTGCTCTACACCTGATTCCGTTAATTGCGGGGTCCCCTCTGGGAACTGGGCTGATAAGGCATGGATGAGCTGCCTATACCTAAACACATAACTCTCGGGAATGTTCCACAACTGTCTCATTTCCACATATGAGAGAAACTTTCCCCCCTGTATCAACTGTGATAGTTTCTTTACCCCATATCTAGTCCATGCTCCCGGATCCTGAATTGAATCCAGGTGTGGTAACTCTGGGTTTCTCCATAATGGAGTATTTGGGGATAAGTTCTTTTTTTTTTTTTTTTTTTAATCTCCTTCTCTTCCAATAACCGCTTTCCATGTTGTAACTGTTGTTCTCATTGCTGGGGTCAGGCCTCGTCTTGTTTTTATCCCTCTATACAACAGTCCTTGCAGCGCCTCTACCGATTGGACCGCTGCTGCTTCCAACATAGTAGCCGAGTCATACCCATCAGGGTTTAACCATCTTCCTGCTGTCACTAATTGTGCGGCTGTGTAATATTTATGAAAATCTGGGAATGCCAGTCCTCCCTGTGCCTCTGGTCTCATAAGTGTACTTAGTTTAATTCTAGCTGATTTATTTGCCCATATAAACGTGGAGAGCATTCCATGTAACTGTATAAAAAAGCTTTTTGGCAACCACTGTGGAGAGTTCCTGAAAGCGTATAAAAACTTAGGAAGGACCTTCATCTTTACCAAGTTTATACGTCCCAACAGCGACAAAGAAAGTGTCACCCAAATCTTTAGTCTCTTCCCAAGCTCCTGCACCTTCGGATCTAAATTTAATTTCTGGAAATCCTCAGCCTGTCTAGATATTATTATACCCAGGTATTTAAATTCCAATACCCATTTCAATGGTGAGTTCGGTGCAGCTGTTTTTTGTGCTCCTTGGTCTATGGGGAACAATATGGACTTACCCCAGTTTACTTTAAGCCCTGTAAATACCGAATATGCATTCAACAGTTCCAAAGCTCCTTCTAGAGATGGACCGGCATCCCTTAAAAATAGCAGCATGTCATCGGCATACAGGGCTACCCTCTCCTCCAGCCCCCCCACCCGGAGTCCCTGAATATTTGATGTAGTCCTAAGAGCCTCTGCCACTGGCTCTATTGCTATTGCGAAGACCGCCAGAGAGAGAGGGCAGCCCAGCCTCGTGCCTCTGTATAACTGAAAAAAAGATGACAGTCCTCCTCTCAACTTCACTGCTGACATTGGTCTCTCATAGATTATTTGGATCCACTTAATGAATATTAATGGGAATCCCATCCTCCTGAGTATTTCCCAGAGGAAGGGCCATTCAATTGTATCAAAGGCCTTTTCTATATCTAGAGAGGCCACTGTCCTAGACCCCTCATACATATGGTGGGCATGTATATTCGTGTAGAGCCTACGCAGGTTAATATCTGTTGTTCTCTGTGGCATAAATCCTGTCTGATCTGAATCTGTTATGTTTCTGAGCAGAGATTGTACTCTAATGCCGGGTACAGACGAGCAAACATGTACGATGAAACCGGTCCGCCGGACCGTTTTCACCGTACATGTATGCCCGGGGATTTCTGTATGGTGGCTGTACTCACCATCATACAGAAATCCGCGCCGTCGCCGCGACGATGATGTGGCGACGTGGGCGGCCCTGCCAGTTCAATGCTTCCACGCATGCGTCAAAGTCATTTGACGCATGCGAGGGATGGCGGGCGCTCGGACATGTACGGTAGGTCTGTACAGACGACCGAACATGTCCGAGGGGACAGGATTCCAGCGGGCTGTTTTAAAACAAGCCCGGAAATATTTGCCCGCTGGGAAAAGGCCGGGCGGGCAAATGTTTGCTGGAATCCTGCCCGCTTGGGCCTACACACGACCGAACATGTATGCTGAAACTGGTCCGCGGACCAGTTTCAGCAGACATGTTCGGTCGTCAGTACGGGGCCTTAATGTTAATATTTTTGTCAATATTTTCAAATCTATATTTAACCACTACCCGACGGCCGTACGACTTTATACGGCCGCGGTGTGGTTCTGAATCTCTAACAGGCCGTAAAAACACAGCCTGCGCACGCATCCAGCGGCGCGCACGCATCCAGCGGCGCGCACGTGTCCTCGCCGCATCGCTGAGATGCCGATGCGAGTGCCTGGCGGCCGTGATGTCCGCCAGGGACTCGGGATCGGCGGCTACAGGGACAAGACGTGGAGCTCTGTGTGTAAACACAGAGATCCATGTCCTGTCAGGGGAGAGAGGAGACCGATCTGTGTCCCTTGTACATAGGGACATAGATCGGTCACCTCCCCCAGTCACCCCCCCTCCACCTACAGTTAGAACACAATTTAGGGTACACATTTAACCCCTTCCTCACCCCCTAGTGTTAACCCCTTCAATGCCAGTCACATTTATACAGTAATTAGTGCATATTTATAGCACTGATCGCTGTATAAATGTGAATGGCGCCAAAAATGTGTCAAAAGTGTCCGATGTGTCCGCCATAATGTCGCAGTCACAAAAAAAATGCTGATCGCCGCCATTAGTAGTAAAAAAAATAAATGAATAATAATAATTCTGTCCCCTATTTTGTAAGCGCAATAACTTTTGCGCAAACCAGACGCTTCTTGCGATTTTTTTGATTTTTTTTCCCCCAAAAATATGTAGAAGAATACGTATCGCCTAGACTGAGAAAAAAAATGTTTTTTTAAAAAAATTGGGCTATTTATTATAGCAACAAGTAAAAAATATTGTTTTTTTTTCAAAATTGTCGCTCTATTTTTGTTTATAGCGCAAAAAATAAAAACCGCAGAGGCGATCAAATACCACCAAAAGAAAGCTCTATTTGTGGGGAAAAAAGGACGTCAATTTTGTTTGGGAGCCACATCGCACGACCACGCAATTGTCAGTTAAATTGACGCAGTGCCACAAGCTGAAATTTCACCTGGTCAGGAAGGGGTATATGTGCCCAGTAAGGAAGTGGTTAATAGTGCAATTGGCCTGTACGATGAGCATAGCTTTGGATCTTTTGTTTCCTTATATATTAAAGTTATATGTGCCTTTCTCATTGATTTTGGCAGAGCCCCTTGCATTAACCCGTTTGTAAATACTTCTGCTAATTTTGGGGCTATTAATGCTCCATATTTTTTATAAAATTCTGCAGGGATTCCGTCCGGGCCTGGTGCCTTTCTCCCGAAAATGTACTTATAACCTCCATGATCTCCTCAATCGTAATAGGGCGAACCAATGCTCTCCTCTCACCGTCTGACAACCATCCGAGGTCTATCCGGTCCAGTAGGTCCGTCATATCCTCCGGGCGGAAGCCAGGGGGAAGAGAGGAAGCATACAGCACACTATGTGTCACACTAAAGGCCTCCAATATCTCTTTGGGTTCTTTTACTATTCGTCCATTTAAATCCTCAATCTCTGATATAATTGTAGCTTGGTGTTTTTGTTGCGCCAACCTTGACAGAAATCTACCCCCCTTATCTCCCTGTTCAAAATATTCTGTCTGTTCCTATGTATGTCCAATCTTGTTATTTCCTCCATATGTAGGTGTAAATCTCTCTGTGCCGCCATCATTACATCAAAATTAACGCTATTGGGGTCTCGCCCATATTTCTCCCTTTGTGCATCAATCTGCATTTTCAACTCTTGTTCCTTAACCTTCTGCTTTTTATTGACTGCTGAGATATTTGATATGTAGGGCATCCCACACTATCCCTACCGGGGCTGATCCTGCATTATTCTCCCAGTATTCCGTTATTATCGATTTAATTTTCTCTGCTATTTCCGGGTGTCCCACCCATTGCGGTGTTAGTCTCCACAAGGATGCATTTCTTGGGGTTGGAATACGTATTGACAAAAACAGAGGGGAGTGATCCGACAGACCGCTCGGCAGATATGTGGCTTCTGCAATGTCTGCTAGCATCATAGAGTCAGTAAACGCTAGGTCTATTCTAGATGCTGTCTTATAAGAGGTGGAAAAGCATGAGTACCCTCTTTCTCTTGGATTCCGCCATCTCCAAATCTCCGTTACCCCCATTGCCTGTGCCCAGTTATATAATTCTGTTGAGTGTTGTTTGTGGGGGGTTTTGGTCTATTCAGCTCCGGTGATAGTACAGCATTAAAATCTCCTATTAGTACCAATTTCGCTGGCAAATACTGGATGATCTTTTCCATTATCTCATTCAGCACTCCCACCGAAAACGGGGGTGGAATATACACTGCCGCTGTAACATATCTCTGTTTACCAATCCTATACACCAGGATAACATATTTCCTGTTTACATCTATATGGCCTCCTCTATTTCTCCTGGAAAAGATTTATTTACTAGAATCGACACCCCCTCTAGCATACGATGAGTATGTAGAGTGGTATGTTTTCTGTATCCAAGCTTTTTTTAGCGTTATTTGTTTTTTTCCCATTAGATGTGTCTCCTGTAGTACGATCAGTTGTGGAGAATATTTTCTTATATATTGAAACATTAATGCTCGTTTGAATTTTGAATTCAATCCTCGAACATTCCAAGATAGTATCGAGAAACAATTATCCTTCCCGGGCATTATACCTAGAGCAGGGGAGGGATCTATACCTCCATTGTATCTTATGCCACCCATTGCTTTGGAGTGATATCCATAGGGTACCTAAACCACACCATTGACATACCCATTCACTCCCCCCTCTTACACTCATTCCCCCTCCCTCCTCCCTACCCACTCTATCCCTCCCCACTCCCCTCTCATGTGTATACCCCCATCCATTCTCAGATGAGAGTGGAGAGGAATTTCTTCTATCCCCTATTTTACTGACTCTAATCTCCTTTTTAGGTCTAGTATCCAACATAAACCATCCTCCTTCCCCAACCCACAGGGGAAGCAACCACCAACCTCCCATTCACCTATGCCGCGGGCTCCTACTCAGGTGTAAATTTCAGACCTTATTTATTTGGATTATTTATATTTTCCTGTTTCTTAGGACCTTCAATTTTTTTTTTTATAAAACTACCCCCCCCCTCTTTTTATCTTCCCTTCCCTTATTACATACAATATTATTACTTTATACGAAATACATATCCATTGATAAATTAATAATAAATTAAATAAATATTTATGTGTTCCTTATCTATCTTAGCGTAATTTTAACATAATTCTGTGGTTCCTTGTGTCACGTGTATATATTATTCCTTTGATCTTCCCTATTCAAACACACCCAAATATATATATATAAATACACCCCAAAACACATAGGGGAGAGAAACACATAGGGGAGAGAAAAAGAGAGAAAAGGAAAAACAATCTTTCTCCAATTCCCTCCCATTATTCACATACTCGCAAGTGCTATTATCTCTCATTCTCACCCAATATTTTATACCAATTGACTATAACCAATATACTAATTCGTACTTCTAATCAATAAATAACCCCCCTTCATAACCAGTAGGAGAGAAAAACATTATACAGTATTATCCTGTGTATCCCAATTTATACCTAGACCCTCCCCCCTCTCCCCAAAAACAAAATGTATGCATAAAGTCAGTCCGATTGGGGAAAGTCAATCTAAACGACTCCCCTATAATTTGGGGATCTTTCTGTTTATACAAAAAAAAAATAATTAAATAATTCGCACTCGGCCCATCTATTTAGTATCTAGCCATTCCACCGCTTGGGTTGGAGTTTAAAAAAAAAAGGGTGCGTGTCTCATCCGTCACTCGTAGTTTAGTAGGGTATAAAAGACTATACTTTAACCCTTTCTCCCTCAGTCTTCTTCGGATTTCTGTATATTCTCTTCTTTGCTGCTGGATCTCAATTGGGTAATCGGGAAAAACTAATAGCTTAACATTTTCATATTGAATATCTGCCCTTGCCCTGGCTGTTGACAGGATTTGATCTCGGTCTCTATAGTTCAATAAACGTATCAAAAAAGGGCGTGGAGTTTAGGGAGGCGGAAACCCTCTCCACCACAAACGTTGTAGATGCTTCTGTCAAATTCAATATTTCCGCTAATAATTTTTCTGAGAACTTGACTGAATTATCTCCCTCCGCTTGCTTTGGCAGACCCAGTATACGCACATTATTTCTTCTTAGGCGGCTCTCTGTATCTATTGCTCTGTCTTGTAGCTCTTTTATTTGTTTTTTCAATGTGTGCCAACCTTTATTATCCTTTTTTAATTCCTCTTCAACTTTGGAAACGCGAATTTCTATTTCTGCAGTTTTTTTCTGTATTTTATCAAACTTGCGTTTTATTGAACACACATCTACAGCCAGAGCATCAATTTTGTTTAGCAACACTTCGCTACTTGCTTTAATCGCTTCCAGGATGTCTTTCCCAGAAGGAGCACACTGCACCTCCCCTTCTCTCCCAGGTTGAGTCTTTGCTGCTATCCCTTTTGATGGGGATTTTGGAGGGGATTGAGGGGGTTTCGCTGTTGTCCCTGTTACTTTTACAGTTTTTGCTGCCATAGCCGTGGGGGAGGAGCAGGGAGTCACTGACTGCGGTTTTACACGTGGTTTACTCGGTGCCATTTATCCTTTTACCAGTTCATTTATTTTTTCCACTGATTCCTCTTTTATATTCTTTATATTTTTCCTCCCCTAACCAGGTTACCAGGCACCTCCTGAAAGTCACAGGGGTTATTAATCAGGATATTGCACAGTATATAACTATACAGCCGTTTGTTCACCTCTCCCTGCTCTCCCTGCTCCACTCACATTAATATCTCCTTCATTCATTTTCTCTCCTCTCTTACATAGGTCACACACTAAATAGGCAAAAAGAGACAGTTTTTAAAGCCTACCGTTTTCCAATCTGCTGATGGCTCTGCTTTGGATTATACCATCTCTCTGTAGGCTGGACTGTGTTGAGTAGGGAGGAGGAGACGCATATGAGCCGTTGCCCACTGTCAGCGTATCAGCGTGTCAGTGCTTTGCAAGGGAGAAGCCGGGGAGGGATGCACCGTCGTCTCTTGAGCGGGCCTTTCACGCTGGGGGAGTAAAGGATTGTCTGCCCCTGTAGCCACCCATACAAGGGTACATGTCGCCCGACGCTGAGGAGAAGGAGCTAGAAGGGTGGACCATCCGTCCGCGCTAGGAGAGGGAGATCAGGCCGAGGATCCAGCTGGCGTCATCCCCGATGAGCTGTGTCTATGCCGGGGGCTCGGGGCGGTCCGTCGGCGTTAGCTTTAGAAGGCAGACCGATCCCTGCATCAGGCCTGGAGCTCAGCGTTTCTTGCTGACAGCATCACAAGGTCAGAGCCCGCCCTCTCTCTCACGTCACACGCACTCACGCATCACCCAGCCACACATTTTTGATCTTACAAATATGTTTATTGTTTAACAGAGATAAAATCAAGGTTTTTTATTTATTTTTATCATTTACAAATATACAATCAAGGTTTTTAATATTTTTTTTTTTATCATTTACAAATATACAATCAAGGTTTTTAATATATATATATTTTTTATCATTTACAAATATACAATCAAGGTTTTTTAAAAACATAAGCAAAAATCAAACCCTCCCCAGAACATCAATCAAATTTTTGAGCTGTAGTTCCAGCCTTTTTGATTTTTCGCGAATCTCTCTTGATGAGTCTTCTACCTGTGCCCTGCACGACAACACTTCTGCAATCAAGAGCTGGGCACTATGGGCCAGATTCACGTAGAGCGGCGCATATTTAGATTGGCGTAACGCATGTCATTTAAGTTACGGCGGCTGAATTTTGTGGTGTAAGTGCCGTATCCACAGAGTATTTGCGCCCAAATTTGCGCCAGCGTAACGTAAATACCGAGGCGTAAGGTGGGGTAATTGCAAGTGGGAAGTAAGTGAGCGTGCTCCATTGAAATGAGCCGTGACCCCATGCAAATGAAGGGCCGGCCGTACTGCGCATGCGCGCACAAATCTGCACCTCACTGGGCATGCTCAGAACTCGGCCCGGCGCAATCAGTGAGATAGGAAAAAGGCCAAGCGTACTTAGTGAGATACGCCCTGTGTATAAATAGCCCCACACAAACGCCCTTCCTTTGCAAAAGTACATCCCTGTGTTTCCCTTCCTAAAGCAAGGTGCTTTTGCTCTGTTGTCTGTTGGTGTTTGTTGGTTAGTGTAGTAGTGTTAGATTAAAGATTTATTGTAGTAGGAGGTTGTAGTAGCTGTGTGTTTTTTCTGATTGTTTTTTTTTTTTTGTGTGTTTTTTTTAATTTGTATTAGCTGTCTGCTTGTGTTGTTTGATATTGGTGTCTGGTTTTTGCTGTCTGATTTTTGTGTTTGTTTGTTCTGTGTATTTTTGTGTTTGTTTGTTCTGTTTGAATTTTGTGTGTGTTTGTTCTGTTAGAATTTTGTGTGTGTTTGGTGTTGAGTGCTGTGTGGTGATATGGCACCAAAGAGAAGGAAGCTGAACTTCTCGGTGCGTGAGAAGCACTTACTTGCCAGGGCGATCACCCAATTTGGGCGATATTTGCATGGCCCTGAGAGCCGGGACATCACCCCGGCCAGGAAGAGGGAGATCATTCAGCAGATTACTGATCGGATCAATAAGGAGGGGGGGGAGACGAGGACCCCCAGTGGGATTGCCAAGAAGATCAATGATCTGAGGAGCCTGGTCCGTGAGAAGCTGGCCAAGCAAACAGCCCATGCCAGGGGCACTGGAGGAGGTCCACCTTGCACCGTAAGGTGGACTGAGGAGGAACGTGCGGTGGCCCGGTGCTTCCATAGCCAGCAAGTGGTGGGCCTGCCTGGCTTTGACTCTGATGATGCTGTGAGGACAGGTACGTTTTTTTTTCCATCTGGCGAGTAGCATGTGTGGGGGGGGGGGGAATATGTGCCAAGTGTGTGGATCCTCCAACCTGTGTATGTTTTGTGTCATCCACAGATGGTCAGGAGATTGCTGGGCCATCAGGCCAGTCCGCACCATCCCCCGGACACCAGGCTGCTGAGGAGCCCCAAGAAAGGCAGGAGTCCTCAGGGGAGGGGAGTGGCCACAACTCCCCTCATAAGGAGGTTCAGGGGGAGGAGGATGAGGGGGGGGAGGTTGTGGATGATCGGATGGACATTGCCAGGGAAATTATGGAGTGTTGGGATGTGGATCCCCCTGTGGCTGACAGCAGTCAGACCACCATCAGGGGTAGTCCCTCCCACTCCTGCCCCAACAGGCCCCCCCCAGGGGGATCCCCTGCTCCCAGGCCACAAGCCTCATCTGGAGGCAGTCAGGCCACCATCAGGGGTAGTCCCTCCCACTCCTCCCCCAACAGGCTCCCCCCAGGGGGATCACCTGCTCCCAGGCCACAAGACTCAACTGCAGGCAGGAAGGCCACCCAGAAGACCAGGGAGGTGGCCGAGTTCCTGCCTGCAAATCTGCAGAGGGACCAGGCCTGTCAGACCCACCATCTGGGTCAGGTCACCCGGACTTTGGCCCAGATGGAGGAGAGCCTGGTCTCCATGAAGGAGTCGGTCAGTGAGGTCAGCACAAATTCATTAGCGCTGATAACGTGTTTTTGTGACCTGCAGTTCGCCACAGCACGCGTGGCCCTGGAGGTGACTGCCCTGACCCAGGCTGTCCAGGACAATAGACAGGCTGTCCAGGCCAATACGGCAGCTCTCACTCTGGGCCTGAACAGGATAGCCGTGGCCTTGGAGGGCAGGCCAGCAGGTGGGCAGCCACCTGGGGAGGCTCCTCCTTCCCTTGCTCCCCCCTCATGAGTCTCCCCTGAGGGGCCGTGGCCGTGGCCGGCCCAGGCGTAGCTCACGCCGCCGTTGATAATTTGGGATGTTCTTTTGGTTTCTTTTTTTCTGATTTTCTACTGTGATTATGATTTGTTTTATGTGTGTGAATGATGTATGAATGTGGGGGTGACATTCCTGGTGAAAAAGGGTGTCACCCTCAGTTTTGGTGGAGGTAGGGATCCTCAGGACCAGGGAGAAGTGATCCCAGGGCCATGTGAATGGTGTATGAATGCACAGTGACATAATTGGAGCCTTGGCGTGGCGTTGCTGCTCCCTAATACCATGTGGTTTACTTGTAGGGGTGCAACGGATCGTCACCGATCCGTGATCCGAACGGGTCACCCCGTTCGGATCGGCACACCCCGCGATCCGCGGAGCGCTCCGGAGCCTAGGCCTAGGAAAGTCCCCGACTTCGGCCTAGCTCCGGAGCGGCGGCCATCTTGCTCCACCCAGTCTGCTTGCCAGAGCCCAGCGTGACACGCCTCCCCGCCTCCCCGGGGAGGCATGTCACGCTGTGCACTGGGCTCTGACAAGCAGACTTGGAGAGGGAATGTGAGTGAAGCACTGGTGTGAGAGGAGAGGAGGGGAGGGGAGGGGAGGGGAGAGGGGAGAGCACAGTATCAATTAACAGAGGTGGATTAAAGAGGAAGCAAGTGAGGCTGTTTGGACAGGACTTGCTGTAAAAACATCAAGATTGTACTTTTAACAAGTTAATTTACTACTGCATGTTATTTCCCCCCCAGTTCTGACAATGACTATATATATATATATATATATATATATATATATTTTTGGACCGATAAAAACTGATTTTTTTTTTTTTTTTTTGCTGATCCGAAAATGATCCGATCCGTGACTGCTGATCCGATCCGTGAGTTTTTTGATCCGTTGCACCCCTATTTACTAGGGTCTAATCCAATTTGATGTGCATGTGGGGTGTGTGTGCTAGGGACCACAGTGGGTGTGCATGCATGCATTCTCATTGTGCCATGTTTAATGTGTGTGTTTACTGTGCAAAGATGCCTTCTGCAAGGCGTCTCCTGGCTGCTCTTCCCTCAGCAGACTGGGTAGAGTTGGTTGGGGGGGGAATGTCTGGTTGGGGGGTCAGGTCATCACGTATGTCAATCTCCAGGCCTCTTCTCACTGCGAAGTTGTGCAGCATGCAACATGCACCGATGATCTGGCACACAAAGTTTGGGGAATACAACAGGGTACCCCCAGACTTATCCAGGCATCGGAAACGGGACTTCAGGAGACCAAAGGTGCGTTCCACTACTGCACCGGTACGTATGTGTGCAGCATTGTAGTTTTCCTCTCCTGGGGTTTGGGGGTTTCGGAATGGAGTCATGAGATGGGGTCCAAGTGCATATGCAGAGTCACCTGGAAGGGAAAAGACAGGAGGATGTTAGTCATGCATGTGCCCCTCATGATGTCTGCATCATGGGGGGGACAGTCATGCCTGACACCCATGTCACTCACCAACCAGCCAGCTGTCCCCGTAAACATTCTGCTCAAATTGTCTTTGGATGTCGCTTTGACGGTATATGAAGCTGTCATGGCTGGATCCTGGGTGTTTGGCACGGACGTGCCATATGAGGTATTGGGCATCCGCTATCACCTGGACATTGATTGAATGCCAATGCTTCCGATTGCGGTACATGTGCGTGGGAATCTGTCAATTTTGAAAAAATCTGTCATTGTCTTCAGCCGCAGGTCCTCCTGGGTGGGTTTGATGATTTGGTTTGCCATGCGTCTCAGGATTGCAAGGACAACCTGGTGCACACATCTGCTCATGGAGGATTGTGACATCCCAGCCAACAATCCACTTGTGCGCTGAAAAGAGCCAGTGGCAAGGAAATGGAGTGTTGCTAGGACCTTGATCAGTGGCTCCACTGCATGTGAGCGGTGTGTTGGGCTGGTGATGTCATCCTGCAGGGTTGTGGTTAATTCCATGATGGCTTCACGGTTGAATCTGAAGGTGCGATACACCTCAGAAGCAGTCATGCGAAAGACATCTAGGCGTCTGCGGTATATCCTCTCCTGTGCCCTCCTCCTCCTCTGTTCCCTCCTCCTTCTGCGCGCCTCTAAAGTCACTAGTATAGTTATGAGCATGGATGCCCCTGGCATGTTGGCATACAGATTGTAGTCCGGCAAGTGTGTGTGCTCAGCTCTTCCTTAATGGTGTTGCTTTAGCTGACCTTTACACGGCTGGTGCAAAATTAAGGCACCTTTTATAAAGTGTAACTTCCTGCCGGGAAACTAACAGATGCGCACAGGGCGTAGCCTATGCCGTACAAACTTAATTTTGTGGATCGCCGTATCTCCCTCATTTGCATCTTTGCCTATCAAAACAATGGTGTGTCTAGCGTATTTTGCGCTCCAAGATGCGCTGGTGTAATTGTTTTACGTTGGACGGAAAAAACTGGCTTTCAGGCGTATCTCGTTTTGAGGATCAGGCGCAAAGATACGCGCGGCGCATTTTTCAATTACGCCGCGCATCTCTAGATACGTCGGCGTAAGTGCTTTGTGAATCTGGCCCTATATGTGTCAAGTCCCTCACCAGCACAACTTGTTCCTGAAATGTGGGACCAAAACATGTATTAAAATGATGTAGGCCTACATCTAGATTACCTGAAGCTGTGGTATATGATACTTTACCGGATGTTGTGGCAGGTTCCCCTTCGTCAACATCCCTCAGGGGTGTGGCTTGTGTGTTTTCGGCCTCCTGCCTTGCTGCTTCATTGCGCCCTATGAGATTGAAGAAAAGGTAAACATGATTTTAAAAGATTAGAGGCCTGAAAAAAAAATTAAATATGTTTTTTTAAAAAATGATGGGACTATTGTTGGTTTTAAAAACCTTTCTAAAAGCAGAACACAGTATTGTAGGCATTCCCAATGCACTTTAAATTCTTTGGAGTTTTGGTGTAGTTTTCCACATGTGTAACCAACTGCTGAGCAGACTCTCATTTTTCTGTATATTAAGGTATTATTTAATATTAAAATCTAGTTAGGAACACATCTACATCAATTCCACAATTGATGTCACCTCAACCCAAAAATATGTTGCAACTTTCATGTTTGTGGGTCCAATAATTGGTCATAGGAGTCGTCGTTCGTTTGGTCAAAAATAATAAAAAGACGATATTTTTGTCTGATACAGTGTTTCAACTCCCATTTGCCCATGCGAACTAGGCATGATGCCATTTCTCACAAAGATCTACTTTTATTAATTAAAGTCATCGAATGAACGACGACTCCGACGACCAAATATTGTGCCCACAAACATAAAACAATTCACTTCAACCTGAAAGAAAAACCACATGGCACAAAGAACACACCCAAATAATGATTACACATGAAAATTACTTACTTCTTCTTTTTTTTTTATTATCAAAATTTTTATTAATTTTTCAACATTTCCATTCAACAATATGTTACATTATATCACACCATTGTACAATAAACATCCTTATCTGTATCCCATCCCCCCCCCCCCCCGGGAAATAACGAGAGGAAAAGAAAATAGTAGAAAATAAAATAATAAAAAAAAGAGAAAAATTATCCCCCCCCACCCTCACTTATTCCCAGCGGCTCTCTCCCCCCCTCCAAACACCAAAAAAAAACATAATAATAAAAAAAAAAAAAAAGTGTGACTTCTTAGATACGAGGCTTCTAAAAAGCCATTCTATAACTTATTCCCCATTATTCCTTGTTAACCCATCCCCTAAAAACACTTTTACCAAGTGTTTAAAATCTGAGGCCGCCAGAAGGCCATAAAACCACGAATGACTTACCCCCCCCCCCCCCCCACTTTTTATATACCCTTCTTCCCTTCTCTATTCCACACACAAACCCCGGAAGAAAAAAAAAAAAAAACACACACACACCTTATTATGTAATATATCCCCGTCCCACCATCTGTGCCCCCTCAGTGCCGCACGGGAATTCTTATTGAGAGCTCAAAAAAAAAAAAAAAAATGAAGAAAAAGAAAAAAGAAAAAAGAAAGGACAAACAAATTAGTCTCCACCCCCCCCCCCCCCCCACAGGCTGTCCACTTACATTTTCCTACAGCTCCTTAAATTATTCAATCTCTAGTGAGCATTTTTCCCATTCTGACCATATTTCTCTAAACTTTTCCTTTCTATCTTTAACCCTAGAAATCCATCTTTCTGCCTCCATAATTAAATTCACTTCTCTCTTCCATTCAAGAATAGTTGGCCTTTTATCCTGTTTCCATAATCTAGGTATTAATAATTTTGCCGCATTTAATAAATGAGGCGTAATACTCTCCTTATATGATCCCATGGACCTCACTGACCCGTGGAATAGGAAGTTTAAAGGTGTTAGTTCTATTTCCTCGCGAGATAGCCTTCCAACCCAAGGGGCAATCTCTTGCCAAAATCCTCTAATCTTTGGGCATGACCACCACAGGTGGAGTAGGGTGCCCTCCTGTCCACATCCCCTCCAACACCTATTGTCCGCAAGCCTATACATCTGTGCCAATCTTACTGGGGTTCTATACCACCTAGATAGAAATTTATAAGACATCTCTTGAATCTGTGAGCTTACAGATGTATGGTGTGCGGAATCAATAAGTTTTTTAATTTGTTGCGTGGTAAACCTGTGATTTAGCTCTCCTTCCCAGTCTCTAATGTAGTATGGTGTATCTGTGTCCCTAGGATTAATCTATACATTTGAGACAGTAAGTGTTTGCCCCCCCTAATCTTTACACATCTGGTTTCAAATATAGTAAGCGAGTTAAGAGGCCTTATCTTGGTTTTCCACTTTTGAAAGAAGCACCCTAATTGGTGGTACCTCCACTCCACCATTGGGACTGTTCCCAAGCTCTGTCTCAATTCAGATAAGGAGATCAGGGTTCCGCATGGGGCGAATTTGCCGCATGTGGTATCCCCGTCTCTCCCCCAGGCCTTCATTGATCCTACTTCCTCACCTGGGGGGAACCACGGGAATCCCTCCAGAGGAGCCAAGGGGGATATCCCAGGGGCATAATCTCCTGATTGATTTATTTTATCCCATATCCTTAGTGTATTATTAGTTAATGGTGACATCCATTTTGAGGGCCCTCTTTCTGTCTTCGGTATCCAAGGAGCTCCTGCTAGGTTCCTTCCTGCCATTGTTTGCTCTAATTTTACCCATATTTTAGTTGAGTAATCGTGATTCCAATTTAGTATACGTACTAGTGCCATTGCCCTATAATATGATGTTACGACCTACATCTGGCAGCCCCACTCCACCCTCTGACTTTTCTCTACACAAAATTTCATAGGCTAATCTAGGTCGTTTATCATTCCACACAAAGGAAACGAAAGCCTTCCGTATGCCCTTAAAAAAACTCTGTGGGAGGGGAATTGGCACTGTATGTAAGACATAAATTATTTTAGGTAATATGTTCATTTTTATTGCATTCACCCTTCCAAACCAAGTTAAAAACTGCCCCTTCCATTTCTGAAGATCCTCTCTTACCCCTTCCATTAAGGTACCATAATTCAGGTCATATAGAAGTTTAGGGTCAGGCGTTATATGCGTCCCTAAGTAAACTAGTGATTTTTTATTCCATACGAAGCGATATGCTTCTTGTAGAGAGTTCTCCATACTTAAAGGTACATGGCTAGGAAATAATATAGACTTCTCCAAATTAATTTTAAAATTGGATAGGGCCCCAAACCTAGATACTTCTTCCATCAGAGCAGGTACTGAAGTCTGTGGTGTGGATAGATAGAACAACAGGTCATCGGCATATGCCGAGACCTTATGTTCATCCGGCCCAATACACATCCCCTGTATTCCGTTATTTTTTCTTATTTTGCAGAGAAAGGGTTCCAATATCATTGCAAATAATAAGGGAGACAAGGGACACCCTTGTCTCGTACCATTGTATATTTGGAAATGGTCTGACAAGGTGCCATTCACCTTTACTCTTGCTCTCGGGGACGCGTACAACGCCAGCACCCAACCCATCACACGCTCTCCCACTTTCATCCACCTCAAAACCTCAGTCATAAACATCCAGCTAACCCGGTCGAAAGCTTTTTCGGCATCCATAGATAATATTATTCTGGGGGCTCTGTCCGGACCATATTGCATCCAATGGAGGACATTTAATGCTCTTATGGTGTTGTCTCTAGCTTCACGGCCCTTCATAAAGCCTGTTTGGTCAGGATGAACTAGCTTCACTAAATGATCTTGTAGTCTAAGTGCCAAGATTTTTGACAATAACTTTGTATCGGAGTTTAACAAAGAGATTGGTCTATAATTGGCACAATGTTGGGGGTCTTTTCCTGGTTTTGGGAGGACTGTAATGTGTGCCAATAGTGCTTCTGGAGGAAGTGGATTCAGAATGTTAATCGAATTGAAGTAATCACATATTGGAGCGCCCAGGTTTTCAGAATTTTTTTTATAATATAAATTCGTAAAGCCATCTGGCCCTGGGCTTTTTCCCATTGTTAAATTTGCTATTACTCCATTCACTTCTTCCACTGTATTCGGCCTGTTTATCATCTCCGTAGCTTCTTTTTTTTTTTTTTTTTCTTTCCCTTTACTTCAGGTTCCACCTCGTAGAGTTTCTTTTAGAGCGCTCAGCTTTTGTTTTGCCAGCCCACGTAGCGTCTCTATTTTGGTTTTACATCATTAGTAAAGGTGTACTTTTGTCTCCTTTATGCTTGTTACTCTTTTTATTTAAAAAAAAAAAAAAAAAAAAAAAAGTTTAGTTATACGAGATTACAAAGTATGCTATCCGATTTACTTCCCATTGAATTTCTCCTACCCTCCCCCCCCCCCCAATATTCCCCCCCCCTCACCAAAATGTAGCCGCTTTCTAGCATCCCTCCAGGGACTCCTATGTCAGCCCTCAGGTTTTCGGCATAGCTCCATGACCTCTTAAAAGCCTTCCAGTCATCCCATTTCTTACTTTGACCCTTATTCTTCCCCTCTAGACCTTCCCTTAGTTCTTCCATCGTATATGTCTCTTCGACGGCGTCGATCCACTCCCAAATCATGGGGCATTCTGTCTCTTGCCATTTTCTGGGAATTAGCCTCTTTGCTGCGTTCAATAAGTGTGGAACCATTGAATCTTTATATCTTCTTAACCCCACTTCACCTCCGTGAAATAACACCGTCCAAGGGTCTTTTCTTATTTTGATTTTTGTAATCTCTTCTACAAACTCCAAGATCTTCTCCCAGTATATCTTTACTTTGGGACACTCCCACCATAGGTGAGCCATCGTTCCTGGGGTCTCGCATCCCCTCCAGCAATTTTCTGATTGACCCTCTTTAAATTTGCTTAGTTTGTTTGGGGTTATATACCATCTGGCAATACATTTGTAATTCATTTCCGCCGTTCGGCTATCTACTGCCGAGGAGTGTGTCAGTTTCAACATTTTCTTTAGTTGGGTACTATCGTGCTGTGTTTTAAGTTCCCTTTCCCATTTTTCAATAAATGGAGGTATTTCCCGCTCGTCATTTTCCAATAAAATCCTGTATACCTTTGAGATGGTACCTTTAGCGCTTTCTGTTGAGCATAATTTTTCCATCTCAGTTAGCTGTTCCTTTGATCTTAATGGGGATGGTAATTTCTGGGCAAACCGACTGAGTTGTTGATACCTCCATTTATTGATATCCATCAAATTTTTTTTCTGTTTTAGTTCCGAGTATGTTTCCAAGTGTCCATCTTTAATTATATCTCTTAGTTGTGCCGTGTCATCCTTTATCCAGTTTCCTCCCACTTGTGTTTTCCCTGGTGCAAAGTATTCATTGTTTTTTAGTGCTATAAGGGGTGAATTGAATTGCCTCTCCATTTTTTTGTTTACTGTGTCCCATATTCTAAGTGCGTTTCTTGTTATCACGTGTATTTTCGTGCTTAATTTTCTGTATTGGGGGGGGTTCCATATTATTGTGTCTAATCTCACCTTGGATAGTGCATTCTCCAAACTGACCCACCTTTTTTCTTTGTTGACCCTGGCCCACTCCACTACCCGCGATATGACGACTGCTTCATAGTATTTTTTTATGTCCGGTACAGCGAGTCCACCCTTATTTTTTGGTTGTTTCAGAGTCTGTAGGGAGATTCTATGTTTCTTATAGTTCCATATGTAATTTATGGTCAATTTTTTAAGCATATTTAGCAGAGGCTTTGGTAAGGCCATGGGGATCATTTGAAATTTGTATACAATTTTAGGCAGTAGGACCATTTTACAGAAATTTATTCTCCCAATCCATGAGATTGGTCGGTTTTTTACCCTTTTAATTTCCGCCTTTATTTCATCCAGCAGAGGTAGATAATTAATCTCATAAATTTTCTTAGTTGTATTTGCCAAGCGAATCCCTAGGTATTTGAGTTCCTTCACCCATGGGAATCGGAAAACTGTTCTTAAAAGTCTTTCCTCTGTCCCATTTATGTTTACGTTCAGAATTTCTGTTTTGGAAAGGTTTAATTTAAAATTTGAGATTTCCCCGTATTGCTCACATAAATTCATCAGCTTGGGAATTGATGTTATAGGGTTCACCACATAAAAGAGGACATCGTCTGCGTATGCAGATAACTTGTGTTCCTCTTTTTCGACTTTGACTCCTTCGATGTTCGGATTTTTGCGGACTCTGGCCAGTAGAGGTTCAAGAGACAATACGAAGAGGAGTGGGGACAAGGGACATCCCTGCCTTGTGCCGTTCTTCATCGCAAAGGGATCGGATAAACTGCCATTTATTTTTATCTTGGCCGTTGGAGACCGATAGAGGGCCCTGATCCATTCCAACATCCTCGGACCGAAGCCCATATTTTCCAAGGTGTGTCTCATGAGTCCCCAGTCTACCCTGTCGAATGCCTTCTCAGCATCAATCGACAGGAGTAGACCTGGGGACTCATTTTCTTTTATTTTTTGGAGGATCAGCAAGGCTCTAACGCCGTTGTCTCTTCTCTCTCTTCCTTTAATGAAACCCGTCTGATCGGGATGGATCAGCTTACCCATCTCTAATTTAACTCTTTCTGCCAGTACTTTTGAAAATAATTTAATATCTGCGTTTAGCAGTGATATAGGTCTGTAGCCTGAGCAGCTTTTTATATCTTTGCCTTCCTTGGGGATGACTGTAATAGTTGCCTCCGAGGCTTCTCTGCTTAAACTGTAATCTTTTCCAAGACCATTAAAGTATCTGCAAAGCACTGGGAGAAGGATCTCCTTACATTTTTTATAGTACAAGGCTGTAAAGCCGTCCGGCCCTGGGCTTTTGCCTGGGGCACTGCCTGTCAAAGCTGTTTGAATTTCTTTAACTGTTATGGGCCGATCCATCAATATCCTTTCGTTTTGATTTAATCTTGTCAGTCCGGCTTCTTCTAGAAATTCTGAGATCTTGTCTCTTTTCTCCTCCTCTGATCGGGTCTTCTGCTCCACTGCATACAGTTTTTCATAGTATGTTCTGAAAGTTTCCGCGATGTCTTTTGTTGTGTGTACCTCCTTCCCTTTCTCGTTTTTGATCTTCTCAATGTAATTCCTTGATTTCTTCTTCTGTACCATCCTAGCGAGGTGTTTGTTTGTTTTATTTCCCCACATATATCTTTCTTTAGCGATGAGGTTAAACTCTCTTCTCGTTTCCTGTTCCACGTGTTCTTTAAGTTCGTTTCTTTTATTCACCAAGTCATGGTATAGTTCTCATTTCGTTTCCGCTATTTTATGTTTTCGTTCCAGTTCGTAAATCTCCGTTATTAATTTTTCCCTTTTACAGCTTTTTTCTTTTTTTTTCCTGGCTCCTTCTGATATTAGGGTCCCTCTGATTACAGCCTTGTGGGCATCCCACAATGTTGCTGTAGATATTCCCTCTGTATCGTTTATCCTAAAGAATTCTTCTAAATCTTTTTTTACCCTTATTAAGCTGGTTTCATCCGTCAATAACCCCTCGTTGAGCCTCCAAGTCTGGCTCGGCCTCTGATTTCCCGCGATTCTCAAGGATATACTAATTGGAGCATGATCGGATACTGTGATTACTTCAATTTTCGTTTCGACTATCATCTCCAATATGCTATGATCTACAAGAAAATAGTCGATCCGTGAGTAACTTCCATGTACCTGTGAATAGAAAGTATAGTCTCTGTGTCCAGGATTTGATATTCTCCAAACATCGATCAGTTGGCTTCTGTGTAAGCTATTTTTTATCATTCTGATCTGTGTGTTCTTAGTTCCCTGTATCTGTGAGTTCTTATCCATTTTTGGGCCATACAGAAATTTAGATCTCCTCCTAGGATCACCTTTCCTACCTTAAAATCTCTTAACTTTCCCAAAATTTCTGCTACATATTTTGTTGGGTGGTCATTTGGAGCATATATGTTCACGAGGGTACATTCCATTTCTTCTATTTTCCCTTTTAAAAAGAGAAACCTCCCTTCTGGGTCTGTCATTCTGTCGTGTAGTTTGAAGCGTGTCCCCTTGGCTATCCCTATTGCCACTCCTCTGGCTCTTTTGGTGATCGTATCTCCATAGTACCAAATTGGAAAGTCTTGGGAATATAACCTTATGTTGGATTCAATTGTAAGGTGGGTCTCTTGTAGAAATGCTATGTCTGTTCTATATCTTTTCAATTCCTTTAATATTTTGTGCCTCTTGACTGGACTGTTGAGACCCTTTACGATATATGATAAACATTTAACTACTGGCATTTATTTTCCTTCCTTGCCTTCCTCCCTGCGTCTGATCTTTTGTTTTCCCTGAGCTTTCTCCTGTTGGCTAATTTGGTGAGAGGCCCCCTTCCCCATCCTTCCCCCACCCCCCCAAGCCCCCCCTCCAAATCCTCCCACCCCCCTGTTTGATCCCCCTCCCTCTCCCACCCCCCTCTCCTCCCTCCCCCCTTTGGCCACCTATTGACCTCCGAACCAGCTACCATGTCCTGGTTCAGATCTCTCTAGGTGGGGGTCTGGGATTGCCTCTTCTCACTCGTTCCCTTTAGAGTGGGGCAGAAGGGTACTGAGCTGCTCCTCTTAGAGGGGTACGGAACTCTCTATTTTTTTCCCCTTCTCCTTCCTCTCTCTCCCCCCTCTCCCCCCCCCCCCCCTCCTCCCCTCCCCCCTTCAAAAACAAAAATAAAGAAAAACAACAAAAGAAAAAAAAGAAAAAAAGCCTTCCCATTCTCTTGGGTCTACACCCATCCAGGTAGGTCGGGATGCTGAATTTCTAATCTATCACAGAAGTCCTTCAAGTCTTCGGGGAATCTTAAAGTCGCGGACCTCCCTTCTTTTACTGCTGTTAAGCAAGCGGGAAACCCCCAATTATATTTAATTTTCTGGGCAACAAGCTGGTTTAAAAGTGGTTTTAAAAGTCTTCGTCTTGCCAGTGTATCCGGAGCAAGATCTGCAAATATCTGGAGTTCTATTCCTTGAAACTCTATCGGGGGTGCCCCCCTCAGCTTTTTCCAAATTCTTTCTTTATCTTCATACAACAGGAATCTAACAATTACGTCTCTGGTTCGGTCGGTCTCAGCTCTTTTAGGATTTCCCACTCTGTGAACTCTTTCGATCCTGATTGGTTCTTCTGGTGCATGTCCCAATAAGGGATTAAATATCTTCTGTATTATTGTCTTTAGCTCCTCCCCTCTCTCCTCTGGTATAGATCTTATTCTCAGATTCTGTCTCCGATTTCTATTCTCCTGGTCCTCCATTCGGTACATAATATGTCTCTGTTGGAGTTGTACCTGCTCGAATTGGGCCTTTAGAGTGTTGATTTCTAGTTCTTGCTTATCCATCTTCTCTTCGACTGACTCTACTCTGGAGAGAAGGTGTCCGAAGTCTGTCCGTAGGGTCTGTATCTCTTCCTTTATTGCGTTCTCTAGTCTCAAGAACATCTCTTCCATTTCTCCCTTAGATGGGGTCTGTGTGGCCGACCGAAGTTCATCCATCCTACTAGTTTCTGAGTCACTCTCTGTGCCCCCTTCCCTTAGTTCCATTGAGGTTTCTCTTGAGTCTATGCTTTGAGGTTGCTTATTTTCCATTTTTTTTCCTTCTTTGTCTGCTGTTGCTTTGCTCCTTGTGATCAGGGCCGGCGCAACCACCAGGCGGACCAAGCGGCCGCTTGGGGCGGGCAGGTCCGCAGCCTGGGATGGGGCGGAAAAATGACTTTTTTTTTTTTTTTAATACTTTATGATCCGGAGTTGCCGCCGCCCTCCGGCGCCCAGCTCCGGTGTGCTAATGCGCCGCAGCGCCTGTCAGCAGCTGACTGGATGTGGCCCGGGCCGGGCGCAGCCAGTCCCGACTCCCTTACCTAAGTTACTGCCTGGTGAGGTGATGGGTGACGCCAGGTCCGGGCCTGTACGGCACGGCACTTCAGTGATGACGTCCTCCTCCGCGCAGGAGGACGTCTGACGTCACTAAAGGGGCGGCCCTCCGCTGCTGGCGCCAGTGACACAGTACCCAGTCCCGCGCCGGAAGATTGGAGAAAATCGCACAGGAGGTGAGGGTGGGGAAGAAGAATGGATGGATGATGGAAGAAGGAGCAAGGGGGTGTTAATGGAGACTGGGTCGGGTGGATAATTAATAAAGCAGGAGGGCATAATGGAACTGGAAGAAGGAGTGGGGGCCCCACTCCTTCTTCCAGTTCCATTATGCCCTCCTGCTTTATTAATTATCCACCCGACCCAGTCTCCATTAACCCCCCCTTGCTCCTTCTTCCATGATCCATCCCCCCCCTGGGCCCTGCTCTGCTTCCGCCATTCCCCCCCCCCCCACAGTGGGGGGGGGGGAGGAATGGCGGAAGCAGAGCAGGGCCCAGGGGGGATGGAAGAAGGAGCAGGGGGGTTAATGGAGACTGGGTTGAGACTGGCTGCACCCCCCTCTCCTGTCCACCTGGCTGCACCCCCCTCTGCTGTCCACCTGGCTGCACCCCCCTCTTCTGTCCACCTGGCTGCACCCCCCTCTCCTGTCCACCTGGCTGCACCCCCCTCTTCTGTCCACCTGGCTGCACCCCCCTCTCCTGTCCACCTGGCTGCACCCCCCCTCTCCTGTCCACCTGACTGCACCCCCCTCTTCTGTCCACCTGGCTGCACCCCCCTCTCCTGTCCACCTGGCTGCACCCCCCTCTTCTGTCCACCTGGCTGCACCCCCCTCTCCTGTCCACCTGGCTGCACCCCCCTCTCCTGTCCACCTGGCTGCACCCCCCTCTCCTGTCCACCTGGCTGCACCCCCCTCTTCTGTCCACCTGGCTGCACCCCCCTCTTCTGTCCACCTGACTCCATCCCTTCACCTGGCTGCACTTCCCCTCTCCTGTCCACCTGGCTGCACCCCCCTCTCCTGTCCACCTGACTCCATCCCTTCACCTGGCTGCACTTCCCCTCTCCTGTCCACCTGGCTGCACCCCCCTCTGCTGTCCACCTGGCTGCACCCCCCTCTGCTGTCCACCTGGCTGCACCCCCCTCTCCTGTCCACCTGGCTGCACCCCCCTCTGCTGTCCACCTGGCTGCACCCCCCTCTCCTGTCCACCTGGCTGCACCCCCCTCTGCTGTCCACCTGACTCCATCCCTCCACCTGGCTGCACTTCCCCTCTCCTGTCCACCTGGCTGCACCCCCCTCTCCTGTCCACCTGGCTGCACCCCTCTCTTCTGTCCACCTGGCTGCACCCCCCTCTTCTGTCCACCTGGCTGCACCCCCCTCTCCTGTCCACCTGACTCCATCCCTTCACCTGGCTGCACTTCCCCTCTCCTGTCCACCTGGCTGCACCCCCCTCTCCTGTCCACCTGGCTGCACCCCCCTCTCCTGTCCACCTGGCTGCACCCCCCTCTCCTGTCCTCCTGGCTGCTCTCCCCTCTCCTGTCCACCTAGCTGCACCCCCCTCTCCTGTCCACCTGGCTATATCCTACCTCCACCTGGCTGCACCCCCCTCCTGTCCACCTAGCGGCACCCCCTCTCCCTCCACCTGGCTGCACCCTCCTGTCCACCTGGCTATATCCTCCCTCCACCTGGCTGCACCCCCCTCCTGTCCACCTGGCTCCATCCCTCCAACTGGCTGCACCCCCTTTCCTCTCCACCTGGCTATATCCTCCCTCCACCTGGCTGCACCCCCTCTCTTGTCCGCCTGGCCATATCCTCCTTTCACCTGGTTGCACCCCTCCACCTGGCTGTACCCATATCTCCTCTCCACCTGGCTGTACCTCCCCTCTCCTCTCCACCTGGCTGTACCTCCCCTCCCCTCTCCACCTGGCTGCATCCTCCTCCTGTCCACCTGGCTGCATCCTCCTCCTGTCCACCTGGCTGCATCCCTCCACCTACCTGCACCGTCCACCTGGCTTTATCCCTCCACCTACCTGCACACCCCTCCTGTCCACCTGGCTCTATCCCTCCATGTGGCTGCACCCCACCTCCTGTCCACCTGGCTCCATCCCTCCACCCACCTGCACCCCCCACCTGTCCACCTGGCTTTATCCCTCCACCTACCTGCACACCCCTCCTGTCCACCTGGCTCTATCCCTCCATGTGGCTTCACCCCACCTCCTATCCACCTGGATCCATCCCTCCACCTGCCTGCACCCCCTCCTGTCCACCTGGCTCCATCCCTCCACCTGCCTGCACCCCCTCCTGTCCACCTGGCTCCATCCCTCCACCTGCCTGCACCCCCTCCTGTCCACCTGGCTCCATCCCTCCACCTGCCTGCACCCCTCCTGTCCACCTGGCTCCATCCCTCCACCTGCCTGCACCCCCTCCTGTCCACCTGGCTCCATCCCTCCACCTGCCTGCACCCCCTCCTGTCCACCTGGCTCCATCCCTCCACCTGCCTGCACCCCTCCTGTCCACCTGGCTCCATCCCTCCACCTGCCTGCACCCCTCCTGTCCACCTGGCTACATCCCTCCACCTGCCTGCACCCCCTCCTGTCCACCTGGCTCCATCCCTCCACCTGCCTGCACCCCCTCCTGTCCACCTGGCTCCATCCCTCCACCTGCCTGCACCCCCTCCTGTCCACCTGGCTCCATTCCTTCACCTGCCTGCACCCCCCTTCTGTCCACCTGGCTCCATCCCTCCACCTGCCTGCACCCCCCTCCTGTCCACCTGGCTTTATCCCTTCACCTGGCTGAACCCCCTCTCCACCTGGACCAGTTCTGGTGCTAAAATTATTGAGTTTGTTTAGATTTTTTTTTCGGGGGGGGGGGCGCAAGTAGCTGGTCTCGCCTAGGGTGCAAAATAGTCTAGCACCGGCCCTGCTTGTGATCGTGGGGTGTCATCTTTAATCATGAACGATCTGATAGAGCTTGTGGCTGTTTTATCACTTGGTGTCTTCAGGGGGCCCCCTTTAGTAGATCTACTTGCCATCCTGTGCATTCCCCCCACCCTCCTTCTAATTCTCTTACCCAGCTCGGCCTTCTTTCTTTTCTGAGCTGCTCTGTTCTTTTGGGTTTATCCCCTGGGCTTTTTTCTTTTTCTTTTATTTTCTTTCCTTTCCTCTCCTTCCTCTCCTCTTTCACGTGTCTTTTGACCACGTATATAGGGGCGGGTAACTATTGATTTAGTGGGGTTGGAGGGCGCAAGCAAAAAGACAAATATTTTTATTTAACTCTATATGTTGAGTAATAGGGGTACTTTTCCCCACCCTCTCTCTCCCCCTTCACTTTACCCACCTCGGTCCTTCCACGTAAGCAGGGGGGGTGATGTCACCCAGCCAACAGGCACAGGGCTCTAGGGGAATATTGGGGAGAAGAGAGAAAAAAAACAAAAACGTGGGAGGAAGACCTTGCTTGAGGGCCTGCTTATTTATATTTCTCTCCGCCGTGTCAGAGCGGTTTTCCACACCAGGTCTTATCCCCCTTCGAATCTGAATTTTATTTAATTTTCTTTCTCATTCACTCCCCCTGAATAAGAATTGCTTAATATAACCCAATCTTCGTTCAGATGAATTATTTGACCGATATCTGAGGTCCCAAGCACAAAAAAAACAAAAAAACAAAAAAAAAAACAAAGGGAGAGAAAACAAAAAGGGAGGAACCGAAAAGGAGAAAAAGAGAGAGAAAGAGGGAAAGAGAGTGAGGGCCAAAACAAAGATGCTCGTTTAACCCAATCAAAATTCACGGTTCTCAATAAGCGTGTGAGTGTACTGTATTGGTACTCTTATTCAAGGAGATGGGTTTTATATTAATAGATTGATTCTAAAGTCATTTCCCTTTCGCCCCTTTCACTGCAGTGCAAGTTTTATCCTTTAGATCTTCTCACCATGTGTTTCAAATGCTATCGCTTGAGCTTATGCAGTCTTGATGGTACCATATACATATACATACACATGTCAGTTTGTCGCTAACAGTGGATATTTAGGGCTATATTTTCACCATACTTTTAGTGCCTTTGTTTCACACTTGTTTCACATTTCACATTTCTGTTGGTTTCCCGTACAGAGATAATTGGTAAATAATAGGTAATATCACTTTTTTTTTTTTTCCGCTTTTCTCAGTCCTCCTTAGCCTCTCACTCAGTGTCTTCCCCTCTCCACACCTCCGGCATTTCCTATATGTTTGAAAATCTAGCGGTGAGTTTCTCTGGGCTGACTTTCCAACTTGCTGTTTAACTTTGCAGCTTATACATGCGGGGGGTGGCTATGCTTGCCTGCTCTCCTAGCTCCATCCACCCGCTGTATAGCCCATCTCCTACCTTACTCCGTCCGTCTCCGCTCCTCACCGACAGATCTCTAGTGTCCTCCGGTGCGGTGCGGTGTGTTCAACGGAGCCTGGCAGTCGCTCCCGCCGTGATGGTGTCGGCGCGGATCCCCTGGTATGCGGCGGTATACAGCACGCTTGTCAGCTTGTGAAGGAGGGCGGTCCATCCCCCGGCAATCCCATCGTTCTCCTCTCCCCCCACCTACGAGCGCGCCACGTTCTCACATGCACGTGCACGCCATCCCCCACATCTCCGTAGCTTCTGATGGCAGTGAAGGTAACTCTGAATCCGCAATATATTCCCTAATTTCTCCCACTCTGTATTCATTCGTGGTATTTGCTGATTCCTGTTGAATATTATATAAATTCTGATAAAATGTATGGAATTCAGCCGCAATTGCCTGTGTTTCTACTATTTTTTTGTTTTGTATAGTTAAATTATGAACATGTCTGGAATCTTGTTGTTTTTTAAGTTGTCTAGCTAAAAGGCGACCACATTTATTTCCCTGTTCATAGAACCGGTGTGCATAGTATCTATATTTATTTCTGGTTTTCTGGTCTAGACATTGTGTCAGTTTACTTCGCGCATCTTCCAGCCTCTTAGTGTCTGCTGGGTCCATGGAGGATTTATGTTTTATCTCTATCTTATTTATTTCTTCCAGCAGGTCTGTTATTTCTTTTTGTTTTTCTTTTTTTTTCCTTGCCCCCCAAGCTATCAATTCCCCCCTGATCACTGACTTATGGGCCCCCCAAATAGCCTGATCAGAAGTTTCCCCAGGCATGTTCCTTTCAAAATATGTTTTGATTTTAATGGTTATATCTTCCACAACGCGGCCGTCATCTAACAGAGTCTCATTTAACCTCCAAACTCGTTCCAAGTGGCCTAATGATACTGGATGTAAGGTCATAATAACAGGTGCATGGTCTGAAATTGTTATTGATTCTATCGTACAAGATCTGATCCTTTCTAGGTAAAACTGGTCCACGAGAAAAAGATCAAGACGGGGGTACATATTGTGTATTTTGGAGTAATAGCTATAGTCTTTTATCCCCTCATGCGTTGCTCGCCATCCATCTACCAAGTGGGCAGTCCGTAAAAGCTGTTTTATGTGTTTTAGAGCCTTGAATGATATGGGTGTTTTGCCTGTTGATGTGTCTATACTTGGATTTAATACTAAATTAATATCACCCCCCAAAATCAGAAATCCTTCTCTAAACTTCTCTAGTGAGTTCAAGGTTTTTATCAGGAAGTTAGCCGTGCCTGTATTTGGGGCATACACTGAGGCAAATGTATAGCAGTAGCCGTTCAATTTCACTTTTAAGAAAATGTACCTACCCTCGGGGTCTATTTGTGAAGGTGTCACGATAACTGGGCATGTCTTTTTAAATGCTATGGACACTCCCCTTGCCCTTTGGATTGGAGACGGCGCATGGAACCACTGGTTAAATATGTGTAGGGGCATATTTGGTGTGGCCCCTTTCAGGAAATACGTTTTCTGCAGGAAGGCCACATCTATAGCATAATGACTTAACTCCTGCCACAGACGCCCTCTCTTCTGGGGTGAGTTTAGGCCTCTAACATTATATGTTATTACCTTTAATGGGCCTGCCATCCCTTATTTTCCTGAAAGGAAAAGAAGAAGAAAAAAAAAAAAAAAACGCTTCCGCTTTTTCGCTGCTGTATATCTTTTTTCTGTTTCCATGCCTGTCCAAAAGAGGGGAGAGGAGGTGGAGAACAAAGACAAACAAAGACAAACAACCACAAAAAAGAAAAAAAAAAAAGACAAAAAAAAAAAACCCCCGAGATTTCCCCAGAAGGAGCAAAAAGTAACCTCAACCCCCTCCCTCCCTTCCCTACACCCAATACTCTCCTTTGAGTTATCCCCTAATCGGAAGAGTTGTCCGCAGAGGGGTACACCCCCCCTGCCGACCTCTCCACCTTCCTGCACTCTTGCAGGTTTTCGTGACCCATATATCGGGCTTAGCCTACTGGGTAAAACACCCCTTTACCCCCCCATTCCTCCATATCCCTCCCCCGGGCCTTTTCCTTTTATTCCTCCCCTTTTTACCCCATACCCACTTCGTGGTGGGGCCCTTATGTCTTCTTCTCCTTGGTTTACTTTCGGTGTGGGTATGGGGTTGGTAATCTCCCCCCCTCAATACTTCAAATGATACCTTTTCCCCCCTCTCCAGTCTTCTATCATTATACTGGCATTTATATAATATTTTTCCCCGATTAGGGGATCCTGAAGAACATTTCCTTATACCATTCTAAACAATTGTATCAGTACATGAATAATTAATTACAACCTCCAAAAAACCCCCAAAAAAAAAAGGAAAAAAAAAAAAAATTACTTTCTCTTTCTTTCTTTTTTGCCAGTACCTCCAGTGTCCATGTGTCTTTTTCTTGCGTGCTGTTTCCCTTAAAAAAAAAAAAAAAAAGGGGGAAATCCACCGCGTGAGGAGGGAATTTGCAAGGCTTCCTACCTAAAAAAAAAAAATAAATAAAAAAAAAAAAAAGTGGGTGTCATCGGTGCCTTGAGTGACCATGTGCCCTTTTCTTATATATTCTTTCATTCACTTCTACCAAAAATGTATTATATATACCAAAACAACAGCAACACAAAAAAAAAAGAAATTTAGAAATATCTTCCCTCCTTTTTTCCCCTCTTTACCAAAAAAGGAAAAAAAGAAGTTTGAAGAATATCCCCTTCCCCCTTCCTTTCTCCTTCTAACAAAGCCAAAAAAAGGAGAAAAAGTGGGTGTCATCAGTGCCTTGAGTGACCATGTGCCCTTTTCTTGCATGTTATTCCATTCACTTCTACCAAAAATTTATTATATATACCAAAAAAAAGAGGGTTTAAAACTATCCTCCCTCCTTTCACTTTTTTCTCTTTTTTAAGAAATAAATAAATAAATAAATAAAAAAAAAAAAAAAAGGTTTAAAAATATCCCTTTTCCCTTCTCCTTCTAGCAAAGCAAAAAGAAAAAAGGGGGGTAGTGGGTATCATCAGTGCATTAAGTGATCATGTGCCCTTTTCTTTGCCTGTTAATTCATTTGCTTCTACCAAAAATGTATTTATATATACAAAAAAAAATTGGAGAGATCACAACCCTTTTACCAGCCCACCCTACCAACCCTCCCCAAGAGTATTCCAAAAACAACCAAAGCCCCCCTTCCCACTATCCATAAGTCTCTCCTTTTCCTTTCCTTCCCGCTATAGTCTTATTTCTGTGTGTTTTTTTTTCCTGGGAGGCACTTGTGTCCATGTGTCTTTTTCTTGCGTGCTGTTTCCCTTAAAAAAAAAAAAAAAAAGGGGGAAATCCACCGCGTGAGGAGGGAATTTGCAAGGCTTCCTACCTAAAAAAAAAAAATAAATAAAAAAAAAAAAAAGTGGGTGTCATCGGTGCCTTGAGTGACCATGTGCCCTTTTCTTATATATTCTTTCATTCACTTCTACCAAAAATGTATTATATATACCAAAACAACAGCAACACAAAAAAAAAAGAAATTTAGAAATATCTTCCCTCCTTTTTTCCCCTCTTTACCAAAAAAGGAAAAAAAGAAGTTTGAAGAATATCCCCTTCCCCCTTCCTTTCTCCTTCTAACAAAGCCAAAAAAAGGAGAAAAAGTGGGTGTCATCAGTGCCTTGAGTGACCATGTGCCCTTTTCTTGCATGTTATTCCATTCACTTCTACCAAAAATTTATTATATATACCAAAAAAAAGAGGGTTTAAAACTATCCTCCCTCCTTTCACTTTTTTCTCTTTTTTAAGAAATAAATAAATAAATAAATAAATAGAGAAAAAAAAAAAAAAGGTTTAAAAATATCCCTTTTCCCTTCTCCTTCTAGCAAAGCAAAAAGAAAAAAGGGGGGTAGTGGGTATCATCAGTGCATTAAGTGATCATGTGCCCTTTTCTTTGCCTGTTAATTCATTTGCTTCTACCAAAAATGTATTTATATATACAAAAAAAAATTGGAGAGATCACAACCCTTTTACCAGCCCACCCTACCAACCCTCCCCAAGAGTATTCCAAAAACAACCAAAGCCCCCCTTCCCACTATCCATAAGTCTCTCCTTTTCCTTTCCTTCCCGCTATAGTCTTATTTCTGTGTGTTTTTTTTTCCTGGGAGGCACTTGTTTCCATGGTTCTGGGCGTTTTATATAATTTCCGATGTTATTCCTTCTCCAGTCCACAAAATCTGTTGGGGGTAATTCTAATATTTCTGTGAATGACTGCAGGTCATCCTTTGTGCGAAGAGTTGCTGTCTTGCCATTTCGTGAAGCCGTAAGACTGAATGGAAAACCCCATCGGTATTTTACTTCTACCGCACGTAAGGCTTCCAAGACTGGCCTGACACTCCTTCTTTGCATTAAAGTTCGATATGATAAGTCAGGATACAGTGAGATATGTGTTCCGTCGTGGACAATTTCCTTTTTGGTGCGAGCAGCTTTCATTATAGATTCTTTCACAGTAAATTTATGTAATTTACATATTATGTCTCTTGGTCTTTCTGCATTGGGGATGACATATGATGGGATACGATGTATTCTATCCACCTCTATGGTTTCCAGTGCCTCCTCTCCCATTATTCTGTGAAATATCTCCTGCACTGTTGGAAGTAATTCCGGACCCAAAAAAGTTTCTGGTAGTCCTTTTATACAAATGTTTTGCCTGCGATCCCTATTTTCTTGATTGTCTACTTGGTCCCTGAGGGAACTTAAGAGCTCTTCTTGATGTTTCACTGTCTCCTGTATATCTGCGACTGCCTGTGTCATTGCATCCTGTTCAACCTCAAATGATTCTACCCTGTGTCCTAGCTCACATATCTCCTCTCTTAAGCCCTCCACTGCTTGCTGGCATGACTGCTCTACCGCTGTTATCAATTGCAAAATATCAGTCTTAGTAGGGAGTGTTTTTTTAGAAGTTCTCTTATAGCTCTCATGTCTTTTTCTAGGTCACAGGGCTGACCTTCCAACCTTGATTGTAAGTCCCCTCCGTTTTCCACCACATTAATACATTGCGTAGTCTCCCCCTGCATTGTTTGATTTCTCTCCTGCGGGTCTGTTTCCAATCTTTGTACGTCTGTTTCTGACTCCTCATTATTCTCCAGGGATGCAGTATAACTTTTTTGTGGGGTTTCCTCCCCAAAATCCATTACCGCCCCTCCTACAGCTTCTGGGGGAGTCCGTAGAATAGTCGAGGTAGTTGGATAATCTGGGCTAACTTGGCCCTTAGCCTTGGGATCTTCTTTATGTCCTGTTTCCCTCAAATCTTGTAACTGTTTTTGTCCCGTTGTCGACGGATGGCCCTCCTGTCCTACCCCTATCCTGATAGGCCTCAGTGGGTATTGGTTACGAACCGGGTTGTCTCCACTAGTGATTGTCCGTCCTCTACCCACTGCTGGGGAGCCCTTCTCTTTAATCAGCATTTCACGGCCCGTCAAGCGGCGATCCTGTCCATCTGTTTTGGCTGTACTACGACCATTCCCTATGGGGTGTTTATTAGGTTCCATCAGTCCTCTCTTCCCCTCTGGTCGTTTCTCAGCCTGAGGTCCGTCCGTCCCTGTGCGTGGAGAAAGATAAGCCCGTATTGCTCCTGCTTGTTTTTGTGCTGTCTGTCTGCGGGTTGACATCTCCGTACTAATCCAAATGTTTAACAGTGAATAGATTATCCGCACCAGTCCGCAGCTCTACCAACTTTAAAGGTACCCCAAGATCATTTATATTTGCAGCTGAGTATACCATCCAACTGGTGTGTAATTAAGCAGAGTTGATGTTGCAGATACCTCTATTGGCCTGTTGTATTATATTTACTGTGTCTTACTGTGTGTTGCACTTCCTTGTGTGCTCTATTGATTGTTCCTTTTGTCAGTAATTCAGCAATATTTTAACAGTAATCACAGGCCGACTTGCTAATGATAAATCTAGGCTTTCACGTCTGTGTGGGCTGACCCCAATACACAGACTAAGGCCTTTTTAAAAAAAAATAAAATAAAAAAGGGGAAGTAGGTGTAAAAAGGAGGTTGTGGACCAAAAAAAAAAAAAAAAAAAAGGGAGACTATCTCGCCAGCTGGTGACAGTATAACCCTTCTTCTGTGCCAACGGGCACACAAAATATCCACAGCTCTGCCAGCTTTTGAGTGCGCACCTAGATCATCTGTATTTGCTAGTTGGTAAGAAGACCAGCTAGAGCTTAATTTAGCAGATTAAATATATACACATATGTCTTTCCATGAGCTTCTCCATAAGTGAGCATGCATATATAAAAGCACTTTATCTGCATTTTACATAGTTCAGTTCAGTTTGCTTCCCTTTCAGTCCCCTCAGTTTTGCAGTTGCTACAATTGCAAACGAGTCTCTGTGGCCAGAGGGGCCAGTATGGGTTTTAAACTGAGTCCTTGCAAAGAACTAAGTTAGCAATTAAACACAGGTGTAGCAGATTAGATGAAAATATCCTTGCACTGTGCCTTTAAATTAACCCCTTACAGAGTCCTGCTTAGTTGCCGGGTACAGACAGGACAGGGAGGAAGAAAAAAAAAAGAAGAAGGGGGAAACAGACTCTGGGTTCAGTCCTTACAACAGTTGTTATACAGTAGTACCTCCCTTTTCTGCTCCTCTGATGTCCCTTTGAACTTGGGGGTACTCCAGGAGATTCTCTGCCTGTCTTTATCACGGCTCCTGTTTCCTCTCACTCCTGTATAGCAAGGAACAAATACAGTGGGGAGGGGGGGGGGAGTTGACCCGCTGGAAAGACAGATAGGGTTGTTTCTATTATTGCTTCAGTGCTTTTGAGTTAATGTTTTACAACCTCCCAGCATAAATCACTCCATTGAATTCACCGCTGGCCTCTCACAGCATAAGAACCACACAATCCAACATTGCAGTGTTATTATACGTTTTTGTTTTTTTACTTTTTTAAGCTTTTTAGACATAGTTCAGAAAAACAGCTCCTTTCTTCTTCCCTCGTATATCACATTTCACAGTGTTGCAGCTGCTTTGTTTACTATTGACTTAACGGCTGATAATTTTCCTCTCTTGCTCTTTACCTTTCTCCTATCTCCTCGCTTACCTCCTACGTGCTGGCCGTGCTGGCCGCATGTGTCTCTCTTTTCTTTTCCTGCTCTCCCTTCACTGAGGGGGGTTGGGGAGGGGGAGAAAGCCTGCTGAAGAGACGGATGAGGAGATGGATGGGAGCCCGCTACGTCCAGGATTATCTCTGCAGTCTCTGGTTCTCTGCAGCCTCTGGTAAGCCGATAAACACTGTGTCTGTGTGGGGGGATACAGGAGATCTCATTCCTCTCTCCTGTCTCCCTCTAATGACACCTTCATCCTTGCGGTGGTGTACGGAACCAACTGCTCGTACAGCCTGCTGTTCCTTGCCTGGGGGAACTCAGAGGGGAGGAGCCCTCACAAGCCTCTCACTCACGTCCGCTCATCAGCACAGCCAGTCCTCAAGTCTCTTCTGATTGGCAGCTTGTTCTGCTTAGCTGGAGGCAGTGATGTATTTAGGTTTTTCAAAATTACTTACTTCTTCTAATGACTCTTTTTATCCTCTCCAGTTGCTCGGGCTCTCTCAACTTCAGGTCTGACCATCTTTTTCTCAGTTGTTCTTTACTCCTGCATTCCCCAAATTTCTCCTGGAGCCTCCTGACCACTTTCTCTATTATTGCGGCCTTCGTTTTGTTGGGATGCCTGTGAGGGTCATGTTTGGCATCATAGCCCTCCCTCCTTAAGATGCTGACCATCTCAACCATTTCCTGGAATGCCATGTTTGAGGCCTTGTACCTCCGCCTGGGTCTTCTGGTTGCCTGGGCCTGGCCTGCCTCCTGGCTCGAGTTAGCCATATTGGTATGCATGTCCTGCATCTCCTCTATAATTCTTCTTCACAAAACAATAGAGAAGGGGCGGGAAAGGGACGAGACCGAACGCCAGGGGCGGGGTATCGTGCGGAGCGTCACGCGTGCGTAGTGTAAAAAGGGATCCGACGTGTTTGAAAGCAGCGCTCACAGTCTGTGGAAGAAGGCGGAAGTCGCGATCGTTTCATACGACGGTACGTAACTGTATTTTTGTCATTAGTGAACAGTGGATACGTTTGTGGGCTAGATATGGTGATAAAGTAGTAGTGGCTTGACTGACATTAGGTTTTTAGGATTTAGGATTTTAATTTTGACTTGCAGAAATAATGGAGGCCTTCAAAGAGCCAGAATTCCTCACTGAATTTATACAGAGATGGAAGGAACTTCCTGTACTGTGGCAAACTAAAAACAAACTAAATAAAAACAAAGATGCCAAGAAGAAAGCAAAAGGAGACCCTGCTTGAATTTGTAAAGACAAGGGTCCCCAACGCCACAACAGAGACTGTGAAGGCGAAAATTAATTCCATTAGGGGCACCTACAGGACCCAACAGGTACAAGTCCTGGCCTCAATGAGATCTGGGGCTGCAGCTGACAGCATCTACAAGCCTAACCTGTGGTACTATGGCCAGCTGCAGAACGACCACATTGAGGCCAGGCCATCCCTGTCTACCCTTCCCCCAAGAGATCGCTCCCATCTTCCCTGCAGTCAATCCTCCAGTCTTCCCTGCAGGCAAGAGCAGGCAACCTCGGAGGAAGAGCAAGAGTTCCTGGAGGACCCTGATTGTGACCCATGGAGCCAGGTATTGCATTTTGCTAACAATTTCAGAAAATCAAAGTATAATAATGATGTCAAATTGATGTTACTAGTGTTATAAATTACAAAGGAATGAACAAAAAGTGTTGAACATATCAATAGACAGTAGTGGCAAAACATGATGGGGACAAGATAGAAAAATGCAGGGGTCTGAATGATTGTGTGTCATTTTCTGGTACGCCATTACTAATGATTAGGGGGGTACACGCAATACACCTGGAAGGGGTCCCGGATGTCAAACACCCTTTTTGTGAAAAATCATTTGTCAAAAAATATACTACATTTCTATTTTGGGTAAAGGCCCCCTACTTCTCTATTTCAGCCGGCAGCAACCCCCCCAGCTCCAGGGGGCCCATGTCTGAAGCTGTGTAAGGGGCCACATAATTATGGATGGCGACCCTGTGTGTAATATATATTAGCATTCAATTTGCATATGTCATGATTTAAAAAATGTGTGTGATTAATGAAAACAACAAATAAACTATGTCCCTTTTTTTATACACAGACAGAGCAAAGCCAGGAGGAGGCAGGCCCCACAGGGAGCCAGGGGGAGGCAGGCCCCACAGGGAGCCAGGGGGAGGCAGGCCCCACAGGGAGCCAGGGGGAGGCAGGTCCAACTGAAAGGCAGGAGGTGGCAGAACCCACTGGGAGCCAGGAGGTGGTAGGCCCCAGTGGGAGACAGGAGGCACGCCTGCATGATTCCATCTCCTGGATCCCTCCTCTCCGCAATCCCGCGAAAAGGGCCAGGAGGCTTCTCCAAATGGAGGAGGAGACCCAGGCCATGCTTCGCGAAGCAACTGCGGCCATCCGAGAGCCACCCACTGAAGAAGAGGGTTTCGCAGCGCTCATCGCAGCCAAGCTCAGAAATCTGGAGTGGGGCCAGCGTGTGCGCTGCAAAATGCTTATCTTCAAGGCCATAAGCATGGCGTCACTGGGGCAGCTCGATGACGACACCGACATTGTGCGGATTGCTCCTCCTGTCCTTGCTACTCCTCCTGCTCCTGCTCCTTCTCCTGCTCCTTCTCCTGCTCCTCCTCTTTCTGAGCCTGCTCTGGCTCCTGGCACAACCTCGGCTCCAGGAACCCAGCCCCTGAGGACTCGGGCTGCAGGGAAGACTGCAGGGAAGAAGTCCAAGCGATTAAATGGTGCCCCTGATGGAATATTTTTGTGGCTCACAGCCTGGATTGCTGGCTTGGTGGACCCTTGTCTTTCTAAATTCAAGCACGCTCTCAAGTGCTGCCTTCCTTGGCATCTTTGTTTTTATTAAGTTTTGATTTTTGGTTGCCAGCAGTGTATAATTTTTATTTTTTTATTCGGCCTAAACAAATGGCTTTTTGTTTTGTCGTCAAAATTTGACCATGTGTATTTTTTCAAAAATAGAGAGATCATTAGTGAGTGGGCATACACATTTCAAAAACAAACATTTTGAAATTAACAAGGGACAACAACCTCCTTGTGGGTAAATTCAAAGAAATAATGATGTTGTTGTGGTCACTTCACACACTCCAAAATCAACCAAAAATATATATTTAGCAAAAAGTTTAGAAAACAAATCCCCCCCCCCCCCAAAAAAAACATAACAAGATTTTAAATATATATTTTGATTTTTGGAGATGGAAGATACGCCTAAAAAACACAACACAAAACAAAACATTATATAACAATAAATAATAAAGTAAAAAGCTTGTCATAACTATGTAACAAGATCAGCCGCAACAAACAAGCATTTTAGTGTAGCATTTAAAAGCATGGTGTAATGCAGCGCATTATTTTCTTCTATAATTTGAAACCTAACTAACGAATGTGCTTACTCCATTTTGAACAGTAGTTTTACCAGAACGAGCGCTTCCGTCTTCTAACTTGCTTCTGAGCATGCGCGGGCTTAAAACGTTGTTTTAGCCTACACACGGTCATTTTTTATGACACAAAAAACGACGTTTTGAAAACGATTTTTTTTTTGTCGTTTTTCAGAAGACATAAAACAAAGTTTTCCCCACACACGGTAATTTTAAATGACGTTTTTAAAAATGTTGTTTTTTTTTCATCACAAAAAACGACCGTGTGTACGCAGCATAATAGGTGGTTGAGAAACGAGATGTCTAATTTATGCTCCTAAAATACCTGAAGGTGTGTTATTTCAATGTTGGGCCTCTGTATGTGGCTAGACTGTGTTAAAGTCTCACACATTTGGTATCACCATACTTAGGAGGAATAGCAGAATGTATTTTGGGGTGGAATTTTTGCTACGTACATGCTATGTGTTGGAAATATCTTATAAACGGACAACTTTGTGTAAAAAAAAAATGCGTTTTAATTTTTTCCCCACATTTTCCAAAAACTCCTGGAAAAAAAATTAACTGTTCAAAAGACTCATTATGCCTCATAGATTATACGTTGGGGTGTTAGCTTTCCAAAATGAGGTCACTTTGTGGGCATTTCCATTATCCTGGTGCTTCAGGGCCTTCAAAAATGTAATAGGTAGTCAACAAGTTAGATGTGCAATTTATGCTCCTAGAACACTTGATGATGCTCCCTTCATATTGGGCCTCTCTATGTGGTTAGGCTGTGAAAAAGTCCCACACATGTGATACACAGGAGTAGCAGAATGTATTTTGGGGCATCATTTGTGGTATACACAACCTTTTACAATGACAATTATGTGGGGGAAAAAAATCTTAATTTTGCAAATTGTGGGAAAAAAATTACAACATCAAAAACCTTACCATGCATCTTACTAAATACCTTGGAATGTCTACTTTCAAAAAAGGGGTCATTTGGGGGGTATTTGTACTTTCCTTGCTTGTTCGGAAATGAACAATAGGTGTGATCAATTTTTTATGATTTGCACCACAGCTTGTAGACTCTCTAACTTTCACAAAGACCAAATAATATCCACTAATTTGGGTTATTTTTATCAAAGATATGTAGCAGTATAAATTGTGGTCAAAATTTATGAAGAAAAATTTATAATTTGCTAAATTTTATCACATAAAATAAGAAACATTTTTTTTTTCAAAATGTTCCGTCTTTTTTCATTTATAGCGCAAAAAATAAAAACCCAGAGGTGATTAAATACCACCAAAAGAAAGCTCAATTTGTATGACAAAAAGGACAAAAAATGTATTTGGGTACAGTGTTGCATGACTGAGTAATTGTCATTCAAAGTGCAAGAGCACTGAAAGCTGAACATTGGTCTGGGCAGGAGGGGGGTTTAAGTGCCCAGTAGTCAAGTGATTAAACGGAAATCCCCATCTGTAATGGATTGCATTGGTATTCAATATTTCCAGAAGAGGTTGTACAGCTTTTCTGCATTTGTAATGTGTGTGTTATGTACTGGAACGTACCTTGTAGCCAGAGCCTAGTGTGCAGGAAGAGGCCTCTCTTACAGCCCCGGCTCTGGAGCTGCTGGAGTTGGGAGAGCAAGCTCGGGAGCGTGGCGAGGTAGGAGTTCCTGGTGATGATAGCAGCTCGGCACGGTTGGTGGTCCTTTGGGAAGGTGGTTGCAGGAGACAGCGTCTCTGGAGCTGGCACAGGCACTGGATAGCAGGAGCTGGTGAAGCAAACCGGGTAAGCAGATAATCAGGTGGGTTAAGCAAGCGTAGTCAGATTCAGGCACAGGGTCAGGTAACGGTGGGCAGGAGAGCAGAGCGGAGTCAGAGCAAGCCAGGGGTCGGAGTGGAGAGGGTCGGATGGTCAGATGGAGCCGGGTCGGTTTGAGGTAACAGGTTACAACAGGTCACAGATTTCACTGATACAATGCTGCAGATCAGACAGCAAAGTGTCACTGCAGCTGCTAGCTTTTTAAAGGCTGAGTGGCGCCAATCGCGCATTAACGAGCACGCGCGTTCCCGCCGTCGTGCGCGTGTAGTAGGCGCGTGCGCGCGCACATTTGGCGCGCAGATGCGCGCATTTGGCACATATCCGTGTGCATGTGGGGCGCGCCTGCGCACATGAATAGGTGACTGGTGCTGATTCCGACCATTAGTATGTGTGCGCATGCGTGCACGCCGGAGCCTATTGGCAGGTCCCTGACAGTGCGTTTAGAGAGATCAGAAAAAAACATTATGAGAGAACCTTTGAACGGAACACCCTTAGATCTCCTAGCAGCTGACATAATGGCTTTATTCAGTAGGTTATTAATCATTTGTTGAAGCGTAATTAATAGATCTTTATGCTCTATTGTCTGTGGTAATCCACAAATTCTTATACTATTTTGTCTTGCTCTATTTTCTTGATCATCCAATTTCAAAATCATCTTACTGTATGTAGCTGTATTGTGTTGTCATTCAAAACTTCATGATGTTTAAATGTTCACCGGAGATATTAGCAGTGATTCGGGATCCAATATGAGAAACTTCAGCTTCAGCTTCAGGGACATACATTGACAAATTGTATTTCCAAACTTTTGTTTACCCTCCCCCCTCCACCCCATTCTTAGACCCTTCCTTCTCCTCTTCTCTAAGTAATCCTAATCTCACTATATTTCTTTGTTAATTTAAACTTTTTCCACTTTTCCCATTTCTTAATGAATCCCTCTCTAGTATCCTCATGGCTATGTCTTAGATATTCCATGTTATATATCTCTTCTATTTTATCAAAAAACTCTAATTTTTGGGCTCTCTACTTCCTCCCATTTCCTCAGTATCAAGCTTTTTGCAGTGTTCATCATATGTACAATCATTGAGTTTCTATATTCTTTTGTCGGAATATCTACCCCATGAAATAGACATGTCCATGATTCCTCAGACATATCTATATTAGTGATTTCCTTGATATAGCTCAGTATTTCCTTCCAGTACATTCTAATTTTGGGGCACCCCACCATATATGGGCCATAGTTCCCATTTGTTTACAACCCTGCCAACACTCCGTGCAATTTGATATTTCCCTAGTGTTTCTGGAGTTCTATACCACTGGGTTATGCACTTATACTGTAGTTCATTTCCACCATCCCATTGTTTACTGATGATCCATGGACTAGTTTCAGGATTTTTCCTACTTCTTGGTTCCTTCCTCGCTTTCCCCAATTCCCTCTCCCAATTTTTTATAAATGTCGGAACTTCCAGCTCTTCTACTTCTATCAAAGTTTTATATATCCTAGATATATTCCCACTTGTTTTTTCGGTGGTACATTATCGCTTTATCAGTGTAAGTGCTTCTACTCCTCTTATTGTGTGAGGAAGTGCTGCTATGAAGTGTTTGAGCTGAAAATACCTCCATTCATTAATCTCCAGCACATCTTTATTTTTTATTTTTTATTCTTGTAAAGTGCACATTTTTCCCCCTTGTATTATATCACGTAGTTGTGCGTTTTTATTTTTTAATCCAATTCCCTCCTATCAAACTTTTCCCCGGTGCAAAAAAAATATTTTCCTTTAGTGCCATGAATGGTGAATTATGGGCCAAATCCACAAAAGGGATACGACGGCGTAACTGCTGTTATTCCATCGTATCCCTGTTCCTAACTATGGAACTGATCCACAGAATCAGTTTTCCATAGTTAGGGAGAAGATCCGGCATGTGTAATTGAATTACACTGCCGGATCTTAGGATGCAGTACCGCATCCGCCGCTGGGGGCATTTTGTGTCGAAATGCTGCCTCGGGTATGCAAATTAGCACTTACGGAGATCCACGAAGCTTTTCAGCTTCGTTTTTTCTCCGTAAGTTTTAGTTTGCATACGCAAAATTAGGGCTGCTTTTACAAGGTGTAAAGTTAGTACACCATGTAAAAGCAGACCTTTCTGTCCAGCGACGCGATTTTTTTTTAATTTTTAATTTTTTTTTTTCCGCCGTATCTTTTTTTTTCCTGACACAACTTTATTGACCCGTCGCAATCCACAAAGCTCGACGTAACGTAATTTCGCGCTATGCACGTCGGGAAAATGACGTCACGAGCATGCGCAGTACGGCCGGCGCGGGAGCGCACCTCATTTAAATGGGAATCGCCCCCATTTGAAGAGGAACGCCTTGCGACGGCGGAATTTAAGTTACACAGCCCAAAATTTATAGGTAAGTGGATTGGGCACTTAGGTAGAAATTTTAAGGTAGTGTAACTTAAATGGAAAAATTTACGTTAGGCACGATCTTTGTGGATTTGGCCCTATATTTCCATTTATTTTTTTTGTGTAGTGCATCCCAAATTTCAATACTATCCGTGTCAATGTGTGTGTATTTTCTCCCAATGTCCTATATTGTGGTGGTATCCATATATTCCTTCCTAGTTGTGTATTAGCCATTATGGGCCAGATTCAGGTACAACTACGTTGCTCCCCCGCGGCGTAACGTATCTGATTTACGTTACACCGCCGCAGGTTTACAGCGTAAGTGCCTGATTCACAAAGCTCTTACCTGTAAACTTGCAGCGGGGTAACGTAAATCCGCTCGGCGCAAGCCTGCCTAATTCAAATGGGGCGGGCACCATTTAAATTAGGCGCGTTCCCGCGCCGAATGTTCTGCGCATGCTCCGTGTTAAAATTTCTCGACGTGCTTTGCGTGAAATTACGGTGCCCCGACGTTTTTTTGCACGGCGACGTGCGTTACGGCGTTTCGTATTCCCGGACGTCTTACGCAAAAAAAAAAATCGAAATTCGACGCGGGAACGACGGCTATACTTTAACATGGCTGTTCTAAAGATAAGCCATGTTAAAGCAGGTGTAACTTTGCGACGGGAAAAACCGACTAGCGACGACGTACGAGATTGCGATGAACGCGCGGATCTTCGTGGATCGCCGTAACTAGTCATTTGCATATTCTACGCCGACCGCAATGGAATCGCCACCTAGCGGCCGGCCTAGAATTGCATCCTAAGATCCGACGGTGTAAGTCAATTACACCTGTCGGATCTTAGGGCTATCTATGCGTAACTGATTCTATGAATCAGCCGCATAGTTAGGATGGGCAGATCACAGAGATACGACGGCGTATCAGGAGATACGCCTTCGTATCTCTTCTGTTAATCTGGCCCCATGTGTTTTATATTAACGCACCTTTTTTCATTATTTGATTTAGCCCATTCCACCACACGTGGTAACAAAACCGCCTCATAATATTTTTGAAAGTCAGGTACATATATTCCCCCTTGGCTTTTTACCTTCTTCAGAGTTGCCAGGGAAATTCTAGGTTTCTTATTGTGCCATATTAATTTAGTGATTAAAATTCTTTAAAGCGGAGTTCCGGCCACAATTTCACTTTTTAATTATAAATACCCCTGCTTAATGTATTCTAGTAAAGTTAGTCTGTAAACTAAGGTCCGTTTTGTTAGGTTGTTACAGCATTTAGACACTTTATAAAATAGAAATTGACTGGGGCCATCTTAAGTGTGGGCATCATGAAGCCAGACTGTATGACTTCCTGGATTTCAGCCTTGCAGATCTCGCACATGCTCAGTGCTGCACAAGCAGTGTAATAGGTTTCAGATCAGGTTTCAGCACCTGTGCTGTCCAAGTCACATGATTCTTCGAGACTGGGGAGTGCACAGACTCCTGGAAAGTTACACCCACTACATTCCCAGGAGTCTGTGCGGTGTAGGTTAGGAAGTTTAAGCACCTAGGTGCAGGAAGTGGGAAGATTAACTATTCTGCCTAGCAACAACACTTTGAAGGCATCTAAAAAAAAAAATTTTCTTAAAGGACTAATGACATTTTTTTAAAACTACTGATGTAATGTTATATTTATGGGTGGAACTCCACTTTAAGTTCTAAAATATGCTAGGGGTATATATATGGGGAGCACCTGAAACTTGTACATGATCTTCGGAAGTATTATTATCTTTAGGGCATTAATCCGGCCCATCCATGATAGGGGGCGTGCTGCTATCCTTTTTTATTTTTATTTTTATTTTTATTTTTATCTCCTCTAACAGTGGGATATAGTTTGCTTGATATATTTCCTCTGGCAATGCCGTTAATTTAATACCAAGATATTTTATTTCCATCATCCAAGGGAATGGGAACTCTTGTTGTAGACTCAGACTCAGTTTCTCTTTCAATTTCATATTTATATACCGTATTTGCCGGTGTATAAGGCGACCAGGAGTATAAGACGACCCCCTAATTTTACAGTTTTTTTAAGATTTTTTGCCTGTACTCATCGTATAAGACGACCCCCCTTCCGAGGCTTCCGATGCTTCATATTTCTTCCTTCTGGAGCTATATTCTTCTTCATTCTTGTTGGAGCTGGAGCCAATCACGGGCAGCGATGTATTCTATTAATGAATACAAAGCCTGCTTGGATTGGCAGAGGCTGTAACATCATTAGCCCACGCCCCTCTGACTCTCAAAGCCAATCCGAGCAGGCTACTGTATGTAGCCTGCTCGGATTGGCAGAGGATGTTACTTCATTCCGAGCAGGCTCTGTATTCATTTGAATACATCGCTCACTGGGATTGGCTAAGCGGTATATACTGTATGTAGCCAAAGCTACATACAGTATTACTGCACATCCAGCAGGCATCTGAGCAGATGACCCGGCGTATAAGACGACCCCTGCTTTTTGGCCGTTTTTTTAAAGTGTAAAAGGTAGTCTTATACGCCAGCAAATACAGTATAATATTTTGGATTTACTCGGGTTGATCTTACTAGATATTAGATATATCTTCGTATTCCTTTAGTGCTTTTATAAGGTTGGGCATTGTAATTCGGGGGTTTGATATATAGAATAATATATCATCTGCGAATGCCGCTAATTTATGCTCCTTTTCTCCGACTTTGAAACCCCCTATGTCCGCATCCCCCCGTACTGTCGCCAGAAGAGGTTCCAGTGCAAGCACAAACAGGAGAGGAAACAGGGGGCATCCCTGTCTGGTTCCGTTATTCATCCTAAAGGGGGTGACAATGTTACATTTACTTTCACCATGGCTGTAGAGCCCTTGTATAATGTTTGTATCCACTGCATCACCCTTGGTCCTATCCCCATGCTCTCTAGAGTGTCCATCATGAATCCCCAGTCTACCCTGTCGAACGCATCTATCGACAGGAGTAGACCAGGGGTCTTTACCTTCTTTTATTTTTTGAATATTGAACATCAAAAAATATTGGTACATTTTATGTAGGGATAGACACCTGGGAGCAGTATTGCCTAATCAACCAAAATTCATATATAGGAGGGTGCTACATTTTGAAGAGCAGGTGGTTAAAAAAAACTTGGATCCACCTAGACAATTAAAAAAAAATTGACCTTAAGGGATTTTACTCTCGTAGGAAATGTATTTGCCGCAGAACTGTTAAAGTGAGCAACAGAGGTAGGTCTAGGATCACAAATAGTGATGAGGAAACTTTTGAAATAAATGAGTTTGTTACATGCAATTCCTCACATGTAGTGTATCTACTATGGTGCTCTGGATTATTTTATATAGGGAGGACAAAACAACTTTTAAAAATACGAGTAGCTGAGCACCTAGCTAATATAAAAAAGGGGTTCAAATATCATAGTGTCTCCCTACACTTTAAAGAAAAGCACAATCAAGATCCCATGTTATTACAATTCTGTGGGATTGACTGTGTGTTTCCCCTCTTGAAAGGGGTTCAAATAGATTATGAGACTTATCCCAAGGAGAAACTCACTGGATTTTTTTATTAAAATGGCTCTTCCCTAGGGGCTTGAACATTGAGGTAGACCTTCATTGTTTTAGCAATAATTTCTTATTACTCTGGATGAAAGCATGAGATAACTGTGTCCAATTTTGATCTTTTAACATATGAAGTTAATTTTAATGCTTAATTATATGAGGAGTGGTTCTGAGTTTTTGACTATAGTGGCTCACCTTATGGTGAGCACATATTTTGTATACGAAACAATATGTTTTTTCGACTATAGTAGCGCACCTTATGGTGAGCACATATTTTGCATTTGAAACAATATGGTATGCATAATATATGAGGTAAACAATTAATGAATGGGACAACTTGCTAAGACAGCCTACCAGTGGCTGAATATAGTTATTAAATTGTTGCCCTATCTTCCTAGAATAATTTCTTCCTATATCCTTTTTATATTTTTTTATATGGTTTTATATAGTTTTAGTATGTATTTTTATTATTTATATATAATAACGTAGTAGGCAATATTACCAGTCATTCGTCCTTTTAGAATACGTTTTTTAGAATGAGTCTAGCAAAATTTGTTAATAATCATTCATTATTATTTAAATATTTGCGCTATAGCATAGCTTGGTGCTTATGTGCAATACCATATGTTAAATTATATCTAAGCTAAATTAAAAACAAGTACTTTTTATGTGAATATGGTAGCTCCTTGCAAAAGGATCCATGTTCCACTTTGTACTGATGTGGTGTTTGGAATTCTGTGGATACGGGGGCCCAGAGGTGAGCGCATGCGCCATAGAATAGTCTCCGCCAGTGTTCACGTGGGGGTATAAGAGGATGAGTTGCCATGGCGTTTGGCCATACCCATAAATAAGTCTGTATGACGAAACATGTCGGGGGCATGGCTAAACAGCAACCATCTGTAAGCACTTCACGCTGGACACCAGTTTAGAGAATAACGGTTTGAGCTAGAGGAGCGGGTGAGAGTGATATCTAAGCCTTATACCTCGGGTCCGCCGTGAGCCACACTATATACTACTACAGACGTTTTCTCCAAGAGCTGTTTGCTGTAATTTTACTTGCTGGCTTTGAAGTGATGCGATGTGAGTGTAATGGTTGAAGTTTTTCAAATAGCGTTTTATTAAACTGGTTTTACAATATTACGCTATTTGGAGCACTTTTTATTTACATGTGGAGAGGTCCTGTTTACAACCTTATGGCTAGATAACGGAAATGAGCTTGCCTATCTGTGTGCTTTAAATCGATTTTTGCCAAGCACGAGAATTTAAGGCATAAATATCTGGTGAGTGTGTTATCCAAAGGGAGCAGAATCACTGGCACTTAGTGGTGTGGTGGAAGATCAGCAAAGTTTACACTGGATCAACTCTTTTTTGGATGAATTTCATTATGCTTATGAACTTTTTATTGAATGTAGTATTATTTCACTTGTCACAGGGTGATATTGTTAAACTAATAATTTGAATGCTCACATTGTTATCATCTTTATAGCAATACTTTAAATTGTACCGCGTATGAAGTTGTCTTTATTTTATTTTTAGGTTTATCTTTGCACTTAATTGGAGTTCCATACACATGAGTGTAATTTAGCGGCACTTATTTTTTCACTATTGAGTTTGGATAGAGGTAAACAATACACTCACATAGCTAAAATGTGTGCTAATATTTTAATATCAGTACTTAGAAGTGGAATTGGCCGATAATTCCCGGGGATGGAGTGATCTTTCTCTTCCTTGGGGAGAACTGTAATGTGGGCCATCAGCGCCACCTTGGGCATCACAGTGCCCAAAGCCAGGGTGTTGAAATTGGTACACATGGGGCTGGAAAGCAGCCCTGATGGCCCTGGCCATCTGGGCCAGGGCTCTTCCCTTTAGGAAGGTCTTTAAGAACCGTCTCAATTTCCGACAGGGAGATGGGGGTATCCAGCTGGTCGCTAATCGAGGCAGCGAGCTTTGGAGGACTGGGCTTCCTCTAAATATTGCAGAATACATTCCACCCTCTGAGGTTCCCTGGAAGCACGGATGATCCAGCCTAGTCACGTTGACATTTGAGAGTTTTTGCAAGCAGTCTTCCGCATTTGTTGCCAAATTCATAGAATTTAGAATGTATGCGTTGTCTGGCTATTCAGCCAGACAACGCCACGACTGTGGCCCGATCGCCCGTAGTTCTAGGACATTGATCGGTAAACGGGAGCATTGATAACACACCCAGCAGTTTATTACTGCTGGGTGTGTTATCAATGCTCCCGTTTACCGATCAATGTCCTAGAACTACGGGCGATCGGGCCACAGTCGTGGCGTCGTCTGGCTGAATAGCCAGACAACGCATAAATTCTAAATTCTAGAAAACAAACCACTGTTATTGCATAAATAAAACAAAAAAGACATAATGAACAACATAAAAAACACAAAGCCCAAAGGGGTGCACTAAAGTGCAGTAACACCACTAGTCCTCGAGACAGTGGAGGCCAGCGAGCGGTGGTAGGTCCCAAAAAGGGAACATAACTCTGAGGAGTTGACCAATTGGGGGTGGGTGGTAAGGCAAGGGTGCCCAACCTTTTGAAGAGCGAGGACCACTTCAGCGACTTGGGTACCGGTCATGGGTCACAATGAGCAGAGCGGGTGGATGAGATGGACGGCTCTACAGCCCACTATACATTTTTTAGCAGATCGGATTGAAGGTAGGACACAAGTCGGTATATCAGACCTCAAATTTTCCACTGGCCTACTTGCATTTTGCGAGTGGAAAATTAGGTCTAGCGAGGAGCTGGCTGCCTGGGAGTGGGGGGGCGAACACCGCTGGCGATCGGGGTCAATCACGAGCTGTTCTCGCAGTGATCGCCCCGATGGCATAAAGAAAGATGAGAGCTGTAGGATCGCAGAGCGGTAAAACCCGCTGTTACAACTTGCATTGAAATTTCCTCCACTCTGCCAACAGCCCCGCCTCCTACTGACCCCGCGCCTGTGATAAACACATCTCAGCATTGGACTCGCATTCTGTCTATCACAGGCGCAGGGTCAGGAGGAGCCGGGGCTGTCGGCAGAGTGGAGGAAATTTCAATGCAAGTTGTAACATCGGGCTTTACCGCTCTGCGATCCTACAGCTCTCCTCTTCCTTTATGCCATCGGGGCGATCAGAATATCAGAGAAATACAATAGAAGTGCAGCCACCAATCAGCAGCCCCCCTGGTACTTGTAGTCCCCCGTGTGTATAGCTGTATGTCTCCTCCCGGCAGAGCGGTGTCACCCTCCTCTCCCAGTGTCACCCTCCTCTCCCAGTGTCACCCTCCTCTCCCAGTGTCACCTTCCTCTCCCAGTGTCACCCTCCTCTCCCAGTGTCACCTTCCTCTCCCAGTGTCACCCTCCTCTCCCAGTGTCACCTTCCTCTCCCAGTGTCACCTTCCTCTCCCAGTGTCACCCTCCTCTCCCAGTGTCACCCTCCTCTCCCAGTGTCACCCTCCTCTCCCAGTGTCACCCTCCTCTCCTAGTGTCACCTTCCTCTCCTAGTGTCACCCTCTTCTCCTAGTGTCACCCTCCTCTCCCAGTGTCACCCTCCTCTCCCAGTGTCACCCTCCTCTCCTAGTGTCACCCTCCTCTCCCAGTGTCACCCTCCTCTCCCAGTGTCACCCTCTTCTCCTAGTGTCACCCTCCTCTCCCAGTGTCACCTTCCTCTCCCAGTGTCACCTTCCTCTCCCAGTGTCACCCTCCTCTCCTAGTGTCACCTTCCTCTCCCAGTGTCACCTTCCTCTCCCAGTGTCACCTTCCTCTCCCAGTGTCACCCTCCTCTCCCAGTGTCACCTTACTCTCCCAGTGTCACCTTACTCTCCCTCTAATCTCCTCCTCTAATAAGGATCAGCCGGCATGAATGTTCAGACTGTCAGATGCAGAGCAGGTTGTGTCTCTGACACTCAGGACTCAGAGAAGAGTGCCCCCCGGAGTTTCTCCCCATACATGGGATGTGGATGGTGAGTTCTGCAGGAAAGCTGCACTTTGTTCAGTCTGGGATGAATTTGTTTAATCTCCTTAGGCTTGGGCTCATCATTACCCACCATAAACACACACAAGGGTCCCATTCATCGGGAAACCCACTCAGGGGGTCCTCACTGACCTGGGATAACGGGGGAGTCCACAATGGGGGCACGGTGAGTCCGCAATGGGGGCACGGTGAGTCCGCAATGGGGGCACGGTGAGTCCGCAATGGAGGCACGGTGAGTCGGCAATGCAGGCACGGTGAGTCGGCAATACGGGCACGGTGAGTCGGCAATGGAGGCACGGTGAGTCGGCAATGGGGGCACGGTGAGTCGGCAATGGGGCACGGTGAGTCGGCAATGGGGTCATGGTGAATCGGCAATGGGGTCATGGTGAATCGGCAATGGGGGCACGGTGAATCGGCAATGGGGGCACGGTGAATCGGCAATTGTGGGCAAAGTGAGTCCGCAATAGTGGGGACGGTGAGACTGCAATAGTGGGGACGGTGAGGCTGCAATAGTGGGGACGGTGAGGCTGCAATAGTGGGGACGGTGAGGCTGCAATTGTGGGGACGGTGAGGCTGCAATTGTGGGGACGGTGAGGCTGCAATGGTGGGGACGGTGAGGCTGCAATGGTGGGGACGGTGAGGCTGCAATGGTGGGGACGGTGAGGCTGCAATGGTGGGGATGGTGAGGCTGCAATGGTGGGGATGGTGAGGCTGCAATGGTGGGGACGGTGAGGCTGCAATGGTGGGCACAGTGAGGCTGCAGTGGTGGCACAGTGAGGATGCAATGGTGGGCACAGGTGAGGATGTGCTGAGGGGAACTGATAAAGTTGTTAATATTTATTTTTGCAACTTAATTGTGCATAAAACATTTTACAAGATAATTCATGAGGGCGTGATTAGCGGGAGAATTAGGGACGGGGTAGGGGTTGGGTGGGACAACTAGTGACTAGTAACCCTTAAGGCCTGGCTAGTGGCTCAAGACTTGAAATTTTGAGCCCTGGGTATACGTCTGCCACTTCTTAGCAGTGCATATAGGGTCAAATTGGGTCAGGCTGACCATGTGAAAGGGGCCCAAGGCTGCTTTCACACTAATGCGCATTTTTTCCTGCACCGTGGGTGCAACGCAGTGTACCTTTGGCTTTCCTGCACTTTGCAATAGACTATTATATTCTGCAAGTTTGATACACTTTCAGAAATCCCTCCAAACTCGCAAGTAATAACAGAATTCAGGGGCGGGCTGGGCCGGGATGCAAGGTGGCAATTTCCCCTCAGGCCATCCCAACTTATATGCAAAACGGCCAGCGATCGCCCTGTGATTGGCTGACCATGTTCAGTTTTCACCCACATGCTGTGACATTTTGGGACTTGGAGTTCACGCGAGTGGCGCGCCCTGCGATTGGCTTGGCTTGATCAGCCCATCCCTCTCTGTCCGCCTGTCCCTCTGTCAGCCCATCCCTCTCTGCCCGCCTGTCCCTCTGTCAGCCCATCCCTCTCTGTCCGCCTGTCCCTCTGTCAGCCCATCCCTCTCTGTCCGCCTGTCCCTCTGTCAGCCCATCCCTCTGTCAGCCCATCCCTCTCTGTCCGCCTGTCCCTTTTGTGAGCCCATCCCTCTCTGTCAGCCTGTCCCTCTGTCAGCCTGTCCCTCTGTCAACCCTCTCTGGTCCACGGCCATCTCCCAGCAGGACTCACAGGTATATGGCCAGCTCCCAGCAGGACCTACAGCGTGTGGGTCCTGCTGGGAGCTGGCCACGGACCTGTAGGTCCTGCTGGCCACTGACCTGTGGGTCCTGCTGGCCACTGACCTGTGGGTCCTGCTGGCCACTAGCCTAGGGTGACCAGACGTCACCGGTTTCCAGGGACAGTCCCCCGACTGAGGACACTGTCCCTAGACCAAGTCTGTCCCCGGTTTTGTCCCTACTTTGCAGGGCCAATCGGGGGCGGGTGCACCACGAGCTGAGGCAGTGGGAGGGTGCCCAGGGCCGGCCCTACAATGGGTCCTGCTGTGCCCATTGGGTTGCCTCAGAGGGGAAGTGCCGCCAGTTTACACAGAGCGGGATCTCTCACTTACCTGGCAGCCGCTGTGAGAATAAACTCATAAAATCTTTAAAATGGCATCATCATGTGACAAGTGCAACCATAAATAAATATATTCACACTAAAATTCCATAAGATGAGATCAAAATGGATTTAAAAAAAACGAATGTCAAAAGAAACGCAGTGCAGATAATGTCCATAAGGTGCAGGCTGTGTGTGCACAGTGATCAGGGTGAAGGTGCTGGTGCTAGTAGTCAATCTCTGGTATGGAGTGCTACCGATAGGTGGTTGCTGGTTCCTTAACACCTTAACCCTGGTCACTGTGCACACATAGCCATCCATCCAGCTTGCACCTTATGGACATTATCTGCACTGCGTTTTTTTGACATTCCTTTTTTTTAAATTCATTTTTATTTAATCTTATGGAATTTTAGTGTGAATATATTTATTTATGGTTGCACTTGTCACATGATGATGCCATTTTAAAGATTTTATGAGTTTATTCTCACATCTATTTTGTGGTACACTTTTCACAGTATTTGGACACTTTATCAGTCCATTGTTTATACTGTCGCAGCTGATTATCTATATTTTATTGTTGCTATTTTGACCATTCATTTATTGCCTTTCAAGTGTACCTGTCACGTGAGCACATTTGCACTTTATCACCTATTTATGCACAGCGCAGCACTACTTCTACATTTATACTTACCTGGGTCTTGATACTACCTTCAGTGCTTTCTGCAGTACCCCACCTTTTAGACTTGGCCAGCACGGGAATATATTTTCCTTACTTTAAATGAATACGGTACACGTAAAGATTCCAATGCACCTCTGTATGCAAGCGATTATTAGTAGCGGACCCCAGCCACACTCCACACAAACAGGAGTTTGGGGGTTCTCTACATCATATTACTTAAACATAAAGAAGTGCATTAGGCCACTAAGGGAGTTGGTATGAAATACCTTCAACCCTTAGCATAGAAAAGTTAAAGCGAACATGTTCAGCAACTTAGGGCAAAGGCCCATAAGCAAGTAACAACTTATGTCAAGCACGTAGTAAATAGGAATATGAAGGCAACTAATAATTGAGTAAGAGAGGCAAATATAGCTTACTTTGTAAAGTATATGTCCCTTTAAAATGTTCCTAAGCAAACAGCCATAGGCACAGCAGTCAGTCCCAAGTAGTATGTTAATAGCTACAAGCCAGAGTTAATAACAGCAATTGGTTTAGGAGCAATATATGCAGCAGATCTTTCTATAGTACTAAAAGTGAAACAATTGCTACTTATCCGTTTGCAGGGCTTGAGTGTAGCAGCAAGGGATTCCGTAGTGTAGGGTGTCAGTAAGGAAGATCTCTTAGGTTGTCCCCAGCAATGGCAGTCTGATGCAGTTACGGTAGCAGCAGATAAGCTGGAGTTGCAGCCCGAATTAGTTTTCAGCATGGGGAGCGATGGCACCAGTGGTTGTAGCGTGGCCGAGCTACGGCTGACAATAATAGAATGACGTGTGTAATACACGCCGTTCTGTTTATACCTGAGAGGCATGTGTGCCCTATACAGCGCCGATTGCACTGAGCACTTTCGCGTTCCAAGCTGGAACGCACGCGGCGCGAGTGATGACATCATCAGGCGGTCGGCCACGCTGCATTCCAGCGTGGAACGCCAAACGGCGCCAGGCGCCGATTACAACTGGCTCCTATGATAGACAACACACTGATGACGTCCATCATAGGAGCTGGTCCAGGAGGTGGGACTTCGTATCACATTGGCCAAGCTGGGTGTCACGTACCTGGTAGGAGTCTGATATGATGAGGTCGGCCTCCCTTGTATCTCCAGCCCAGAACCCCTCTGAGGATGAGACAGATGGCGGTTAAGGTTAGGAGGAACACGAATGCCTGTAAGTGTTGCTTGTAGTGCTGTCAGGTGGAGGTGAAGACAGAAGACACTAGTAGAGCAGCAGGTACCAGGCAAGGTGGTGTGGAAAGATCCGCTGGAGTTTAAGGGGAACTCCAACCCACTAGCAGAGTCTGGATGAACAAGTAGCAGGAACTTCCGGGATGCAGAGGTCAGAGGATAGCCGGGTTCGATAACAGACATGCAGCGAGGTACACAGGGATCAGCAGGAGCGAAGTCAAATGGATAGCCGGGATCAGAAGCTAGGTATTCAGGAGAAATCAGAGTCCAGAGGGGAAGTTAAGGAAAGCCAAGTCAGTAACAGGAATCTGGCAAAGAATACAGGCGTCAGGAAGTCAGGGCACTGCTGAAGACCAGTCAGCACCGCCTGGTCATCAGAGCTCCCTTTAAATAGGCAACAGGAAGGATCAGGAACGCCTCCTGCGTGTGCACGCCGTCTGTTGCATACGTGCATGCGCAGTAGCGCGCTGCGGCGGCTGTTGTATCCTTTGTGCGCGCACATGCACACCATTGGTCGGGAAAGTCTGTTGGGGTCTAAGTGTGTGTGCATGCACACGTGTGCGTGCCAAAGGCGCCTCCGTCCTTTTCTTACATTGCCCCCCCCTTACAGGCAGTCTCTGGATGCCCCTCAGGGCTCTCTTTTCTGGGTGGTGTTGAAAAAAGGCTTGCACCAATCTTCGTGCATGTATGTTAGATGCTGGTTCCCAAGAATTTTCCTCAGGGCCATAGCCCTTCCATTTGACAAGGAACTGTGTAAGATTGTTTCTACATTTACAGTCCAATACAGTAAGCGCAACACATGCGAACTAAATCGCCTCTGGGCGCTGTTTCCATTCCAAGGGTAAGGAAGCCCCTCAACCTCAGAAGAGATGGGTTTTATTCTTTCTCCTGAAGGCCAAGTGGTCCGACTCCAGTCGGATGGTAGTTGGTAACGCATTCCACAGCCGAGGTCCGTGGACTGCAAATCTTCGATCTCCTTTGGACTTGTATCTGGCTTTGGGTATTTGGAGTAGGTTTTGATTTGTGGATCGCAGAATGCGATTTGGGTTATGGGCTTTTATTTTTTCCGCATAGATATAGGGGGGAGTTTCCTTGAATGCACTTATGCATTAGGCAAAGTGCCTTGAAAGTGATTCTGTCTTTTACTGGCAACCAATGAAGGGCTCTCAGCGAAGGTGAGATTGATTCCCATGGTGTTTTGCCAGTCACTAATCGAGCGGCCGTATTTTGAACGACTTGCAGACGAGTGATTTGGTATTTGGGGAGTCCTAGATAGATGGAATTTGCATAGTCAAGTCTGGAATTGATGATTGTTCCCACCACGACTGCAATGTACTCTTTCTGAATAAAGGGGATGAGTCTGCGTAGTAGGCGCAGCAGATGATGGGATCTGCTGACTACAGAGCCTATTTGTGCATCCATTGTCATGCAGGAGTCGAAAATGACTCCAAGACTTTTGACTTTGGTGCTAGGGGTGATAGTTTTCCCCAGAATGGGCGGGGGTGTCCAAGTAGACGCAGGGTGACTTTTTCGGTTTGCGTGAAACAGGAGAAGTTCTGTTTTTGAACCGTTGAGTGACATCCAGTTATCTATTAGAGAGAGGGATTTCTCTAGTCCAAGAGAATGATTCTTTTTGTTGCAGATGCGGAAATAGAGTTGAGTGTCGTCTGCATAGGAGTGGTACAGTAGCTTCTGGTTACTGATGATTTCAAAGAGAGGGCGGAGATAGATATTGAACAATACGGGTGACAAGGGAGATCCCTGAGGCACTCCGCATGATACCGTATATTTTTCAGTGAAGGATCCCAGTTTCACTATTTGTGATCGGTTTTCCAAGAAGGAGGAGAACCCGGGTAAATCACCTTCCGCGACTCCGGCCACTTCAGCTAGCCTAGCTAGTAGTAGTCCGTGGTCTACAGTGTCAAAAGCCGCGCTTAGGTCCAGCAGGATCAGGAGACAAGATTCTACTTAGTCTGCGGCCTCTAAAGCGTCATCCCATATTTTGAGCAGCGCCGTTTCTGTTCCGTGGCCCGGACAGAAGCCTGATTGAAACGTGTTGAGTAATTTATGGGTGTCTAAATGCAGTTGCAGCTGTTGTACAACTTCTTTCTCCATTACCTTGGAGAAAACATTCAGACCTGTTATGGGCCTCCGGTTGTTTGGGTCTTTGGGGTCAAGGGTGTTTTTTTTTAGGATTGGTTTTATTGTACCTTGTTTCAGCAAAGGGGGCACCGTGCCCTCCTTAAATGATAGGTTTATGAGCTGCGTGATAGCTGGCGCCAGTATATCGGCACATTCTTTCAGCAGTTTAGTGGGGATGATGTCATTGGGCGCTATGCTGTTACGCAGAGTCCCGATGATGTTTTTAGTGGCATTGATGGAGATGGGTTTTAGAGTGAATTTTGGTAGTTGCGGTGGATTTAAGAGGGTATTTGGTTTGGGATTTGGGGAAGGGTTAGTGACGATTCCATTTTGCTGAATGCTTTCACGGATTTTTTCAATTTTATTAATGAAATAATCCGATAATTTGTTGCAAAATTCTTGTGAATCAGAATTGGGGGCCTCTAAACAAGCTGGATTCATACTGTAGTCTGCGAAACCAGCTTGAAGAGTTCGCGGGGGCAGTTTAGGGCATTTGCGATGATGTTGGAGAAGTTATTTTTTTTTGGCCATAAAGATTTCTTTGTGGTATTTCTTTATTATTGTCTTGTAAATGGTGTGGTTTTTATCTGAAGAGCTCCTTTTCCACGCCGCTTCTGCTCTTCTACGCTCTTGCTTTAGCAACGTCAGCTGGTCATTGAACCAGCTGGAGTTGTTGTTCCGGATGCAAGTTTTGCGTTTTGGTGCCACCAAGTCAGCTGACTTTAGTAGCGCATGGTTGATGGCGTCAAGTATTTCTGTAGCTGTTTGTTTTTGTTGGATTGTTTTTATTTTGTTCCCTAGTGTTGTTTTGAAGAGTTCCGAGTGGAGCTTCTTTTGAGATCTAGTCCAGTGAGTTGTCACCGGTTTTGACGTTTTTTTTTTGGGCTGGCGTTATTGGTGATTTTTAATTTAATGGCATGGTGATCGGTCCATGGTAGCGACTCATTATTCAGGACGTCAATTTTCAAATCTTGTTTGAAAATGAGATTGAGCCTATGACCTGAGGTATAAGTGGGACCTAGTATTAGTTGCTGCAGACCTAATCCTTCCAGATGGTCGATGCAGGCGTCGGCGACGGGGTCCAACGAGGAGTTGGCCCAGAGGTTGAAATCTCCAAGCACCAAAAGATGTTTGATGCTTAGGGTGTATGAGGAGATGAATTCTGTCAGCTACGTGAGAAGGTGCGTTTTTGGGCCTGGTGGTCTATACCAGAGTAGAATATGGACCATGTCTTGGGGATTTGTTTGCAGCTGTAGAGTGAGGGTTTCCATGAATGGAAGCGAGTTTTGAAGGACTGGTTTGGTGATCGAGAGGTGAGTCTTGTGGATCACCGCCAGGCCTCCCCCTCTTTGCCCCACTCTGTTCTGCATTTGAATGCGATAATTTGCTGGCACCAGTTCTCCCAGAATGGTGTTGCAGTCTGCTGTGAGCCAGCTTTCTGTGTTGAAGAGGCAGTCTAGATCGTGTTGAAGGATGAAATCATAAATTTCTTGACGGTGTTTTACTGCCGATCTTGTGTTGACCAAAGCGCATAATATGCGCTTGGGCTGGTGTACCTGCGTGCAGTTTTTTACTGTCAATCGTCAATTGATTCTTAACAGTTGCTCACTCTTTAGAGATTTTTTGGTGACCGCTGGGAGTGTGGAGGCGAATGGTTTTAGTTCCCAGATGGTTTCTGCAGAGTATTTTAGATAACCTGTGGTTGCAGAAAAGACGCAGGGAATAGATGTTGATTGGGGGGCTTTGAAGGTGCTGTGAGGAGGAATGACCAAGTGAACCACCACTTGTTCAGTCTTCTCTCCCCGAATTGGTCCAGAGGAAGGCGAAAAAACCCCAGGCGTGCTGTGCCAATCTGCAGCGAATGTGGAAAAATTCCTTCCTGATCCCTAAACGACGATCAGTGAAAACCTGGATCAATTGCTTTGTGGATGGGGGCATGGGGATTATGTACCCCTGGATTTGCTGGTGGGACCTGTTTTAGGCAGAATCAGGCTATGGAGGGGGAGGTGAGGGTGGTGTTTTATTAGAATGGGTGTACCAAGATGGCCGCCGACCAGGACTAGGCCCGACCCGGGGGCTGACGTACAGGGACAACGAGAGGGGAGGGGGAGGATATGCAGGGGCGACGCGGGGAGAATCCTCGAGGGTCGGGGGGTTTTAGGTGTTGTAATAGTCAGGGTCCCGGTCACCATAAAAACGCAGCAAAAATGGACACAGAGTCTGCATGTCAGCGGACTGCAGGACTACACAGCATAGTTTTTAAACAGAGAAAACTGTTTTGGCAGCTTTCTCCGGGTTTTTCTAAGCTTGGATGGGGCTGTGTGGTTTGGAGATCCTGCAGAGATTTTGGGCGGGATGGGATCTCCAGCCCTGTGTCCAGGTCTTATGATTAGCCAGCATGTTGTGTGTCCAGGTGCATATAATGAGGGACTGGTGAGAACAGAGTGGAGAGGAAGGTGGAGTGTGTGCAGCTGGCTGCTGGTTCAACACAGTGTGTGTGGAAAGCTGTCTGCCCTGGAAGACTACATGCCTGGTGTGGGGGGACTTTGTGCCTGGCGGACTGGGAAGGCTGGTAGACCTGAGGTGGCTAGCGAGTCCAAGGGGGCTGGAGGAAGTCCGGAAGTCTGGGAGACAGTAAGCTGGAGAATCCTGTTGAGGCCAGGAGTGGGCCAGGTATAGCAGGTACTGCAAGGCTGAGTGAGCCTGGGAGCCAGGAGGCTTGGTATTTTTCTTTCTATGAACATTACTGGAGAAGAACCCCTGCGTGGGAATCCTGTGTGTGAACTGTTTATTTTTGCCTTTTAAATAAAAGTGGGCTGCCATGCCCTCAAACCTAACATCTGACTGCTGTGGACTCGCTGAAAAAATGCATTTACCATTGAGTTAACAACCCCCAATGTTTACAGTGTGTTGTGAGTGGCGGGGAGGCTATAGGCTGGGTGAGTCACGGGCATCCCGCTAGGCCGCGGCTGAAGCCGCGGACTTTCCCCTGGATGCGGCAGCCGCGACCAAGTAGCAGGGTTTTCCGGGTCCCAGATGGTAGAGGAAGGCAGGGGGGTAGACTATGCCCGAGCCGGGTTATGATGCTTGGAAGCTGGTAAAAAAAATACGGTACGTCCCTAGGCCGCGGCTGAAGCCACGGACTTTCCTAAAACGCGGCCGCCGCAAAATTGCAGTGGAAATAGTTTGGGCCGGGGTGGCGTTGTGGCGATTGCGGCTGGGGGAGTGGGGGGGTAAGGATCAGGCTCTTACTCCACAGCCGCGGCTTGTCCTGAAAAGGACGGCTGCAAACTGCCTTCAGGGGAGATGGAATAGCCCTGGAGAGACTGCGGGAGGAAGAGGGTAGCCAAAGGGGAGAGGAGAGCGCGGTCCCGGGTGCTGTAGCAGAGGCAGTGGAGCTGGGAGAACCCTGCCTAACTGGAGCCAGGAGCTACACGTCCTACTGCTAGGTACGCTAGCCGATTACTGACTGGCCACAGTGACGCCTACTGGACGTGGGAAGCAAGTGATATGTGGCAGTGGTGGTACAGACTCTACTTCAAATTCCTCGTTCCCTTCGATTAGCACAGAAGGAGGGAACTTCAGAGACCCGGTTAGGGAAGGGGTTTGGCATGATTGGTTTCAATAAGGAAACGGGGAATACTGGGTGCATCTTTAGGTTCTTGGGTAACACCAATTCGAAGGCCACTGCATTGATCTTCCGTTTCACAGGGAAAGGGCCCAAAAATTTGGGACCAAGTTTCTTTGAGGGGCAACTTAATCTTAGATTGGTCGTGGACAGCCAGACCTTATCCCCAGGCTCCAGATTCAGTTTGCCTCTTCTCTTCTTGTCGAAGAACTTTTTGTTACTTGCCTGGGACATAGGCCCCCGTACACACGACCGGATCTATCCACTGGGATTGATCCGCGGATCAGTCCCAGCAGATAGATCCGGTCGTGTGTACGGCCTAGCGGACATTTCCCAGCGGATAAAAATCCAGCCGACGGATTCCCAGCGGATAAAAATTTCTTAGCATGCTAAGAAATCTATCCGCTGGAATCCAGTCCAGCGGACTGATCCGGTCATCTGTACAGACTCACCGGATCAGTCTGTCCGCTCCCATCCCTCGCATGTGTCGTAATGATTCGACGCATGCGTGGAAATATTTATCTTCCAGGGTCGCGCACGTCGCCGCGGCGACGGCAGGGCCACGTCACCGCGGATGTATTCCGCGGGGATTTCGATCTGATGGTGTGTACAGCCATCAGATCCAAATCCGCCAGAGGATTTATCCGCTGGAAACGGTCCGGCAGACCGTTTCCAGCAGATATCCTCTCGTCTGTACGAGGCCTTAGAGATTGCATCCTGTAGCACCTGATTGTTGGTACTAACACGCTGTGCTGTTTAAAGTATGGCCGTCGTTCCCGCGTCGAAATGTAAAAAAAATTGTGTCTTGCGTAAAACGTCTGGGAATACTAAAGTAGGACTTACCTGGAAGCGCACGTCGTCGCCGTTCTAAAAAATTACGTCACTTCGCGCAAACCACGGCGGGAATTTCGAAACGGAGCATGCGCAGTAGGTCCGGCGCGGGAGCGCACCTAATTTAAATGGCACACGCCCATTTGAATTACGCGGGCTTACGCCGGAGGCCGCCAGCGTAGGTTTTCATTGCAAGTGCTTTGTGAATCAGGCACTTGCGATGAAAACTTGCGGCGGTGTAACGTATCTACGATACGTTACGCCGCCGCACTTCTATGTGAATCTGGCCCTGTGATTTTAGTAATAAAATGAACTTTAATAACAGTATTCTATTCCATCCCAGAGCAGGAGGTCGCGGGCCACATCAGAGGGCTTTGAAAGCCACACGTGGCTCCCGGGCCACTGGTTGGGCACCCCTGTGGTAAGGCATGGAGGGCGAGTCCGAAGGGGGACCCGCTGCTAACAGGAGGTGCAAGCCTGCACCCCAACTTGGAGCAGATAATAGTACAGCAGCTGGAGGGAATGGAGGAACCCCCGGTGTGGCAGGGAGGCCTGAAAAGGTCTGTTCAGCTAGTCAGGTTGTCCCCGGGGGAGGTGAGGAATGTGGTGCTTGACTGGCGCGGCCTCCCCTGGAGCCATTGCGTCTTCTGCAATGAGCCGGACACCAAGGCTGAGGATGAGGTGGGAGAGGTTCAGAGGAGGCAGTCCAAGGGAGTCCAGAAGCTGGGGTAGATCTTCTTTATTCCTGCTGGCCATCTTTGGTAGCTGTAAGGCTGAACGGAAAACCCCACCTGTAAGCCCGCTGTGCGTCCTGCAGAACTTCCAGTAATGGTTTGAGGGCACAATGTTGCATAAGAATGCATTTGGAGAGGTCTGGGAAGAAGGTTACCTTGGCACCACCAAAATCCACATGACGGACTCCCCTGAGAGAATGGATGGACAGCCGCACTCCAAAAAGTCTTGTTGAAAAAAGACGTGCTCTTTCTTGTAAAAAGGAAAAAATGCACAGCACACAACAGCATACAGTGGGATAGACAGCTGACGCGTTTCGCATTAACAACTAATGCTTAGTCATAGCTATGACTAAGCATTAGTTGTTAATGCGAAACGCGTCAGCTGTCTATCCCACTGTATGCTGTTGTGTGCTGTGCATTTTTTCCTTTTTACAATAAAGAGCACGTCTTTTTTCAACAAGACTTTTTGGAGTGCGGCTGTCCATCCATTCTCCCACCTGCTTAATTCTATGCATTGCCAGCACCCGTGTGATTCCTGAGTGGACATTGATTACCTGCCTGTGCTCACCTGGAGCGGCGGTCTCCCTACCTATCAAGGATTCCCCTGACCTGAAACATGATGCGTTCCTTCAATAAATATTTATGAAATTTACAGATAATGTCTCTGGATTTGTCAGAATCCTCAGATGGTGGCTGGAGAGCCTTGTGGGTCTGGTAAATTTCTATGTGATCCGGTGCTTGGCGGCCCAATATTTGCTTAAAGACACCCTGCAAGGTGGATATTATGTCCCGCAGGCCCGTGGCTTCTGTCGGATCTCTGATGCGAATGCTAACCCTGCGATTCCTATTTTCAAAGTCATCCATTTTATCCAGCAGGGAGTTAAGCTTGCGATCTTGCATTTTACACCTCTCAATGAGCTGTGTTAGTCTGCAGGGCCTCAATGTCCTGGCGCAGCACCTTCTCTACCCTGTGAGCAAACAGCTTCAGATCAGCCTTAGTGGGGAGGGATAAGATGTGTGAGAGAATATCTTTGTCCCCAAAATGTCACCCACATCTGACGGTCTGTCCTGGCTATCAGAGCAAGAGGGAGAGGAGGGAGGAGGAAACGACAACAGTAGCAGGTGTGGAGAGCCGATGGGGGAGGCAGCACGGGCAGCGTGCTCACCTGGCACCATCTTGTAAGTACCTGTTGTTGCCCTGCGTGTCCCAGAAAAGTAGTTGTCCAGCGATCCAGACCGGCTCTGGGAGGTCCACTGTGACGCCGGGGACGGCTTGCGTTTCAGAGGCATGTTTTTATGACAGCTTCACCCCTGCAAAGCTGCTGTACGAGCGGTATGTTGAGCGGGTTACAGCTTGGGGAAAGCACATCTATACTCGTGCATGCCACTTCTAGGTGTCCGGTACCTGACAGGAAGAGAGCCATGGGGTCCAAATCCTTTCAAACAGGGATTGTTTATCCCATAAGCCACTCACAATCTTTTCATTGAGCATAATCCAAGTTAACTTTTGTTTCATTAAAGCTAAGTCAATTACTGGGCTTACAAGCAGTAGCAATAGTGATTTTAGCTGCCAGAAACATGTAATGAATCAAAGTCTGTGTATTGGCTCAGGATATTTTCCACGGGTTTGTTTAATAGTGCGATCCGAGGTGCTTTAGTAATGTTGACTATAGTGACTGACAGGGCTGGACTGGGACAGAAATTTGGCCCTGGACTTCATCCAGACTGGCCCACTTTGACAGGTCTCTCCCATGGCGGCCGGACAACTCCCGCCCCGGCCACCCAAGCCCCCTTTCCCCCTTCACTAGCCACTAGCCGTTCTACTCTAATAAAGTAGAATGGCTAGTGGCTAATGAACGGCTGGTAGTGGTACTCTTAGTCTTATAGGCAGTACCAGTGGGGAAGCTACACATTATTTCACCTGGGGCAAAGAATCAGTTTGGTGCCCCCCCTTATGGGACAACATTAGGCAGAAGTGAGAAACTCCCAGGCCATAGCTGTTGAGCCAGCTGTTTTTCCCCTCCCCCGTACTCCTCTGTCGTCCCCCCTGCTCCTCTGGTCCTCCCCCTGCTTCTTTGTTCCCCCCAGGTGAGCGCTGCGGGGAGGGAGAGGAGGTGAGCGCTGTGGGAAGGGAGAGACAGAGGAGCGAAGGGGGGGTGGCGGTCCGCTGTCACTGAAGCCAGCCAACTGAGCCATCGGCCCACCGGGAAACTCCCTGTAGTCCCAATGGCCAGTCCATCCCTGGTGACTGAAAATATTGTAGAGTGAACTGTATCCAAAAGCAACGGACCTCAGGACAAGTCCACCATGTGTGGAGAGCTAAACCCACCACAAACCCTCAAGCAGGTGGTCGGACATGCCTGGGTACATTTTAGAGAGGCATTCAGGTACTAAGTAACATCTTGCATGCACCCTTTACCCTGCTTCAATCAGGGCAACATTAATTTAGGAGGATCTGGACAGCTGCACTCCATTTAAAACACCTTTATTATAAAATAACAAAAGTACAAACCACAGCAGGGTACAGGATAGATTAACGGTTGCGTTTCACACTCTCAAAAGTGCTTAGTCATATCTGCCACCTTCTACAGGTTGACTCCCACAAGCTAATAAAATGGGAAAGTGTGGTACATCATGGCCTTGCAGTGTTTTGAGAGAAGCCAGAGCAGAAAGTCCATAGGGAGCGGGGAGCAGGCTTGGGCCTCTATGGACACCTAGTCCGGCCTGTAGTGGCTACAGTGTAGCTGACATAATTGTGCAAGTTGTGCTGCAACATAATATTTCCAAAAATCTGGGACCCCCAGTCCTCCCAGATCCTTGGGGGTCCTTGGACGAATTGCTATGGCTAGGGTCTCCATCGCTGTTATGAACAATAGGGGAGAAAGTGGGCATCCTTGACAGGTTCCAGAGGAGATAGTGAAGGGTTCCGATATATTGCCTCGCAAAGTTATCTGTGCCATGGGATTGCTATAAAGGGAATGTAGCACTGCAATAAATCTTAGTGAATAGCTTCAAATCATTATTGATCAGAGAAATTGGCCTATAGTTAGCCACATCACTCAAATCCTTGTGGGTCTTTGGGATACGAGTTATAAATGCTTTTTTTTAAGTCAGAGTCAATGGGGCCCCCCTTTTGGATGGCATTACAATACTGCATCGGGGGAGCAAAAAAGGGTGCATTTTTTTTATAATACAGTGCAGTGAAGGCATCGGGCACCTTACCCATTGGAGCCTTCTTAATGGCCAACATGACTTTGTTAACCGTTATATCCTTTTCAATGAGTTTCCTGTGTTACTCCAGCAAAGCTGGGATAGGGAGATGAGCAAAAAGCTGATAAATGTCCTGTTGACTTGAATTATTTGTATTTGCGCACAACTGCTAAAAGAAGGCGGGAAATTCCTGCAAGACTAATTTAGGCTTTTGTGTGAAAGAGCCATCTGCTCTCCTAATCTTAGGGGTGAGGAGGGGGCATCTAGGTGGCCAATTTGGCCACCAACAATTTACCAGGCATAGCGGCTAAAAAAATGTAGCTTTGGACCAGCTGCAAAGTGGAGCTCTGAGCCCTGGGACTGAAAACCAATGCCCACCTTCCAAAGAGCATAGATTCTTCATCCGCCCCCCCCCCCCCGCCCCCGTCCATCCAAATGACCCCTTTTTGGAAAGTAGACACCCCATGTTACATCCATGGAAGATTTTATTTTTTTCCACAAGTTTCTGGAAAATGAAAAACATATATATGTATATATGCAAAATTAAGGAACACTTTGAAAACACATCAGATGGGTGAAAAAATATCATGCTGGATATCTTTACTGATATGGACTGGGTAATGTGTTAGGAACGAAAGGATGCCACATCGTTTGATGGAAATGAAAATTATCAACCTACAGAGGGCTAAATTTAAAAACACCCCGAAAATCTAAGTGAATAAATTATGCAGCTGGCTAGTCCATTTTGCTGATTTTTTTTGCAGCAACTTAAAATGGTGCAACCTGGCAGCATCGGATGGACCGAAACATAATGTCCCAGAGGTATTCTATTGGATTTAGGTCAGGAGAGCATGGGAGCCATTCGATGGTATCAATTCCTTCATTCTCCAGGAACTGGCTGCAAACTCTTGCCACATGAGGCCAGGCATTGAGCGTAGGGTCTGACAATGGGTCCAAGGATTTCATCCCGATACCTAATGGCAGTCAGGGTACCATTGTCTAGGATGTAGAGGTCTGTGCATCCCTCCATGGATATGCTTTCCCAGACCATCACTGACCCACCACCAAACTGGTCATGCTGAATGATGTTACAGGCAGCATAACATTTTCCAGGGCTTCTGTCTACCCTTTTACGTCTCTCACATGTGCTCAGGGTGAACCTGCACTCATCTGTGAAAAGCAGGTGCCAGTGGCGGACTATCACGGGTTAACACGGATAGACTTACCAAGGCCGAGATGCTGAGGGCGGCTCCCTTTGCGACCTAGCGCGGTCCTTCCCCTGGGGTTGGAACAGGAAAAAGGAGGCACCAGGAGGCACCGGTACCGGCAGAGAGCTGGAGGTTAGATGCGTGGAAAACAGGAACTGAGCAGGAAGCAGCCCGCTGGGGTCAGCTGAGGATCACACAGAGACAGTCCCGGAAGTCCGGGTACTTTAAACAGGAAGTAAGGCTGAAGACAGTTCCGAGAGGCAAGCCGTGGTCAGGGGTTGGAGAGAGCAGAGAGTCCGAAGTTCAAGCCAGAGGTCAAGGGGCAGGAGATAGCAGCAATCCGGGAATCGTCAGCCAAAGGTCAGGTAATCAGGAAAATAAGCAGAAAACTTCAGCAGAAAGTTAACTCAGATGCTGACAGGAGTAAGAGGGCGGTTTAAATAACCCGCTCAGGCCTCTGATTGGCCAAGAGCGGGACGAGCCCGTGCGTGCCTGATACAGACGGGCGCGATAGTGCAGTCCTGCTGCGCATGTGCGGGCTACGAGACTGGGCAGGAATGGTGCCCTGACAGGGACCTGCCAATTTTGATGTTCAACAGAAAATGCCTGTGGAGCTCCATGGTACCGGGCAGTAAGCACAGGGCCCACTAGAGGACGTTGGCCCTCAGGCTACTGTCAAGGAGTAACTTACCAAAGCCGAGATGCTGAGGGCGGCTCACCTTTGCGACCTGGTGCGATCCGCCCCCTGGATTTGGGACAGGGGGGAAGGACGCACCGGGAGGCACCGGTACCAAGGTGGAGATGCGGAAACAGGAACTGGATGGCGGTGGCCCACTGGGAACCACTGATGATCAGACCAGGAAACAGTTCAGAAGCAAGGCACCCCACACAGGGACAAGGCTGAAGAGAGATCCGAGAAACAAGCCGTGGTCAGCGGTTGGAGAAGGCAGGAAGTCCAAAGTTCAGGTGCCGGAGGTCAGGGGTTAGAGAAATCAGGAAGTCCAAAGTTCAAGCCAGGGTCAATGGGCTAGAGAGAGCAGCAATCCGGAAGGTAAGCTAAGGGTCAGGTACAACAGGTATCAGCAGGTATTGGACGGGTATAAACAGCAGCAAGACCCTCAGGAGCTGTTACGAACCAGCAACCCGAGAGGTGGAAGGGGCTGGTTCAAATAGGCCGCTCAGGCCTCTGATTGGCCGAGGGCGGAACGAGCCTGTGCGCGCCCGTGCGCGCGACGCCCGGTCACACCGCGCATGCGCGCGCACCACAGGCGCGCGCAATAGCGCTGGTCTGCCACGGAGCTGAGGAGTCTGGGGCTGCAGAGGATTGGTGCCCTGACAGTGCCCCCCCAAGGGGGGGACTCCGGACGCCCAAACTGTCCATCAACTCTGGATGTTCCCGATGGAAAGCTCGGATTAAACGGGGAGCGTGCAGATTCCTGGAGGGCTCCCAGGAGTTGTCTTCTGGAGGGTATCCTTTCCATTGAACTAAATACTGGAGTTGTCTCCCCCTTTTCCTGCAGCCCAGGATAGTTTCTACCTCAAACTCCCTTTCCCCCTCAACCTCCACCGGCGGAGGCGGAAGCTCTTCTCTCCCAGGGAACGGATCTGGTGTGACCGGTTTGAGTAAAGAGGAATGGAAAACCGTGTGGATCCTGTAGGATTCAGGTAGAGCCAATTCAAAGGCCACGGGGTTAATTTTCCTTTTGATCCTGAACTGGCCGATAAACCTGGGACCCAATTTCTGTGAAGGGATTGGTAATTTGAGGTTAGTGGCAGACAGCCAGACCCTTTCCCCGATTTCAAAGGCCGGACACTCCTTCTTCCCCTTGTCATAGAATTTCTTAAAATTTACTTGGGCCTGCTGCATGACCTCCTGAAGTTTCCGGAAGTTTTGTTGGATGGAGGCCAAGTGCTCCTGGACCGCTGGGACAGGTGATTCAGGGATGGAATCCGGAAGGGAGGAAGGGTGGTAGCCGAAGTTGGCCCAGAATGGGGTTTGGTTAGTAGAGGCATGTACCGAGTTGTTATACGAGTCGTTTTGAGATACCGAGCAAAAGCAGCGGAGATATTGCTCCAGCGTTTGGTTGGTCCTCTCTGTTTGACCGTTGGACTGCGGATGATAGGCAGAGGACAGGCAGACTTTAATTGCCAGTGATTTGCAGAGCTCCCTCCAGAATTTAGACGTGAACTGCACACCTCTATCGGACACAATACTTTTGGGCACCCCGTGCAGTCTCACTACTTCCTTGAAGAAGATTCTGGCTGTATCTGCCGCAGAGGGTGTGCCAATCATAGGCAAGAAATGAGCCAACTTGGACGGGCGGTCAACTATGACCAAGATTGTGGTGAAGCCTTCAGATGGGGGCAGATCCACAATGAAGTCCATGAAGACCTCTGTCCATGGGCGCTCCGGGATGGGAAGCGGTTTCAGTAAGCCCCAGGACTTGGTATTTGGGCCCTTGCAACGCTGACAGCGGGAACACGATGAAACATCGGTCTTACAGTCCTGCCTCCATTTTGGCCACCAGAAGGAGCGGCCGAGCAATTCCAAGGTCTTTCGTGATCCAAAGTGGCCTGCTAACTTACGGTCATGGAACGTACTAGTTGCCTTGTTTCTGCCGGCACAAAAATCTTATCCCCTGACCACAGCAAGTCGTCCCGTTTCTCCAGAGAAGAGGTGACTTGGTCAGAACATTGTCTGGAAGCCACTTTAAGGGAGTTTAGCAAGTCTGTTCGAGCAATCATAAAAAAATTCTGGGAGGTTAAGACAGTACTAGGTTCCACTGGGGCAGAAGTGTCAGCAAACATTCTAGAAAGGGCGTCCGTGTTCCCGTTCTTTGAGCCAGGTCTGTAAGTGATGTGGAAATTAAAACGCGTGAAGAAGAGGGCCCACCGGGCTTGTCTGGGTCTTAGGCGTTTGGCAGATCGTAGATACTCCAAATTTTTATGGTTAGTGAAGATTAAAATGGGATGGAGCGCCCCCTCCAACAGGTATCTCCACTCTTCTAAAGCAAATTTAATGGCAAGCAGTTCTCTGTCCCCAACGTCGTAATTCCTCTCTGGAAGACTTAATTTCCGGGATGCATAGGCCACAGGGTGTAGTAGAGATTTAGGTCCTTGTCTCTGTGACAGGATAGCGCCAGTGGCTGTCTCAGAGGCATCAACCACCAAAATGAAGGGCAGTGCTGGGTCTGGGTGCCGTAAAACAGGTGCGGAAGAGAACACTGATTTAAGCCTTGTGAATGCTTCCTGTGCCTTCTGGGACCAATGGAAACGACAGCCCTGACGGGTCAACTCTGTGATGGGAGCCACAATGGATGAAAAACCAACAATGAATCTCTGGTAAAAATTAGCGAAGCCAATGAATCGTTGTATGCCCTTCTTATCGGCCGGAGCTGGCCAGTCCTGGACTGCCTTCACTTTTTGCGGGTCCATGGTTATCCCGTTGGTAGAGATGATAAATCCCAAAAATTTAACTGTTGTCTTCTCAAACTCACATTTTTCGGCTTTAAGGTACAACTTATGTTCCCTGAGAGTGGCCAGAACTTTCTTAACGTGGCACCGGTGTAGCTCAAGAGAGGCCGAAAAAATGAGAACGTTGTCTAAATAGACAACCAGGAAGTCATCCAAGTACTGGCGGAAAATGTCATTAACCAGGTGCTGGAACGTGGCAGGGGCATTGCAGAGGCCAAAAGGCATCACCAGATATTCAAAATGCCCAAACCTGGATCTGAAAGCGGTCTTCCATTCATCCCCTGTCCTGATTCGAATGAGGTTATAGGCCCCTCGGAGATCCAGTTTGGAGAAGACTTGGGCTGCTCGGAAACGTTGGAAAAGTTCCGGAATGAGAGGTATCTGTTTTTTATAGTAATTTTATTTAGTTCCCGGTAGTCGATGCAAGGCCTGAGGGAGACATCTTTTTTTTTGACAAAAAAGATCCCAGCCCTGGCTGGAGAAGAGGAGGGGCGAATAAACTTCTTGTCTAGATTCTCGTCGATATAAGCCTTGAGGGCTACTAATTCCGTCTCCGACAAGGGGAAGATACGACCGAATGGAATCTTGGAGCCGGGCAAAAGGTCGATAGGACAGTCGTATGGCCTGTGCGGGGGAAGGCGGTCATCCTGCTGCTTGTCAAAAACGTCTTTAAACTCTGAATATACAGAAGGGACGTGAAGAAGGTTATCTGATGCGGCAGTCAAGGTAGAGCAAGCGGCTTTGGCGGGCAGGAGGCAGTGCTGGGAGCAATATGAGGAAGAAAACTTGACTTATTTTTTGCACCAGTCTATACAGGGTTGATGAACCTGCAGCCATGGGAGTCCCAAGATGATGGGGAACATTGGGGACGGTATGAGATCCAGGCGGAGAAATTCTTGATGTCCGGCATCAGAGACAGTGAATATAGGAAGCGTTTCCTGGGTAGCTAATCCCGAATGTGTAAGGGAGCCGTCCGCCAGATGAATCTGCAGATGGAAGTCCTTGGGACAGCAGGGAACATGCAGCTTCTGGGCTAGGGCAGAGTCCAGGAAGCAGCTGCACGCTCCAGAGTCAATTATGGCTGGCAGCCGGGTTGCCCCCTTCGGGAGCTGTAATGATAGAAAAAGGACAATATAAGTCTGTGGTAGGTTAGCAATGTGGTAATTGAAAGCAGGTGGTAGTTTAAACTTACAAGGTCTCACCGGGCAGGAACGGAGGAAGTGGCCTGCCCCACCACAGTACAGGCACAGATTGGACTGATGTCTTCGCTGTCTCTCCTCAGGGGTGAGAGGAGACCGAACTAGGCCGAGCTGCATGGGTTCAGGGTCAGGAAGAGAGGAGACTGGCGGGGCCGGGAGAGGCGGAGGAGCAGGAGAGAATCTTGGTGGTGTCCAGCTGGGACGGGCTGCTTGGAATCGCTCTGCCCGTCGTTCCCGCAGGCGTCTGTCGAGCTGGGTGGCTGATTGAATCAAACCCTCTAATGAAGAGGGTGGATCGACTCTGACCAACTTGTCCTTGAGGGACTCAGAAAGTCCTTGGTGAAATTGATACTTTAAGGCCACCTCATTCCACCCGTGTCAGCTGACCACTTACGAAATTCAGCAATATAATCCTCCACGGGCCTCCTACCCTGGTTCAAGTTGTGGAGGGTGGCTTCCGCTGTGGCTGAGCGCGGAGGATCGTCATAAAATTTGGACATGTGTTCAAAAAAAGAGTCCATGGTGTCCAATATCGGGCTTCTCTGCTCCAACAGGCTATGAGCCCATGCTTGAGGTTCATCAGAAAGGAGCGAAATCACAAAGCCCACCTTCACGGCTTCTGAGTAGAAAGTTCTGGGTTGCAATATTAGGTATAGTGAACAAGCGTTTTTGAAGGCTCGAAACTTTTAGCGATCGCCCGCGAACTGCTCAGGTGTAGGTACACGAGGCTCCGGATGGGTCATGACCATGGCTGGCCCTGAAGAAGACTGGGAGGTGGATGCCCCCTGTGACTGGAGTTGCGGGGGGGCCGAAGGACCAGGTGCGACAGTCAGTTGCTGGAGACGGCCGTCCATCTGCAGGTATCCCTCTTGCAACTTTTGAACTGCTTCGGTCAACGCTGAGACTTGCTGACAAAGAGTCTCAAAATGTGAGCGCGCCCTGTCGGCCTCAGACATCTGGCTGGTTCGTATTGTCAAGGAGTAACTTACCAAAGCCGAGATGCTGAGGGCGGCTCACCTTTGCAACCTGGTGCGATCCGCCCCCTGGATTTGGGACAGGGGGAAGGACGCACCGGGAGGCACCGGTACCGGTAGCAAGGTGGAGATCCGATGCGGAAACAGGAACTGGATGGCGGTGGCCCGCTGGGAACCACTGATGATCAGACCAGGAAACAGTCCAGAAGCAAAGCACCCCACACAGGGACAAGGCTGAAGAGAGATCCGAGAAACAAGCCGTGGTCAGGGGTTGGAGAAGGCAGGAAGTCCAAAGTTCAGGTGCCGGAGGTCAGGGGTTAGAGAAATCAGGAAGTCCAAAGTTCAAGCCGGGGTCAATGGGTTAGAGAGAGCAGCAATCCGGAAGGTAAGGGTCAGGTATTAGCAGGTATTTGACGGGTATAAACAGCAGCAAGACACTCAGGAGCTGTTACGAACCAGCAACCCGAGAGGTGGAAGGGGCTGGTTCAAATAGGCCGCTCAGGCCTCTGATTGGCCGAGGGCGGAACGAGCCTGTGTGCGCCCGGTCACACCGCGCATGCGCGCACGCACCACAGGCGCGCGCAATATCGCTGGTCTGCCACGGAGCTGAGGAGTCTGGGGCTGCAGAGGATTGGTGCCCTGACAGCTACCCTCATGAAGTCTGTTTATGATTGTTTGGTCAGAGACCGCTGGAGGTAATGTTGGAGTGCTCATGCCATGCTCATCCTGTTCCTCCCAGCACAAAGGAACAGATACCGGTCCTCCCGATGGGTTAAGAACCTTCTACGGCCCTGTCCAGCTATCCTAAGGGAAACTGCCTGTCTCCTGGAATCTCCTACATGCTCTTGAGACTGTGCCAGGAGACACAGCAAACCTTCTAGCAATGGTACGTATTGAAAAAATATATAGGAAATTAAGTTAGGTGAAAGTTACACCTAAGTATTTAACGCTCTCCAAAAAAAATTGAACCTGCCCCACCCCAACATACACACACACACACACACACACACACACACACACACACACACACACACACACACACATGAATCTGGGGCCCCAATGTATGAAACCATCAACTGTGCTATATGTTACATATACCTGTATTTGGGCACTCCAGATTGCATGCAATAGTTCTACTGTCATCATGCACAGTTAAGTCTAAACTGATGACCTCTATGGGCTTTTAAAGCATCACCCATAGGAAAACGGAAGTTAGTTGGTTCGCGTGCACATGCGATTTTAAGGCTTGACATAGTGGGTATCTATTTTTAGCACAACCTCATATTTTATGTTTTACTAAAACAAAAGATGATAGTCTACGTTTCCTATGCCCTAAAATTAAAGTGGTTCTAATGTCTCAGGCATTTGTTAAAGTATAAGGAAGGCTGAAGGGGGTACAGCTCCCCCCTCAGCCTTCCTTATACTTACCTGAGCCAAATCTCAATCCAGCAAAAGCAGCAGCCTGCCCGCCTCTCTCTCTCTAATCATTGGCTCACACAGCAGTGGTTTCTTGAACTTGACAATGAGTTCACTGTACTCCAATAGCCTACACAGTCACCAGATATCAATACACATACTTGGGATGTGGTGGAACTGGAGATTCGCATCATGGATATGCAGCCAACAAATCTGCAGCAACTGCGCGATACTATCATGTCAATATGGACCAAAATCTCTGAGGAATGTTTCAAACACCTTGTTGAATCTATGCCACAAAGAATTAAGGCAGTTCTGAAGGCAAAAGGGGATCCAACCCAACTACCAAGATATACCTAATAAAGTGGCTGATGAGTTTATGCTGCTGCACACTGCCGTCAGTGTCACTGTGAGAGTCAACTTCACATGTGTCTGCCTGCTCATTCGTGCCCTCCTGAGTCCTGTCCCTGAGTTACTTACTCACTATTTTGAAAAAAAATAAGAAATATATTTTTTGCCACAATATCTACCTTAAATCATATTGCTAATTGCATATTGTACTTTTTTGTAGCCTAAATACTGAAGTTTGCACTTAAAATTGTAATTTTGTAACTTTTGGAGTTGCCAGTAAAAACTTGGCTGTGCCAGTAGTAAATGTTGTGTGTTGTGTCAGTAAATTTCAATGTGGTAAGTTGTCAACACTGCCCCATTTACATTAACCATTTAGCCCCCATGCATGAGGCTGTGCAATAGACATTCATTGCTGAGGGCTTAGTAGCACCATCCAGCCCTGTCCATCTGCAGCAGCTGTATTATTCTCATAGACTTTTACAGGCTGCCAGTGCTAGGATGGATGAAGATGCATATGTTTCTTCTGCCTGAACCAAAAACCTCATGTATTTGGCCTAAATACCAAGTGTGCATGAGGCCTTATTCTACAGGGATTCTACTTTCAGGAAATTAAATGTTGTTTGGGGGGTTTTATCTAAACTTATTTTTTTAAATGTGTGCAAAAGTAATATCTTTTTACAATGATCGTCCGCTGATCTGGATAGAGACTAGCCTACTAACATTTGTGTTTTCCCCATTTGCATAGAGTGAGTGTACATGCAGTTTCAAAGGCAGATATCTTGAGGATTTTTTTTATAAAATACACCTTTTGGCATATTTTTTCAACATGCTGCTCATGTCTTTTTTCTTCTTTTCACAGGTTTCTTCATTTGGAGTCTCCACATTCTCTCTTTGTGCTCTGGGTATTGATCGTTTCCAGTCAATAACATCTTCCCAATTTTCCTCAAATCCAGAAGAGCAGTGTCAGTCTATATTAGGAAAGATATCTGTTATCTGGATTGGCTCATTGACACTTGCTCTTCCAGAAATGTTTCTGTGGCAACTTCATCAGGAGCGTTCTCCAACATCTGGCCTGATTGTTGACTCTTGTATCATGGACCCATCCTCTGAACTCTCTCCAGTTTTGTACTCTCTGGTTCTTACTTATAAGCATGCACGTATGTGGTGGTTTCTGGGCTGCTACTTCTGCCTGCCACTTCTTTTTACAATGACTTCATTACTAGTAACTCTGAGAATTGTCGGAAGCACAAAGAACATAAAAAATGTTCAGAGCCAATGCCAGCTAAGTTGGATAGTTGCAGGTTTAGCTATTGTGTATAGCATATGTATTTTGCCAGAAAATGTTACAAACATTTTGTTTAGCTACACTAGCTTTGATGTCCCTCACAATCTACTGATGCTTATCAATCAATTTTTCCTATTTTTAAAGTGTGCAGTTACACCTGTTTTACTCTTGTGCATTTCTAAACCATTAGGGCAGGCATTCCTGGATTGTTGTTGCTGTTGTTGTGATAGTGAGCCCAAAGCAGGATCTGTACATAATGCTGAGGAGATTACTGGCAAACTGGAAATATTAACTATCCCTCAGTGTACAAATGATTCAGAATTACAGCCTGGAACGCCATGTTAATAGATGACAGAAGGTATAAAAATTAGTATCAGAGTTGACTCATTCTTATACTCACTGATATATATATATATATATATATACACATACACATACACACACACACACACACACACACATACACATACACATACACACATACACATACACATATACACATTTATATACACACACATAAATATACATATACACACATACATATGTTACAAAAAGAAAAGTATAAAGATTTACTGTTGTATGGTGGAAAAATACACTCCGCTCATGCCAAACTTGTTCATATTAAACCTTGACATCTTGGGAAATTATGAACATGCCTTCCAAATAAAAATAATTTAAATAGTCTGATGGATTTTAATAAAATGACTGCTACAGCAGGCAGCACTGATCAATACCATCGCTAAAGGATTCCCCCATCCACCTTGATGTGTGTATGGGGTAATTGGCTCATTTTCTTTTAAATCAACCCTCTGGTTGAATGAAAATAAATCAGATCAGATCAGATCATATATGGCCAGCTTTTGGCACAAAGTTCTTACGGGTTGAAGGTGATTTTTATATTAAAAACAATATTTGTGCACAGGGTTATTGACCACTTAAGCCCCGGACCTTTAGGCAGCTAAATGCCCAGGCCAGGTTTTGCGATTTGGCCCTGCATCGCTTTAACAGACAATTGCGTGGTCGTGCGACGTGGCTCCCAAACAAAATTGGCCTCCTTTTTTCCCCACAAATAGAGCTTTCTTTTGGTGGTATTTGATCACCTCTGCGGTTTTTATTTTTTGCACTATAAACAAAAATACAGCGACAATTTTGAAAAAAATGCAATATTTTTTACTTTTTGCTATAATAAATATCCCCCAAAAACATATATAACATTTTTTTCCCCTCAGTTTAGGCCGATACGTATTCTTCTACCTATTTTTGGTAAAAAAAATCGCAATAAGCGTTTATCGATTAGTTTGTGCAAAATTTATAGCGTTTACAAAATAGGGGATAGTTTTATTATTTTTTTTTTTACTACTAATGGCGGCGACCAGCGATTTTTTTCGTGACTGCGAAATTATGGCGGACACGTCGGACAATTTTTTTTTAATCAGAAATAAGTTTATTAAAGATCAAATGATTTACATATATGTCATGACTTCCAGTTCCACAAAAACATAGTGCCCAAACATCACAACCAATCATCCCCCTCCCACCTCCCCAGACACGGCCCCTACAGCTCCGGGCTATACATATCGCTCATACACCCACAGTAATTGCTTCACCCAACCCCTCTAATGGCAATATCTAGTACTATACCAGTGAGTCAACAGTCTCAGAGCAGTAGCCTATCCAGCATGAGGTCCACTGGGGACAGTCCTGGGGTGCTCAGCCAGGGTGACCACTGCCTTTCAAATTTACCAAGGCTCCCTCTGTGTTGAAAGATAAACTTCTCTAGTCTCAATGTGTCTCCCACCTTATTGATCCATTCCCTAAGCAAGGGGGGTTCAGCCGCCTTCCATCGCCTTAGGATGAGTACCCGTGCCTGAAATAGGGCTCTTGCAATGGGCGGTTTAACATTGTCCTCCAGGGGGAGATTGTCTAGGATGCCCAGGATGCACGGTTTGGGATAGTCACTGAGAAGGCCCTATTTATGGTATTTAATACCCCTGTCCAATACAAATGTAGCTTTGGGCAGCGCCACAACATGTGAATTAAGTCTCCGTGGTCTCTCGCACACCTTGGGCAGTCTGAGTCTACTCTCACCCCCATTCTAGCCAGCCTGGCTGGCGTGTAATGCACTCTCAGTATGATGTATAATTGCGACAGACGCTGCGTCACGTTAAGGGAGGACATTTGTACCGCCTGAAGCGCCTCCTCCCACTGTTCCCCCTCCAGAGCACCGACGTGTCTCTCCCATTGGGTCACGGTCTTTAAAGGAAATCCCGTCAGGAACACCCCTAGTAGCATCGAGTAACAGTTGGAGATAAAGCCCTTATAGCTGTCCACCTCCTCCATATAGTGAAATATGGGGGTCGGTGAAAGGGTCCCCGGAGTCCCACCAAACTGAGCCCTGACGGCGTGTCGGAGTTGCATATAATAAAAATGCATCGTCCGGGGAAGCCAAAATCGCTCCCTCAGATCAGCAAAGGTGCTCAATTGACCCGCCACAAAAATGTGGCGTAGGTGCGTGACCCCATACCTCCTCCCCCTAGCCCCACAAGTCAGAGTCTGTAGTTCCGGATAGTATCTATTATTCCAAATTGGGCTGTATTTGGTGAAACCTTCTACTGCTTGTAGCTGTCTGGCCTTATTCCATATCTTTTGGATCAGGGCAAACGTGGGAAATCTCTTGTTAGACTTTGCGTATGCCAAGGCCTCCAGGCCCGCCGCTACATCTGATACACCCGTTTCGTGGAACATGAGAGTCCTAACGGGATCTACAGCAGGATGGTCCTCCACCACCCCGTCCAGCGGGGCGAGGGCTCGGGCCACATGCTGCAGCTGGGAGGCAATATAATAGAGCCACGGGTTGGGCAATGCCAACCCCCCTCGCCCTTGGGTTTCTGCAATTGTTCTAGCTTAACCCTGGCGGGCCTATCCTGCCACAGAAAGGACCTGAAAACAGAATTAATAATGCAAAATATTTTAAGGGGGGTCATCACCGGGGCATTATGCAGTATATAAAGAAGCTGGGGCATGAAGATCATTTTGATCGAGTTCGCCCTACCTACCAGGGACATTTTCAGTTTTGACCACACTTTAATTCGGGCTCGGTTACGGCCCAACAGGGGTGATAGGTTAAGGGGGATATATTCTAGTATTTCCGGGGTGACCTGAATTCCTAAATACTTGAAGCAGGAGGTTACCGGTATTTGAAGCGCCGCCAGACTTTGGGTGTCTGGCTCAGCGTCAAGCACCATAAGAGATGATTTTGTCCAGTTGATCACCAGACCAGAGAACGTTCCGAATTCCACTATGATCGACATTGCTGCTCTAACGGAGTCTGAAGTGTCTCCCAACAGCAGCATAGTGTCATCCGCATATAGCATGATTTTTTCATGTAGTGACCGGTACCGAAAGCCTTGGACCTGCGGACTGGACCTGCGGACTGGACCTGCGGACTGGACCTGATCAGGGCAGCCATCGGCTCAATTGCAACCGCAAACAGAAGCGGTGACAATGGGCAGCCCTGTCTGTCCCTCTATGGAGCCTAAAGGGTAGTGAAACGTGGCCCGCCTCTCTTATAACTGCCTGCGGGGAGTTATAAAGCAGTTTGGCCCAGGACAGAAACATATCTCCGAATCCAAACTTGCCCATAACCGCCCAGAGGTATTGCCATTCTATGCTGTCAAACGCTTTATGGGCGTCCAAAGACAGCAGTGCCCTGTCTCCTGGATTATCTGACTGGGCTTGGAGGTTAACAAAAAGCCTGAAGAGATTTATGGCCGTAGACTTTTGCGGGATAAATCCTGATTGGTCCGGGTGAATAATGGAAGTGATAACCTTGTTAAGTCTAAGGGCCAGTACCTTAGCTAGAATTTTTATGTCGCTTTGAAGAAGAGATATCGGCCTATAGGACCCTGGGTCTAGCGGGTCCTTCCCTGGCTTCAATATAAGGACTATGTTCGCTCTAGTCATAGACTCCGGTAGGCTCTGATTGGTCCTGGCCTGGTTAAGCACTCTAAGGAGATGAGGTAGTATAGAGTCCCCGTACTGTTTGTAGATTTCAGTCGGGAGGCCATCATCCCCAGGGGCCTTATAGTTAGGGGAAAGAGCGATCGCCTCCCGCAGCTCCTTAACTGTAATGGGGGCATCCAGCAGTGCTCTTTGGGACGCAGAGAGGCACGGAAGCTCCACAGTCTGCAAATAAGACTGCAGCTCTGCCTCCGTGTATCCCACTCTGGACCGGTAGAGGCCTGCATAATACTCCACCAGCTCCTGCATTATCAGGGTAGGAGTGTTCACCAGCTTCCCCTGCCTGGTGTGAAGAGCGCCAATCGAGGGGAGGTCTGGGAAGACTTCACTATCCTTGCTAGCAGGCGTCCCGTCTGCTCCCCCTTCTCATGAAAAGCAAGTCTGTTAAAAAAAACATTTTTTGTCAGCAACTGACCTGATAACCTGATCTAACGCCTCTTATGCCGCTACCCAGGACTCCCTGTTTACATCACTGGGGTCATCAATAAACCTTGTCTCCAGTTGGCATACCAATTGCTCCACCTGCTCCTGCTGCGCCCTCGTATTAGATTTGACTTTTGATACTGCTTTAATAAGAATACCCCTCAAGGATGCCTTAAAGGCCTCCCAAGCTCCGGTGGTCTACATGGTGCTCCCAGAACTCCCCAATCGCAGTCGCCAGGCTCTCATGGGAGGGGATCAGGTTCAACCAAAAGGCATTGAGCTTCCAGGGGGCCCTTGCAAGAGTCGTGTCAGGTTTGGAGATTAGGTGAATCAGGAGTGGAGAGTGATCAGAGATGCTCCTAACCAGATATTGGATGTCCTGTAGAAAGCGGGACATTTGGGCTGTGCACAGGCACAGATCTATCCTGGACAGGGAGAGGTGGGTCTTAGAGAAGCAGGAGAACGGTCGTTGCAACGGGTTTCGGTCCCGCCATGGGTCCAACCATCCCACCTCCTCCGCGAGCTTCCGCAGTGCCGTTCGAGCAATTTTGCGGCCGATCACTGGGGGCGGGTGCTTGTCCAGGACGGGTCCATATAACAGTTAAGGTCTCCCACCGCGACCAGCGGTACATCGGGGTGACTTAATTGGAAGGTTAGGAGAGTTCTCAATGCCTCTGGGTTGAAGGGGGGTGGAATATATAAAGCAGCAATAATACATTTCAGTTGGTACACTTTGCATAGCAATATAACATATCTCCCTTCTGTGTCAACCAATTTGTCATACACTAGGAAGTCCACTGACCTGTGCACTAGCATGCTCACCCCCCTAGAATAGGAGGTGTGTGTGGAGTGGAACCCCTCCCCCACCCAAGCATACCCAACACTGGACAGTGTCTCTGGGACCAAATGAGTCTCCTGGAGGCAATAAATAGCCAGAGCATGCTTCTTGAGAACCGTGGATACCATTGTACGTTTAAGGGGGTCCTGGAGACCTCTAACATTCCAGGACAATATAGGTACAGTACTCATTGTTAGGCATAGAGTCAACTCTGCAGGGGCACTGGAACTCCCCGGTCAGCCATACACTGGGTGATACATAGTTCTGACTGACCGGCAAGGGGAAGTGAGCACATCGGGCAGTGGGCAAGTACCATTCAGCCACATACGGAAGATGGGCGGGGGTGAGGCAGATAGCTCTAAAGGCATGGCAACAAACTGTATGGGCTAGGAACTGAAGTATCAAGCAAAAAACTGAACGGAAGACATCACAAGCGTGCCTGGGCAAGCTGTCGCCTGCCTGCGATTTCTGCTTCAAACTGGTCGTGCATATTGCATAACATAACCCCAAGAGGACCCAAACAACAAGCTTAGGGTACCTTCGTGGGGCACAAACGCTGCCAACCATAGGGGATCAGCTATGGCTTTACAACAAAGTGTTGCGGTAATAACACAATTCACCTTGCTCACTGCACTGGAAGGAAAAATAGGTTGTGGCTCCCAGCCAGGTTGTTGGTTACTTAAACGGGAAACAAAGTAAAGTCAGGTTCCATTCAGCTCACCTCTCCTCTAAGGTTGTAAGGGTTATCAGTCACCCTCCGCTGCGGCCCTCCTGGTTTGACGGATGGCATGTTCATTGGCATCTATCCAGATGGAGGCATCTGTCGCGGACTCAAAGAAATGTGCTTGGCCCCTGGCAATGATGCGGAGTCGTGCCGGGAACAGCATGGCATACGGTGCTTGTAGCTGCTGGAGCCTCCTCTTCACGTCGACGAATTTTGCTCTGCGCCGCTGCACTTCTGCGGAGTAGTCAGGGTAAAAAGAAATGCGTGCTCCGTTAAAGGTAACATTGCGCCTTTCCCTTGCCTGGCGGAGAATAATTTCCTTGTCCTTATAATTCAGGAGCCTGGGCAGCAGTGTGCGGGGTGGGTGGCCCGGCGGGAGCGGTCTGGGTGGCACTCTGTGGGTCCTTTCCACTGCAAATAGTGAAGTAAATACTTCTTTCCCAAAGACCTCCTGCAGCCACTTTTCCACAAACTCTGTGGGGTCCCTGCCCTCCGTCTTCTCCGGTAACCCCACTATGCGCACGTTGTTTCTCAAGGTCGTCAGATTTGAGCTCATTTGCCCTGGCCAGCCTAGCCGTGATCTGAGTGTCTCTAAGAAGGGGGGCGATTTTATCTTCTATGTCGCTAATGCGGCCCTCCGCTGCGGTAGTACGTTCACTTATTTTTTGCATGTCATGGCGGATAAAGCTCAATTCCTCCTTAATACCACCGAATTGCTCCTGCAGCGTGTGTACAGAAGCTGTGCAATTGTGCACAGCTCTGAGAATTTCTGCAAGGGTGGGTTGCAAAGGCTCCTCTTCCCCCCTTTCTCCATTTCTGCGGCTGGTGTGTCAGAGTCCTGTGACACACCAGTATGCATGCAGTATGCATGCAGTATGGCTGTGGTGGCATCCATGTCATCCACCCCCCGCTGGCCAGACTGCCCCCCCCAGCTTCTGTGTGTAGTATATCATGTCCTTGGGGGGGTCCTTCCCCGACTGTTTGGGGGTTTTAGGAGGCTTACCCACATCCTTGGGCTTGTCGGCTCCACGAGAGGTCCTGGGGAGGGACGGGCCGGCGACATCTTGGATCTCGAGTGGGCCGCCGGTCTCCATCTGTTTGCGGGTGAGCATCGCCGCCAGGATTGCAGAGGAAGACACGGCAGGGTGGCTGGGAGAAGGATCGAAGCAGGATAGTGTACGGGAGCGCTGTGAGACACTACCTCTCACTTGCCGCGCTAGGCCACGCCCCCTGCACTTCGGACAATTTTGACACATTTTTGGGACCATTGTCATTTTCACAGCAAAAAATGCATTTAAATTGCATTGTTTATTGTGAAAATGACAGTTGCAGTTTGGGAGTTAACCACAGGGGGCGCTGTAGGAGTTAGGGTTCACCTATGTGTGTGTTTACAACTGTAGGGGGGTGTGGCTGTAGGTCTGACATCATCGATCGAGTCTCCCTATAAAAGGGATCACTCGATCGATGCAGCCGCCACAGTGAAGCACGGGGAAGCCGTGTTTACATATGGCTCTCCCCGTTCTTCAGCTCCGGGGAGCGATCGCGAGGGGGCAGCTAGAAACGAATAGCCGCGCCCTCGTCCCGGATCGCTCCCCGCGGGTTACCGACCTCCGCATGTACCGGGGGGGTCCCGATCGGACCCCCGACCCGCAGAAAGGCGAGGACGTACATGTACGCCCATATGCCTGTATGTGCCATTCTGTGGACGTATATGTACATGCGTCGGGCGTTAAACGGTTAAAGCAGTTGTAGACCGCGGATGTTATAAAAAGTAAAACATGCAAGGCAATGGCAAAAAGTGCTAGTATGCGTCACATACTAGCACATTATGAAATACGCACCTTGGAACGAAGCCCTCCAGCACTGTAATGTCACAGCTGAGAGGGCTGACATTTTCCCCTGTCTTTTTTCCGGGTCCGCGCTATGATTGGTCAGAACCGCAGTGCATGCGCAAGGGAGCCGTCAGTTCCCGCACAAAGCTCTGAATTTTCGTTATGAAGGGTTAATATCTCCTAAACAGTGCATGTTTAGGAGATATTACATTTTACCTACAGGTAAGCCTTATTATAGGCTTACCTGAAGATAAAAATGACAAAGCGGGGTTTACAACCACTTTAATGCCGCATACACACCATCACTTTATGTGATGAAAAAAAAACGACACTTTCTGTGAAGTAAAAAATGACGTTTTTGAAACTTCAATTTTCAAAGACGAAGTTGCCTACACACCATCGTTTTTCTCACAATGTTCTTGCAAAGCGAGGTTACGTTCCACCACGTTTTACCATTGAAGCTTACCATTGGGTACTGTCCATGATTACTTTTTTTTTTTTATTTGCACTTAAAGCGGAGGTTCCGAAAAAAATTTTTTTTAAAAGCCAGCAGCTACAAATACGGCAGCTTCTGACTTTAAAAAAATGGATACTTACCTATCCATCGCGCCTGCGATGTCAGCAGCCGAGGCTTCTGCCGCTATCCACGGTGAGGGAATCAGGAAGTGAAGCCTTGCGGCTTCACTGCCCGATTCCCAACTGCGCATGCACACTTTTTGTGTGAACCTCCGCTTTAAGCCTCGTACACACGCTCGGTTTACTCGGCAAGAACCAGCAAGAAAACTTCTGGCAGAGCTTTCTTGCCGAGTATACCGTGCGCGTGTACAAGGCTTTCAGTTTTCTCGTCAAGAAAACTGTGTAAAATCTCGACGAGAAAAATAGAGAACATGTTCTCTTATTTTCTCGTTGTGATTCTGTTTTCCTGCCGAGAAACCTGAGAGTGTGTATACTTACCTGTCGCAGCGGAGACCCGCTTACACTCAAAATGACTTTAACGCATGCGCGGTAGCTTCCTAGGCATAAGGTAGGGTGAAGCAAGATGGTGGCGACGGCATCGAATGTGACGAGCGCATGCTCGTCGTACGCATTCTTGGCTTTCAAAAGAACCGTGGTTCTTTTGAAAGGAGTGTCTGTACACTCGGGCAGCAAGAGTCAGGAAAAACAATGATTTTTTTTCCTGACGAAATTCTGGCTTGTACATCCACATTTTCAGGACAAACTTTCAGGGTGTACCCCCCTCTTCAAGGTCCAAGCAGTATTAAATCTGGCCATAGACAAATCTAAATTAAAATTTCGATTCATCCATGGGCAGACTGGTTGTACTGAAGTCGATTTATTAATTGACTTTGACAATCAGCCTGTGAGGTTTTTTTGTTCAATCACTGCCACTAGTTATAGCCATGGGATCACATGCACCATAAAAAAATAAAAACATGCCACAAACCAAAATAATTTTATAAAATATTTATTAAATCCACACATATCAGTCCATATATTTAACATCATATGACTATCATAAATATTTATGTTTTTTGGAATAATATTGGCCACAGCCTGATTCACTGGTTTCTTAAAATCTGTTGTTATCACATCAAACTTTATTTTCTAACTTCAATTATTAATCAACCAAATTCAATACCATAATTCAGCCCAGCCACTGAGACTCCTGCTGATCCATCATTAATCGTGAAATCTTATCTTGAATCTCCCAACCGACAGAAGGGATGCAACCTGCAGTCCTTCTGTCCCCACACCCCCAGACCGCGGCCGACTCTATGCATGTTTGAAGGTTCATGTTAAAGATGTCTAAACCTATATCCGCTAAGTGTACCCCATCATTTCTATATAATCCTTGTAATCCACCTTCTAACTCTAAATGACGGAATGATATACCTAACTCTGGGGTAAGGAATCTTTCCATCGCTCTGTTAATGCGCTTACGTACCTTCTCCAATGGTTTGAAAACCAGTGACTCTAACCAACGCAACCTTGGTATTATCTCAGAAAACACCAGCACCATATTTGGGGAGGACAGCTTCAGAAACTTAAATGTGTCTTTCATTTCAGAAATTAGATCAAACGTTTTTTCCTAACCAATGTCGTTTCCACCAACATGTAAAATCAAAATATCTGGAGCATTTTAAACTGCATATAACCTACCTAATTCGAAAATTAAATCCTCCCATAACATACACCTGCGTCCAAACCAAAAAATACGAAATACTGAAGGATCCAGGCCCAAATTCTCCAAATATACTCTATTCGCTGCTCGCTTCTGGGCCCAGAAAATAAAAGAATGCCCTACAATCCAAACAGAGTGTTGATATCCTGTAATAAAACAACAAATTAATAAGGACGCATGTAAAGTTTGTAAGCATTTGACCTCCATCTACCAATTTTTTTAATAATACCCTTCCTCCAGACCAATCCGTGCAGCCTCCGTGGCCGCACCGATCCGAAATTAATGTGTGGTGATTTTCAAATGCCCCAACTGAAGAACCTCAAGGCTCTTCTTCAGAACAGCAGAGAATTGGTACAAAACCGACTGAACCTGCTGCATCAGTTTCTAAGAGGAAATCCCTGTCGAGGACAAAATCTTGCTGCCACATTGTCCTCCCATTGTAGTGCTCTAAAAATTGAATCCAAACTAACAAATCCTTCTTAATTTCCGCTGATACCCTAATATGAGCTGACAGATTTTTAATGCCTGAAATGGATGAATATAACCGTCTGGATAAAACCCTGCCCATGGGTAATATCCGCGTAGCAAAAGCCAGTTGTCCCAACAAAGATTGCATTTCCCTCAGAGTTACTTTACTCTTCCTAATGAACAGCTGGAGAAGTTGAGACAGCCCATAAATCTTATCACCAGGTAATCTAAATTCCATGGCTAAAGTATCCAACGTTATTCCCAGGAAATTGATACAAGTGGTAGGAAGAATTGTCTTATCCTCAGCAAGAGGAATCCCAAAATATTTACATACTAACTGGAATGTCTCCAATAATTTTAAACAATCACCAGAATCAGCTGGACCCATAAATAAAAAATCATCTAAATAATGAATAAGGAAATCCGAACCGGCCACCCTACTCACCACCCATTCCAAAAAAGTTGAGAATGCTTCAAAATAAAAACAAGATACCGAACAGCCCATTGGTAAAGCTTTATCAAAATAAAATTTATTCTCAAACTGAATCCCTAAGGAATGAAAACAACCTGGATTTAGAGGTAGAAGCCAGAAAGCGGATTGAACATCTGCCTTCGCCAGAAGCGCATGTTTCCCTAAACGACAGATTTTTTCCACCGCAGCATAAAAAGAGGTATAAGATACTGATGCAGCAGTGGAATCAATCTGGTCTTTCAGTGAGGCACCAAAAGGAAATGACAGGTGGTGTATTAACCGAAATTCATTTGGTTCTTTTTTAGGAACTAACCCAAAAGGAGAGATCCTAAAAATTTTAAAGGGTGGGTGCTCAAACGGACCTTTCATTCTACCAGCTTTTACTTCCTTTAACAATTTGTCTCTTACCTGGTGAGGTGCATCCTTGACTGACTGCAAATTATCTACCATACAACACCCTGACCCAGTAAAAGCTGGTAACTGGAAACCTAGTAAAAAGCCTTCAGTTAATAGTAGGGTTGTCCCGATACCACTTTTTTGAGACCGAGTACAAGTACCGATACTTTTTTTCAAGTACTCGCCGATACCGAATACCGATACTTTTTTTAATGTCATGTGACAGTGGCAGTAATTTTTTTTCTTTTTACTATTTTTTTTTACTATTTTTTTTTTTACAGTGATTTTTATTTATTTATTTTTTTAGGGGGGCGTGGGGGGTGAATTGTCAGTGTGTTTTTTTTTATTTATTTTTTTACATTTTATTTATTTTTTTATATTTATTGCAATTTTTTATTTTAATTTTAATCAGCCCTGTTGGGAGGCTTTGGTGAGATTTCAGGGGTCTTAACAGACCTCTGGCATCTCCCCTTTAAGACAGAGAAAGGGACTAGGGAAACAGATTCCCCAGTCCCTTTCTCAGCAGCTTCAGCTGAAATGAATGGAGGGAAGCTCCTCCATTCATAAACTGAAGCATCGTAAACACAGGAGGTTACGATGCTCAGTTATATGAATGGACAGAGTCGGTAATCACCGACTCTGTTCATTCATAAAAGGTAGGAGCCGGGCTTAGCAGCTCCTACCTCCGCTCTCCCCCCTGACAGATTGAGGGGGGAGAGCGGCACGGACGGGGACGGGATGGATGGAGAGAGACTACAGGGACGGACGGGGGGGGGAAGAGAGAACGGGACGGACGGGGAGGAAAGAGCACTGCATGGACGGGGGGGGAGAGAGAACGGGACGGACGGGGGAAGGGGAGGTAAGAGCACTGCATGGACGGGGAGAGAGAACGGGACGGACGGACGGGGGAAGGGGATGAAAGAGCACTGCTTGGACGGGGAGAGAGAACGGGACGGACGGACGGGGGAAGGGGAGGAAAGAGCACTGCATGGACGGGGGAAGGGGAGGAGAGAACGGCACGGATGGACGGGGGAAGGGGAGGAGGAGAGAGAACGGCATGGACGGACGGGGGGAGGTGAGAGAGCAGCACGGACAGGGGAAGACAACAATGACCATGGGGGAGAGAAGATTTGCAACTCCCCTGCCTGCCCGCTCAAGTATCGGGTGAAGCATCGGGAGCATTTCCCCGAGTACAAGTACTCGGGGAAATGCTTGGTATCGGTCCCGATACCGATACTAGTATCGGTATCGGGACATCCCTAGTTAATAGGTAAGCCATCTGCTTGTTTGGATAAATTTGCAGCCATGGAAGCATTCTTGGAAGCATCACAGGCGAGGTTGCTTTTTGAAAAACCATCCTTGGGGTGTGCCTGTAATTTGCGAAAGCACTTGGATACTGGGCGAGAACCTGAGAAAAAAGCGCATTCATGCTTATACTTACAAGAATTCATCCACTTACATTGAGAGTCATTGTATGCAAAGCATAAACCCTTTCTGTATCCTGAAGCAGAAGCAACTGTGGGCATGGCTGAACCTGATGGGCGAGAAATTGGCTGCCTCTGAGGTAAAAATAAATGTAGCCATAGGCTCACATCCTTAGATCCCCATTGGAGTGATGGCTGGATAGCCAGCTTTTGTCTAAAAGCCTCATCATAGGTTAGCCACGAGAACCCAGTAAAGCTCCTGTAAGCCTCCAAGATTATATCCACATGTTGGAACAATAAACAACTGTTTTCAGGGAATTTCTCACATAGAATACTTGCATAAATCATAAATGCCTGTAACCAACTGTAAAATGATTTAATTATAGGTTTTCGACGCTCGTCTTCGGATTTCTTCTCCTTCCTATCATATTTATATACTTCCCTAGCAGGGGGAAGAATTAGGTTTAAATCAATCAATTCCCCCTTCCAAATATTTTTTTTTTAGCATACTAGGTACATGAAAACCAAGGGGGGGAAGCAGACATGGCATACATTCCTTAGACATTTTTTCAGACATGTTTACTGGACTAGGAACTGTATGCAAATTTAGTGGAGGAGAAGGAGGCACAGGCTTGGGGTCAGAAGAGACTGCTGACCAAACACCTGCTACACTGGGAGATGAAACACCCGACCTCTCATGCTGAGAGTCTGCTTGCATACGCATAATAGCTATAAGCTGCTCTAAAGAAGCAGATAAGGCTGAGAGCTGGGCTCCCGTATTGGACTCACCTAACAACCCCTGAGCACGGTTCACTCCAGGAGCTGCTGATGGTGATGTGCACCTCACAGGGATAGCGCTGGCTGCATGCTGCACCACTGGTTGTGGGGACACCTCTGGCTCCCCCCTTCCTCTTCCTCTGCCTCGTAGAAGTCCCTGCTGTATACCTGAACAGCCTGGCAGGGGAGAAGAAAGCCTTCTTGCTATTGCAGCTGCTGACGCTCCGTAAGCCGACCGCCCACGACCTCCTCCAGCAGGCACAGTGTCGCCGCGCTGTTTCCTGTAAGAGATAATAGGCTCACCGTGCCCCGCACCAACCGACATGGGCGGAGCAGGGCTGTCACTAGCTCTCTGTGAGCACTTCCTCTTGCTCGTCCTCCGCTCCTCCACAGCTTCTGACATGACTTCATCATACCTTGCGACCTCCGGCACCACGAACTCAGCGAGCTCCTCTTCAAACTCCATCCTACATGGCTGCTGCTGCGGGATACCGATACTGCTGCTACCCGGGGGGAATTCGTCACATAGTTCCCCTTCTTCCAACATCATGGGTCCAGGTAAGGAAAGGCACTGACAAAGCTAAGCTTCACCACCCTCAGCTTCCGCTTTCTCCAACAGCTGCCACAATAAGGAATCCATTTGAAGGGGATGTCAGTCAGCGATACACACGGCGGGGAGCTCTTCCTGCTGCATCCGTTGATTAGCTGGCACTGATCCAAGCTGACCCAGTCCCTTAAATAGGCTGTGACTGGCTTTCCAGAACTTTTTTAACAGTCACCTGACTATCACGTCCAATAACTATCTGACCTCATAACCCTCCTAACCTTACCTAAACACCTGACTTTCCTAGCCAATCCCTATTCCAGCTGCTACCCTTCCAGAACCATCCCTTTAATTTGACCTTAAATAAACCACTGACCTCTCTACAGGGCCGGCCTTAGGTGTTCAGGCGCCCTGTGCGAGCTAATCTTGTGGCGCCCCCCCCCCCCCCCATCTTCACCCCCTCGCCCCCTGGTCACCTAAACATACACAAAGAGGAAAAAAATATTTGTAACAAATAATTTGTTTTAATAAACAAACAGACAATTTAAGTGCGTCTCAATGGACCTTTCACACGGAGTCCTGCAAGCAGCATCTTTGGAGCAGCTTTTGGGCACTGAAAAAAAACGCTCCAAAAACGCCCCTCTCCATTGAAATGAATTAAAAGCGATGTAAAAACGCCTTACCCTTTCACACTGAGGCACTGCAAAAACGTCCTAAAACGTTAGGGTCTTAGCGGTGCTTTACCAGCACATTGGGATTGCAGATGAGGCTTCGCTTGAATAACGCCTCAATAACGCTTGAATAACGCTCAAATAACAGTTAAGCCTTTAATTGCTCTAGATCAGGGGGTCTCCAAACTGCGGCCCAGGGGCCAGATGTGGCCCTTTACTTGCTTTTATCTGGCCCTTGGGGCAATATTTCATCTTCTGACATAAAAAATGGGGCACAATTCCTCCTAATGACACCAACAATGGGCCACAATTCCTCCTAATGA